>NW_008795909.1:64773-65097 GCF_000699145.1 Aptenodytes forsteri | reverse complement strand
CCCCCCGGCGCCCGCGAAGAAACCGCCCCCCCCGCTCCCAGCCCCGCCCCCCACAGCTCGCCCCGCCGCCGCCGCCAGTCACGGCGCACGCGCACGGCACTCCCCACCTCCCTCCGACCGCCAAAGGATGTCGGGAAACCGCCCCCTCCCCCGTCCCGGGAGGGCAGGCCCCGAGGCATGCCGGGAGCTGTGGTCCCAGGGGAGCCGCACGGCACGCTGGGACACGCAGTCCGCCGCCAGCTGGGTTGCGGCCCAGCGCCGTTGCCATGGTGAAACGGTTGACCCGAGCAGAATCGCACCCTGCCCCGCCCGTCTCCCCGCTGC
>NW_008795909.1:3105-64398 GCF_000699145.1 Aptenodytes forsteri | reverse complement strand
TCGCTGCGCTCGGCGCTGCCGCCGGCCGGGGCGGTCCGCGCTCCCCCAGGCGCGCCGCGGACAGCGGGCAGCCGGGCCGGGGGCGGGAGCGAGGCGGGGCCGCGGGTACTAGGCAGAAGCGTCCGGGCGCAGGCATCGTCGCAGCGCGGTGCCCGGAGAAGGTTACAGCCCGCTGTGTCCGTTCTAAATTGATGCCTCAGCTATGCCCAGCGATGAAGGTGGACGCAAAATAAGGCAATTTGTTAATTCAGGAGAGTCAGATGAAATGGAGGCCAAATTGTCTCTCAGCAGCATCCTGGAGGGATCGCGGTCTGTCACTGTATCATTCCCGGGCCTGGGATATACAGATTGGAAGAAAATAGGAACCCTGCACAAGATCCTATTTTGGTTGTGGCTTTGTAGTTAAGATCTAGTGCTCTGTAGAGCTAGTAGATGAGAGCTAGTCTGGGTAGTGTAATTTGAAAATCAGAAGTAGCTTAAGCTGGGTTAGTCTTGGTAAACTAATACGGAGTTAGCAGAGCACATCTCCCGCATGACTATGCTGCTTCTTCATATTCAGTCTTGCTCAAGTATACATGACTCTGTGCTGCACATTGTACACACCTGTACGGAAAAAGAACAGCTGTTTCTACCGGTGCTTAATTTCACTGTGATGGTAAGGTATCTGCATGGCAGCTTAGCTGCCTCTTTACGTGGGCAGCACAGGACATTGTTATTCTGGCAGTACCTAAACATGCCCACCAGACCTCCTTTTCTATGCCCTTGCTGAACTTTGTAACATCTGGCCATTTTATGTATGTTTGATTACTTGAGTAAGTCAAGAAAATCTTGTGATAACTAATGTCAAATGCACATCTATTTCACACTTTTTGTAGAGCCATGATCTCAGTGCCTCACCACACAGATCATCTGTCAACCAAAAGAACAGGTTCTAGTTGAGGGCAAGGGATCAGCTAAATTTTATGATGGAAAACTCTTCAATTAGAATTATAGAATCATAGAATCATTGAGGTTGGAAAAGACCTCTAAGATCATCGAGTCCAACCGTCGACCCAACACCACCATGCCCACTAAACCATGTCCCTAAGTGCCTCATCTACTCGTCTTTTAAATACGTCCAGGGATGGGGACTCAACCACTTCCCTGGGCAGCCTGTTCCAATGTTTAACCACTCTTTCAGTAAAGAAATTTTTCCTCACATCCAATCTAAACCTCCCCTGCCGCAACTTGAGGCCATTTCCTCAACTAAATAAGTTCTCTCTTATTGTCCTTAAGTATGTACATACTGTGGAACATACTGTATGCTTAGGTTGTGCCCCCCACACCTTACTATAGCTAGTCTTCCAACAAGTTGGATTATTTTGTTTATGTACAGATATCTCTCCTTTTGGATAAAATTTTAGGACTGATTCTTTCTTAAGACATTCTTTTATAAGTTAAGAGAAAAAGAGATTTGAAAGATGGAAGGTAGGAAAAGATTGACAGTCATAAGGTTGTGTATTTGCTTTCAGAATAGTTTTGATTGTCGGGCATTTCATACCCATAATTCCTACATCTCATTGTTTAAGAAAAAATTAATATGTTTTTTAAAAAACAACCCTTAAATAACTATGTTAATGAAATCAAGTAGTATTCAATTAACTGAAGAAGTAGGAGTGCCAAGATCAGTCTGCGCCTGCATGTGATTTTCTTGTATTTTCCTTTGCCATCTACAACAAAGCAGAAAAGCAAAAATGTATATATGATGTTATCCTCATGAAGTCATGGGTTATATGGAATGCATGTTTTCTAAAACATTTAGCAAACACTGAAGAAATGGTAAATATAGGGGAGCTCTCAAGTAGTTCATGTATTCAGAAAAGGTGAGGAAAGGTTGATTTTTATCCTCCCTTAAGCTTACAGCTGGATTTCAAAGTCTTAGAGCTCTTCTTTCAGACTGCTTAGGCATATTTTTTGGGAAAGTAATACCAGTTCAGCCTTTCATTGAGGAAGGAAGTTTCAATTGTTGAGTCTTTAAACTGCTGAATGATGAACAGGGTGCATGATGGAACAGATCTCAAAATATCATGCTCAGCATAGAGCATTGTTACAGTTATTGATTGAGCTTCGTTTTTTTTCTATAAAATACATATTCCTGCTGTATGATTAGGTTTTTGAATAATAATTAATTTAATGTTCTAGTCAGTTTTCTTTCTTTCTTAATTTTCTTAACCATTTATGCCCTATTCATAATTTAGGGCAGTAGGTAGATTAAAAAATGTTCTGTTTTAAACTTCGCAGAATCTAATTTTTGAAATATTGATAATAAAGGCTAGAGACAGTACCAGAGAATAGAATAATCCAAGACTTCCAATCTCTTCTGCCTTTTTCAGATACTCCATTGACTTTCAGGTATATGAGAAGTCACTGTGGCCCACAGCAACCAGTAGGTAAGCAGTAGAACAAAACTTTGCACCACTTTCTGATCAGATTTTTGTCAGTTTCCAGGTTGTTTGCTGTCCTTTATCAATTCAAGTATTCTAATCAAAAGGAAAAGATATTTAATGCAAGAGTTTAATATCTTAGAAATGAATGTCAAGTGGATGCTTATAGTATCAAACTAAAGCAGGTGTTGGTTGTGTTTTAAATATTAGAAATAATGATTTCGTGACTGTAAGGAGATGCTTATCCTACAAGGGCTGGTTCAAAGGGCATCAGGCTGTGTTTGTTCATTAACATAAAAATACCGTATTGAGAGGTGGGGAGGAAAAGAAGGATATTAAAGTTAAAATAGAGGTTTCATGTGTTGTGATCTTCACTGTTAGTGTCACAAATTCATTGAGTATGCATGATGTAATTTTTAACTTAAAGAAAACATGGTTTTACTATAGTCTCCTTGTTTGCAGTAGACCAAAATGTGAACACAGTGTTAATCAGTGTTACAAAATCAATACAGTTATTAGAATCATCTTGTGTGGTTCAGTGGCCAGCCTTGTTTGAATCATTTGACATAAAATTGATTGGCACTGATCATGTCTGATAGTTGTTATTTCAATTTTTGTTCCAGGAAAAATTACAAATTCAGTATGGCACCCATTTTAGATTGGAAGAAGCTTATGAAAGTTGATCCAGATGCTCTGCCTCGTCAAGACGAACTAGCGGGCAGACTGCTGGAGACCATGTCCAAGGTACTCAAGGGGAAAACAGAACATAAGGGTTTTGTTATGCATTCTTCCCTAAACTGTCTCTGGTGCTTCACATACACAAATGATTTATTTTGTGGATTTCATTGATATTTGTATAAAAACACTGTTGTCTCTTTCCTTAGGTTGATGGGAAAGACTTAAAAACTGAAAAGCCGAAACAACTGATACACCTTTTTAAAATTACTCAGTCGCTAATGAAGGTTTGTATTAATCCTCACTTCCTACAATTCTGCAGATGCATTTGTTTATTTTTTGTTTAAATGAAAGCATCATTACTTTTTTTTTTTCCTTGCATTGAGCACACTGGTTACTCCTAAGAGCATTTATATGCCAAATGTATGCTTGCACCAGAGTATCTGCTTGTCACTGTTGGGATTATGGCATGTAGCAGTGGGAAGTGAATAGGACTAACATAGTTATATAGTTAAGGAACCTTAGTTTTATAGATGGAAAATGCAAACAAATATCTCAAAAATTGGTTAATGTTGTAAGTTATTGGTAATGATTTTAACTTTAATAGAAGTTTTTGTGGTAGGTTGATGTTTTAGGGTAAATAAAAATGTCACCATGAATGAAGAAACATCGCCATCCTAAAACTGATCCTCTAAATCTATCATACTTTCTTGTATTTACTCATGAATGTACTGAAAGGAAGAATTAACAGCAGCATAGGTTAGCACATTGGTTTTAGAGAGGCTTTTTTACTGTTTTTAATTCTCAGCAGTATGCTTTTGAATGTGTAGGTAGCCCTGTAGAATAAATTACTAAAGAAGATATTACAACAATCTGAACTTCTTAATTGTCAGCACGGGGAAAAATGGGAGTGGATTCATTTGTTTAAAGGGAGAAAATCGATGATCTTTTGTAAACATTTTCATCATTTTAAACATGAGGTCTATAGAACAATCTTTTAATTTACGTTCGTAGTAAATATTTCTTCTTTGTTTACTACACATTTTTTCCCAGATGAAAGCTCAAGAGGTAGAGCTGGCACTAGAAGAAGTTGAAAAAGCTGGGGAAGAGCAAGCCAAATGCGGTAAGCAAGCCTTTTTATGCTGTTCCTAAATTATTTGTTAAATGTATTTTTTAGGGTTTTTTTTAAGTTTAGGGAACTGAATAAAATACCAACTGCTCTGAAGTCAATTGCTTCAGTAAAGCCAAATATTTAAAGACTAAGGTTAACCATTGTTGTTCTATGTACTTTTTACCTTGTTGGGTAATTCACTATATCTGTTCTATTTTAACAGAAAATCAATTTAAAACAAAGGTGATGAAACTTCAAAATGAATTAGAGGTATGTTTTAAAATTTTGTTAGTTTATAGAGTGCTGTTTGGTGTGGGGGGGTGTTTAATGAGGTTTTTTAGACTCGTATTTTAATCTAGTAAAGAGATGTAATAGCCGTACATTTTAGTTAATACCTTTTATTGGCTTTTGAATATTCACCAGCCTCAGGTTTGCAAAGAGCTGTATGTACAATGAATTTTTTTTATACTTGAATAAATCCCATTTATTTTTAGATTTCTGGGTTTTGTTGAAAGAAGCTAGTGAGCCCTTCCTGCTGCTTTTCCTGAACACCAGGAACGTTAGTCTTAGCATCTGCTTTATTTTTTTAGTTCTTTCTATTTTGAAGAACTGTAATATATTTATAATGTTATTTTAATGCTCTTAAGACGGCACAAAGATCTGCTGGTGGTCGTGATACTCGTTTTTTGCGTGATGAGATCCGCCAACTGGAAAAACAATTAGAACAAAAAGAGAGACAGTTAACAGATATAGAAAAAGAATTGGAAAAAGAGAAGAAAGTGAATGAACAGGTAAGAAGGACTTCAGCTTGATATCTCTCAAAGCTGTTCTGGCACATCTTTTGAAAAGTCGATGTTCTGAAAAGAGCCTCTGAAATAAAAAAAAACACTGTGCATTTGTTTTCTATTTTGTTTCTGGAGTTCTTTGTTTTCATAGTTTATGGTGTTAGTGATACCTATAAAGGTTTTCCATCTTGTTCTAGCTTGCTCTTCGAAATGAAGATGCCGAAAATGAAAACATCAAATTAAGGAGAGAGGTTAGTAAAGAATTATTGCTGATTTACTGTATTTTTAACTTTATATTATTAGCTTTCTGTATTTATAATCTTTGGTGTGGCATGATGTTTAATTCTGTTTTAGAACATTTCCTGGTTACTGGTACAAAGAGAATATGGAATTTTAATCACACTTAGCAAACATATATTACGTCTGCTCCAATGAAACTTAGTTAATTGAGGTCAGGAGGTGTCTACATTTGAATTTACATAGTCCTACTGTGCATTAATTTTGTCTGGATTTTGTGTTTTGATTTTTTAGTATTTTTCTTAAATACTATTGACAAATAGATTTGGTAGATATTAGACAGGATTCGATTTATGCTTGCTGCTTTTGCTAAGATTGTCTGATTGGTTAAAATAAAATTATAAAAAGTCAAAAGTTAATATAACAATAAATGCAAAGATAGAGTTAACATTATTACTAGAATTTTTTTTTTAATTTGTTCTCTTGAAACATTTTTTATAGCTGTTTTTAGAAAATACCTGTAATCTTGGCCTCTGAGAGAATAAAACAGACAGCAAAAGTTAATGTCCTGGAGGAAAACCTTGAGAATCATTCCTCAAAATGCCCTTTTACATATGTGTGTGTATGTATGTACATGCATGCACAGGTATATAGAAAACTCTATTTTATTTTGTCTCTATGTTGATTCCTATTTAGTCTTCCTAAAGCAAAGATAATTTCTAATATTTTCATGCTTTGTTCTCTTGGTCTTGTTCTCTCCTTTTTAATCTGAAGAAAAAATGCATAAAGAAAAAGGTGAGACTTCTAAGTTTTTTAAAAGCAGACTGTAGGAATTTGGATGGGTTTTGACTGTCTTAGCTCTTTGTGTTAGCTTGCTAGAAAAGCAACAACTTTGTCTTCAACTCTTCAAAATAGATTTAAGTTTGGATTGCTTTCTGTGCAGAATGAACAATTGCATCAGGATGTAGTTGACTGTCAGAGGCAAATAGATTCTCAAAAAGAAACAATTCTGTTACGAAGAGGAGAGGATTCTGATTACAGGTCACAGTTGTCCAAAAAGAACTATGAGCTTGTCCGGTATTTGGATGAAATTCAGGTAAAATCTATGCATGCTATTGAGTATTTACTAGACTGTTACTAACAATAGTGTTTTTCACAAAGCTATGTCAATTTACAGATCAAGTCTTGTGGAGTAAGGGAATTCATAACGCAGTTGGATTCTGTGATGCATATACTCTGCATCTGTGAATCTGGCAGAGGTAATGAAGTTACTGGCAATGGAAGATGTGTCTTCTATTTGCTGTTAGGATTTGTTGAAATTGATGATCTAGAGGTGAAATACTGTCTTCTGTGCTAATTTCATGTAAGACTTTCAAGTCTTACATTTAAGGTAGCTATCAATTAGTGCTTCTTCAGGTATTAAGATGTGCACTTTTTAAAAGCAGCTTTTTCTTTAATTTTGCAGAATTTGACTGAAGCTAATGAAAAGTTAGACATTCAAAACCAAGAAATGAGGAAGAATCTTGAGGAATCAGTGCAAGAAATGGAGAAGATGACTGATCAATATAACAAAATGAAACTAATTGTGCAACAATCTGATACTGTTATGGATCAGTTAAGAAAAGAGAAAGAACAGTACAAATTTCAAGTAAGAACTGACTCATTGAATGTAATTTTTTTTTAGGTTTATGGTGTATTTTCATATTTTAGCTCAAATTAAAAAACATTCAACATATCCAGTTAAAAATACATGCTCTACTGAAATAACACTCCCTAAACGTAGTATGATCTTTAAATTTGGTGCAAATTTTAAAACTTGACTGCAGATCACAAAATTTTTTTGTACAAAATGTTAGTCATACTCTGTTCTTAAGAGTCATGACCTTCCCTTGCTGCTGTAATGCTAATCTGTTAAATTGTACGTGCTTGATGTAGTATGTTTGTACATATATGTGATATGATGTTCATGCAAATGGCATTTCTAGGTTCAAGAGCTTTCAGACCAGCTGAAAGCGAAGAATGAGGAAGACGATCCACTCATCGCAGCTGTAAATGCAAAAGTTGAAGAATGGAAGGTACTTTTTAGATACTTTTTTATTACTTTTAGGAATTATTTCAAGTGTTCTGATGGTATTTTATCTTCTTTTCAGAAAATCTTAGCTTCAAAAGATGATGAACTCCTAGAGCATCAGCAAATGTTGTTTAACTTGAAAGAGAAAATGAAAATGGCCCAACTTGATGTAGACAGAAACAGCATACTGGCCCTTCAGCAGGTACAGTCTATGTGAGAAATTAAACGCATAGAAATTACCGTTCACTAAATATGCTAGTGACCAAATAATTATTTAGTCTTTCATAGTTTGCAAATACCAGAATATGTATTACTTATGTTTGAGAATTATGAGACAGGTTGATTCATTCCACTACAAAGTTAGCTTAATAGACAATGCACAAAGGAAACTTCTCTTGCTGTATGTATGAACTGAGCTTTTGGTAGTTGGTTCTGTTACTTTCATATTTATCTTTTCTAACTATTAGTAGAGTCATTGCTTTAACATCTAAGCATCCGTAATTTAATGTTTTTAAATTATAGCTTAGTTTTTGTCCTCTAAATTTTTTAGTCAAGGAACAGTCTTACCTAGTGTTTAATTATGTAGACAGAAACAGCATACTGGCCCTTCAGCAGGTACAGTCTATGTGAGAAATTAAACGCATAGAAATTACCGTTCACTAAATATGCTAGTGACCAAATAATTATTTAGTCTTTCATAGTTTGCAAATACCAGAATATGTATTACTTATGTTTGAGAATTATGAGACAGGTTGATTCATTCCACTACAAAGTTAGCTTAATAGACAATGCACAAAGGAAACTTCTCTTGCTGTATGTATGAACTGAGCTTTTGGTAGTTGGTTCTGTTACTTTCATATTTATCTTTTCTAACTATTAGTAGAGTCATTGCTTTAACATCTAAGCATCCGTAATTTAATGTTTTTAAATTATAGCTTAGTTTTTGTCCTCTAAATTTTTTAGTCAAGGAACAGTCTTACCTGTGTTTAATTTTCTGTGTTCCTTTGTCTCACGTGATGCCATACTATTAAGTCTGTGGTTCAGCCCATGAGAGAGCTAGCTGAATTTAAGTATCTGTCATATTCATGCAAAATTACATAGTTCTTTATGATTTTGAATTTCCCAACTTTCTTGAAAAACATAAAAAGAATAAATAAATAACACGGCTCATTAGGAACCCTGAAATATACATTACGGAAAGCATACTGTATAATACGAGGATGATTTCCTGCCTTGCTTCACGTTTTTTAAATAAACGTGTCATGACATTTGTGTTGCATGTTGGGACCCTGTAGACTGAGCAGTATGATGAGATATATTTACACAGTGTTCCAAAACTAGGAACAGATAGCTTCTCAGGAGAAAAAAACCTTAAGTACAAATCGGCCTCTGATGATCAGAAGAGAAAGGCAGCTGAAAGTAACTTTCATAAGCAGTTGTAGAGTCTGGTTTTAGCTGACTAGATGGCTGTAGAGGTTGCTGTTTTGGATGACCATCATTAGCATGACATTTTGAACAGTTTTGTGGAAATAAGCATATTTTTAAAGCAGACACTTAAAAAATAAATCAAGTTACTGCACTGTGTTTTAACTCAAAATGGACTGAGCTTGTTATGGTTCAGTGTATGTTTATATTCTAAAGGGTTATGTTTAGCTCCTTGCAACTTTGCTAAGCTCTTTACCTTTAGATTTGAAATGTGGTTATATTTGTCCTCTAAGAAAGCCTGAGCTTTTGTTTTTCATAACATTGGTATAAAGTAAGGTCGGCAACTCTTGAGATTTTTACATTATAATTACTTTCTGTAACTTTTTTCCAAGTCTCTTTTTTATCTTTTTCCTCTTTTTTATCTTTTTCCTCTTTTTTTGTTCATCACAGAAAAAATAACATTAAGCTCTCTGTGATATTTCTGAAGTTCATGTATATAAGCACAGAAATAGTATAATATAAATGGAAGTCACTTTCACAGTCTGTGTGTACTTATGGATGTATATGCATGCAAAACAAGGTGTGATATGAATTTGTAAAAGTTGGATGACTTGCTGAAAGGCAGTCTGCAGTACAGGTGTCATGTATGATGGATTGTTAGTCCTCCCAATCTTGAACTTGTATCTCTCGGTTCCCACTGGTAATTGTTTATGAGGAAGCTGTAAGAAACCTATATCATCTGAAACTTTTCATCATACATTGGCTAACTCTTAGAGAACTGTTCCATTTAAAATTGATAAACTAAAATACTGCTTTTTGTGTGTGTGTTCGAATGCTTTATTTTTACTCTTTCTTTTATTTTTCCTGCTTTGCCTTTATATACCCAACTGCTAGATAATATCTGAACTCTATGTTGTAAGTACAGTATATTTGATGTTCTATAAATTGTTTTGTATTAGCTACTTTGAATTTCTTCATTTACTGTGTAGTGTTCTGTATTGGTAGCTTGCCTGTCAGTAAAGAAGAATTCTTTAATGGAGTTTCTTTTTTTGTGTGTGTAGGGTGTGCAAGAGCGAGATGCTCAGATAAGATTGCTTACTGAGCAAGTCGAACAGTATACCAAAGAAATGGAACAAAATGCATTTGTTATTGAGGAATTAAAAAATGGTCTCCAAAAAGGTAAAGATAACATGACCATAGATATTTTAATATCTATGGAAAGGAAAATAAGAAACCACAAATTTACTGTGCATTCTTTATTCTTTAGAAATACAGAAAAAATATTTTCAGTATTTGAGTACTATTAGTCTCTAATTTTTTTTATTAAACATCCATGAAGAGTTCCAATTTATTCACAGTACTTCAGTGGGTTTTATGGGTAATACAGTGCCTAATAAAACTATATCTGATCTGTAAAGGTTAGAGCATAACGTATAAGGTCTCAGCTCTATCAAGAATTGCAAATGAGTAGTAACATGCAATTCAAAACAAATTCTGATGTCCCTTACGAGCACTTACTTCTTATAAATATTGTTTGAATGAACGATTAGGAGAAAAAAAAAAGCTCTTACATGTAGTCTTTTGTAATTACTTAATTAAAAAGAGCAGAAAATGAAGATCTCTTTTATAACATCATCTGAAGTGTTTCTGTCTTGCTTAATGGCTGATAGCAAGAATTTGTAGTTGAACTGTAAACAGATCGAGGTTTTTGTTTCCAGGTCACTCATCTGTTGCTCAGCAGAATCGTATTGGGGATATGCAAGAAAAGTTAAAAATGCTAGAAGAGAGAATTAAGGAGGCTGAGAAATCAGCAGCATCAGCAGAAGCAGAAGCTAGAGAAAAAGACAAAGAGCTTGTTGAGGCTCTGAAACGAATGAGAGACTATGAACTGGTAAACAATTTGTTAGAGTGGACAGGGTATTTAATCATATTTTTAGGAGATCATTTCGTCCTTCCATTTTTCATTGACTGTGTTCTAATTAGAAATTAAATTAATGACTTCTGATGCTGGGTTGTTTTTTTTCTTTTCTTTTCTTTCATAATAACATTTAGTGGTCACTGACTGCATGCAATTTTTTAGCCATACTTAACAATTTTTACAAGTTGCCAGTTTTAACGTATTCACGTGGGCTTCTGAAGTCCATTGAACAGTAATTGAACACTCAAGATATGATTCTTCAAAGGATCATGTAGTAAGAGGACTCAATTTTGAAATATGCAGAGACTCCTCTGTAGTCAAAAGACAGATTTGTAAGATCTGCTTTTTATTCAGTAACTTTTTTCACTAAGCATAGTGCAGAAGAGTGATACAGGTTGAAAAACGTTTTTTCTTATCTGTGTAATGATGAAAGACAGATTCATAATTTATTTCTTACATCTGTTGGTTGGGGTTTTTTTACTTTCCATTTGGGTTTTTACAGGGAATATATGGTTTGGAAGAGGCTCTTGCTGAAATAGAAGATTTAAAAAATCAAATCAAAATACGAGATCATGAGATTGAATCATTAATTAGGGAAGTCAATAAACTCGAATTTAAAATAAATGATTTTCTTGATGAAAATGAAGACCTCAGAGAGCGCTTAGGTATGCTATATCCATTACGTTTTCAATTATTTGTTGTGTAAGAATTGAAATAACATTATATCATGGAAATCTTTTACTATACCAAGTAACTACTTGGAAATAGTTTTATATATTCTGCTAGTATTTGCAAGTAGTTTTAGTGAGTTAGGACAAACTGCATGAATGTACATGACTCAACTTGAATGTACATGACTAAACTTGGCTTACAGGTTGCTTTGAGTGAAGAAAGTAGAAGAATAAGTTTTGTAGTGCTTTTTTGGTTTTGATTCCTCTTTGACTGTACACTGCTTAATGAATTTCATACTATGGTCTTTGGAAACCATAGCATACTGAAGTTGTAATGCTAGATTGAAAAACAGAAAACTTTGGACAGGCTTATTTTTACATAGAAGAATCTAAACATAAATACAGTTAATTTTAGGTGGCATTTTATTGCATTTTGGTTTTTGAGTAACAGGTAAAATTATGCTTTCTTCAGGTGTTATTATATGGAGCATAAGATGTGTGTACATATACAGAAATATATTCAACTATCAACATATTTTTTTAATTCTACTTGACTAGTTATGTTCTGATTTAAATTAACTGCATTCTAATGATACTAACATTAATGTTCTTCCTTACTGAATAATTATACAGCATATACTGTATTTTAGGTCTTGAGCCAAAGACAATGATTGATTTAAATGAATTCAGAAACAGCAAAGCACTGAAGCAGCATCAATACAGAGCTGAAAACCAGATTCTTTTGCAAGAGGCAAGTGATAAATCCTATTTTTGTGTAAGAGCTACATAATAAAAATGTATTTGAACAAATGAAATACTGATCTGTGAATAATAATACGCAGATTGAAAGACTAGAAGAGGAAAGAATTGAACTGAAAAAACAGGTTCGTAAGTTGGCTCAGGAGAAAGGAAGAAGAGTTCCAACAATAGGTAGGATTTTTTTTATTATAAACTGTCCTTTCAAAAACATGCTGTCTATACTTATTAATATAGCTATGTTATATTTACTCATTTGTTTAAATTACAAGGCTAAATATGTTTCATTGAATCTGTGGGAAGAGGTGAGTGGGTTTGTATTTCTGTAGTCTTACAGCCCAGTAGTTTTTTGACTTGTGATGGCTAGTAGTGCATCACTGGGAGTTGTGTCATTGGCTTGCAGTTCTTAGATGCAGGACGGTCTTGCCATGATTTCCAGTAAATCTATATAATGTATGTGTTTCAAAAATCTTAAAATTTCAATTCTGTGCCACCCAGGGAAGCATAATGTGCTCAAATGGAAAGGTGTACAGCTCCTTACTTTGCAGGTAGAAAACTAGAGCTCAGATATACTAAATGGAATATATTCCCTTGCTTGGAGACCAATTAAAAATTCATAATAATTTATTACTTGTACATTTACTTGCAATTAGGATTGGATGCTGGTGACATGCAGGTAACTGATAGCTTTACTGAAGAGAAGGGAATGAGTAAGAGCAAGTTGGATTTCTTGAACAGACATGATATTGCTGAAGTAAAAGCAAAGGTAGGTTCATAAAGCAAGTTTATAAACATTTATTGTATTTCTCTTTCAAAATAAAAATAATGTTATTTTGTAAATATCTGTTCAAATATTTCTCTAGGTGCTTTTTATTAACGGCTTTTAGAAAATCCAAAAATTAATAATTTGTAATTTTTTTAGAAGACTAATGAATATTCTATATTTTTTGTGAATATAGGCTAGCAGCTCATGTAACGTGGAAAGGAGAAACAGACTTGCAGATAGAGAAGCACCAGTTAGACTTTTGGAGTCAGAGAAAGATATAGCTGAAAACAGTAAGGCTGTGAGAAGTCTACCTAGAAGAACTAATGGCATACTTAAGAACTTAGATCACTTGGAAAAAAATAGAAATACTTCTTCGGTTCATTTAGGTTCAAAACATGTGACAGAGTGGCAACTAGTTAATGACAACTGTAGTTCTGAAACTCTTGATATAAAAGAGCTTTTCGTATCACCAGAGCTACAATTTACACAGTCGTCAGGAATAACAGATGATACAGACAATAGAGAGATGTCAAAAGACTTAAAATCAGACTACACAGTTTCATTTTCTGCTTATCAGCGAGTGTGTCAGGCCTCAGAGGTAAATAACCGGAATTACAGAAACAAACCATCTTTTCAGAATCAAGTGTCCGTAACTTCTAATTCAGACCAAACAGGTCAGGAAAATTTTTGCCCAGGACTGACTCTCAGCAAAAACTCTCTGATTCCTTGTGCATCTGCTCTTGGAAAGCCAGTAACGCACAAAACACAAATAATGACATTGAAGGATAAGCAAGACTGTTCGCAAGTAAAGTTTTCTGATTTAACTACCTTTCAAGACGACAGAGAAGGAAAGAAATGCCTAACAGAATTGTTGCAAGTAAAAACTTTGGCAAGTGGACTTGAAAACGGACAATCAGAACGCTCAGGTCAGGTAGATCCTGTTGAAAATCTCATAGAGCAATTGAGGAGAGAATTAGTCCTTCTTAGATCACAGGTGAGATACCTTTATAGTATGGGTATGTTCATATCTATTGCAGTTATTTAGAAGATAAATTCAAATAATAAAGATGTTTTAGTTTACTTTCATCTTTATTAATTAAAGCTATAGGATAGTTCTAATAGAATTTGGCATTTTTTCTTCTAATAAAAAAGTGCCAAGTCATTAATTTGCAGTTTATTTGTTGATGTAGAATTGAAAAATGTAGGAATATATTTTCATTCTGTCAGTGGAAAAAGTTTGCACAACACCTGTGCACACACACATAGATGGGTACAAAGAGAGAACAGGTTTTATTCCTAGACCTTATACACGTCTGTGTAAACAAAGTACTCGTCACTTTTCTTATTAGTGCATAAAGCCCTGCATCTCATACAAATTAATTGTTGCAACTGTATTTTAAACAACATAGTTTGAGATTTTTTTTTTTTTAAATTGTTTTAAATAAATACAGAGAAATACAAATGGTAATTTACAAGCGTTAGTTGAATGAAGTAGGGACTGAATCAGTCCTTTGGTATGAAAGACAGAAGATGAGATTTCTGTTAAAAGACGCAGATGTTATTTGACTAGAGGATGTCTCCTGCCTCCAGAGAGAACAGATGGTGTAAAGTTAGACTTTTGAAATCAGAAAGGCCTTTCCTTCTGGGAAACATCTAAGAAGTTCCTGAGTTGGTTCTTCTATCCTTTTATCCATTTCCCTGCCAACTGACAAAGATAATGTGTATCTGTTTTCAGAAAAGATGATTTCCAATGAAAAATTCCATTATTCATTAAAATGATCTCTAATGATAAAATCTTTTAGGTTCTCAAAAGGGTTTTTGAAAACTTTTTCTAATCAGTGAAAGAATGGGTTGATTTCAGGATGCTTGCTGTGGTTTCTTTTATTCACATGATAAATCATATAAAATAATTACTTACTGCTTGCTTCCTAAATTGGTACCTTGAAATGGTGTGTGAGTTTTCAGTATAGTGGAGGACATTGCTTTGGTTGCTAGAGATACATTTGGGGCATGGATCAAGTCAATCCCTCAGAGTCTCACAGATTCTTGGTCTGTACCAGACTGTTGTTCCAACTGCTGCATGACCCCAGAATACGTTTGCCTAGACAGTGTTACATGGGATACACCTTGTGTAATTCTTCCAGTGAATCCATCTCTGTTGCCGTTGCATTTTAGGCAGGAGATTCATATGTGGACTGGGAAATTTTCATGAAGGCATACTCCAAACTTGAAAAAAGGCTGGGACTAGAACATTAGATTGCTAAAATTAGAATCTGTGTTTTTTGTCTGGGAGAAACCATCTAAGAATGTGATGAGGAAACATCACGATTACAATGTATAAGATAAGCAAATAGGTCTTTCCTATCTTTAACTGAAATGTTTTGGAACTGATGGCATTTCTGTTGAACCTGTTGAGCTATGTAATTGATCAATGGAAAGTATAAGTCTATATACATCAGGCTTTTTTCAATTCTACAAGTTTTTCCATGCTACAGGAGTATGCTTTACTGTTGTGATTTCTCTTAAAATACTGTGTTATCTAAGCTGTGGAATAAATAATGCCTACTTATTGCATTTTCAGTAGAAAAGAAGTGGGGTTTTTTATATTTTGGAAGATAAGTCTTGGAAATACAATTTTTTTTCTATATAAATGGAGATACAATCCTATAGTAATAACTAACTTGGGGTTTTTTTAGAATGAGCAGATATCCAGAGATTTGTTGATCAAGAATATGCTAAATAGTTATAGAGAATTAAATCTTGAAAGATGCAGAAGCCAGGCAGTGCAGGTAGTACAAGGTTTTAAAAAAAACAAAACAGGATAAATATTTATATAAAGTTTATGCATGGTTTAAATATTTTTTCCTGATAATTTAGTTGCTGTGAAGATGAGGCTATTTCTTTGATTGTTGCCTTCTATGTAACACCTCATTTTGGTTTACATACTATGTAATTTCACTGTTGCATATATATGGATTAGCAATATTTTCAAGCATTTATACTCATTTAACCAGTCTTAATGAAAATTCTAATACTAAAATTCCTAAATTACAATTTTTGAGTCGTCTTTGTTCTTTTCTTTAGAATGACTACCTTACAAATGAATTAAGTTTGAGAGAGAGAGATTTGGAGAAGAACAGGACTGTAATAGCCAAATTTCAATCTAAATGTAAGTTGCAAACTGTTTTAAAACTAGGGAATGTTATCAGGTACCTGCAGATAGTTTGCTTATTTAGTTGTTCTGTTTCTGTGATTGTGAACACAAATATCTGACTTTACAGTTTCTGTTTTAAATGCAGTTTACTTTGGTATCTTTCACAATGATTGAATTTGCTGTGTACATAGAAGGTTATTATACAATCATTCTGATACACTTCTGAACTGTGGAAATTATGGTTGTGAATTGGTCCAGGTGTGAACACAGTGATTACAAAACAATGAATGTAAATGGCACTTATCGAATTGGAATTGCTTTGAATTCTCATTAATGACTTTTTTTTTTAAATTGTGTTTATATTAGTGTATATATTTGTGTGCGTGTGTATAAATACATATATAGTGTTGCTAATTTTAAACTTAAATTAGTGATAGTACATGAAACATAGTTTATTCATACTAAATACATTAAACTAGGATCTCATGTTTTTCCTTCCTGAATTAGACCTAATAAGGCCTTTAAGTCTGTGAGTGACCCCAATTATAACAATTACACAATTTACTTGTGTAATTGTAGTGCTTTTCTGGCTCCAGGGAAGTGTTGAGGAATTAAACCCACTTGCTGCTTACGTATATATGTATGTTAGCTGAAGTGCACTGCTTGCAAACTCTGAAATAAAAATAATGCTGATTTCTCCAGACAAGAATTTTAATTTTTTCCCAGAGAATGTGAATTCTAAAAATTCTTTTTGACTTTTCAAAATAGACTTGGTGAAACTGCTCGAACTGCTCCAAATTTTGCAGTTCACTCCTGGGTCTTCAGGACAGTTAGCCATATTGTTAAGATGCAGAGAATGTCCTGACAGGTTTGTTGTTTTTTTTAAAGTTTCCAGGCTTCTTGCTCTATGCTGGAAACTCTGGAATTCCACTGAGACACTAATGGTGGCAGGAAAACTGTATGTCTTGAGAGTCCTTATTGCAAATAATTTACGTGTTCTTTTTTTCCCAGTCTGCAGCAGGAATTCAGGCAATTCCTATATACTTCATTGTTATACCCAAACATTGCCAAGATAGCCATGTTTCTGGATTTGTGAAAGCCAGTCAGACAGGCTACTAAAGAAGTGAAAAAAGTGGCAGGAAACATTGTAGACTGGAAGGTTCAATAAAGTCAAATGTGTTCCCATAAAGCATTTCATTATTGTTTTGTTGGTATTTCTCCAGCAAAACACACTCTCTGGATGTTCCTAGCAGCTCTACTTTTAACTTCCTAATTGGTTATGTCTATATATAATATGAAAATTCTTTTTATATATCAAATCAACAAGTATTATGATGAAATGTTCTAGGAAACCTTAACTCATTTTTTCAGTGCTTTTAGACACATTTACAATTTTTATTACAGTTAAAGAATTATCAAAAGAAAATAAACAACTTGAACAAGGAATGAAAGAAATATTGCAAGCTGTCAGGGAAATGCAGAAGGATCCTAACGTGAAGGGAGGAGAAACAGCCTTAATAATCCCTAGTCTGGATCGTTTAGTTAATGTAAGCTTGCTTTCTAAAGTATTATTTAGCTGTATAGGATTTACAGGCTTTTTTTTTTCCTCCTCAATTATTGGGTTATTGTAAATTAAATAGTAGCTTCCCTATACATATACTTCCTTAGTTACAAGTAGGAGTACATAGTGTGATACCTCTTTAAAAATGCAAATTAAAAATATACAGCAACAAGAGATTACCAATAAAAATTTAAAAACAAAAAAAAATCTTCAGCTGGATAGTATAAAACTGTCTATGGCAAGTTTATTGTCGCAGTCATAAAGCATAGGAAAAAGTTTGTTTGCATGTCTTATCTCTATGGGACCTGCAGGAAATATTTAAGAAAAATTCTTTATTCAAACATCTTACCAAAAAAATCAGTGTTTTTACAGGAAAATTTAACCATTTAAATCACAGTCTATGGCAAATATACCATCAGGAAACTGATAAGTAGATTTTAAAATGTTAAAATTTCATGCTTTTTGCTAATTTCATGTAGTCTAAACTTAAGGGCTCCAGTTTATTATGAAAAAACAATGCTTTTCTGCACTTTTTCTCTGTTTTGTTAATTAAATGTTTACTGCATTAGGCAATGGAGTCAAGGAATTCAGAGGGAATCTTGAATGCTAGTGTGCACTTGAAAGCTCAGGTTGACCAGCTTACAGGACGAAATGAAGAATTAAGACAGGAACTGAAACAGAGTCAGGCGGAGGCAACAAATTTCTCTAATCAGCTGGCAAATGCAAATGAAAAGGTATATAGTTTATTTTATGCAATTTATTTTGTACTTGAAAAGTGGCTGCTCTGATAATTTAGAACAAAACCACACAATCTATAAGATGCTGAATTTAGCTTATGTGAACAGTGTAATTATACAAATCTTAATTAAATTTACTTATTGGATCTACCAGTTTGTCCCTTTTAAGTTCAAATCTTACTCTTCTTAATGTTACTTTATCCTTGGAATATCCTATCATGTTAAACACCAAGCATGCCTATCTTTTGGGGAGAGCTGTGCCCAAAAAAGCTCACAGATTTCTTTCTTCAAAAAGCCAGTAGGCTTGCATTTGCTATTTATAAATAGGTAACAGAGATTAAGTGTTCTAAAATGATGACTCGTTCTCTAAAATCCTGTATCTTTTTTTTAAGTTGTACAGTTGATTCTGTGGAATGCTTCTTCCAGGGCAGGAATGAGGAATGGAGTATTATCTTACAAGAAGCCAAATTTAAATTTGCCTTTTAGAACCGCTTTGGTGATGCAAAAAGATTTGCCAGTAACTAATATTTTAGAATAGTGTTTTATGTACTGTTAGAGTAGAGAACCAGAGAGCTTTTAAGAAGTTAAATGAAAAGGCAAAGATTTGTTTAGAATAAGCCATCA
The DNA here is from genome assembly GCF_000699145.1 of Aptenodytes forsteri. NCBI lineage: Eukaryota > Metazoa > Chordata > Aves > Sphenisciformes > Spheniscidae > Aptenodytes > Aptenodytes forsteri. The sequence continues at coordinate 45,484 of NW_008795909.1, read as the reverse complement.
AATAACCACTGCAATAGTTCTATCCAAAACTTTATCTTTTTAAAAGGAATAGAAATGCACTGTGTTTTAAACAATTTGGAGTAAAACTGTGGTGAATCCTTAGATATGTGAAGTTGCCCTGATTGCTGGAGTAATTTGATAAATTTGGCTTAAGATATTATGCATTTAATGATTTACAGAATCACAGCATTTTTAAAAGGTTACTTTAAAGAGTATTTGAATGCTTTAGAATATAAGTGGAAGTGAACGGGGTTGTTAATTACAACTGATGTAGCACAGGAAAACAACATATTTTCCATCAGTGATTTTTTTTTAATTGAATAGCAAGAGCTACTTCTTTATGTTTTTGTTTCTTTTCTTTAGATTGCACAACTGAAAAATGAAATTTGCTTATTACATCAGTCAGAAGGTGCCAATATTGTCTTCCGAACAGTGAATCTTCCAGAAGGAATGGTTCCTTCAAGTGTTAATATGATTAATTCTCTGAATGAATATTTAATACGTCTTATACAGGTAACTCATTTACTGCTTGATATCAAGAATATTTGTAACATATAGCTAATTCCCCCAAAACCCAGTACCATGCCATGTGTGGACATGGGAGAACTCTCCAAAATTATTTTGAAGTTCTGACATCCAGAAAATTCTTTGGGCTATTCTATTTTTTTAAAGCTGTAAGTATTTTGCTATGTTGTAAATCTGGAAGGTTTAATTAAATTTTTGACAACAATTCAGATTTTTTTTGTTTTAAATCTGAATTTTGATCTTTTGATCTAAATATTTGCCCTCTCTTCCTTCTACTTCTGCAGCTGTACTCTTTCTATGAGAAATTCTCTCTTACTGCTGTCTGGATTCCACACCTGAGTCTGCATGTGCAAATCCTACTCTGAACAGTTTTTCTCTATGCAGCAAAGGTCTCTATTTATTTACCATATGAATTTTCATTCCATTATTTGTCAAAAATATGTCAACATTTGTAAAAAGAGGCATAAATACATTGAAACCGAAGCCAGTGATTCCCATGGGAAGCATAGCAGACAAGCATATAGTAAAGAAGAATTGACTCTTTGAGAATTGGAGTAAAAAGAACTTACCTTTTTATTATTATTGAATTATTTTGTTCTGTCTTTGATCACTTTACTTTTGTTGATTAGAGAATATTTTTCAACTGTATATGATTATAAAGTAGAAGAGTATTTGGGAACATGAGAAGAAAACATCCCTTTCCAGTTAGACATTCGATTAGTATTCTTTGTGGACTAGCAACATGTCATGGTGTTTTGAACTTCGAGGGCTGTAATCCACAGCGCAATTATGCACTATTTCACACCTATTAATATGAATGCCAAAGTTTAATGGACTTTTTTTCATCTGTCGCTTCTAAAGAAAATACACATTTCATATCTGCAGTTCACACAGTTCATGACAGAAGCATCTATCATGAAAAACACAAGGGAGAACTGGCATTTTGATTAATATTTTCATGTTTAAAACCTATATTAATCACTTCAATATTTTTATTTGGAAAATAATCATTAGGAACTGGAAAATAAAGAACAGTTACTTAAACAATTAGAAGATGCAGTAGAGGACTACAAGCGAAAATTTGCAGTAATTCGTCATCAACAAGGCTTGCTGTATAAAGAATATCAAAGGTATCGTTCTCTTTTCTGAATTACGAAAGTTCAACTATCTAAATGTTTAATAATTTTGAGTACAAGATTTGCTGCTGTGTTGAAGTAGTTCTTTGGTTAATGTCATAAATGCTGCTGCTCTTGGATATGGACTACATACATTTTCTTTAGTCCTGTAGAGATTCAGAAAACTCATACAAAAACATTTCCTGCTGGACTCTCTTTGTATTGCATACTTTATAATGAGGATTGCATTGTGCTTTCTGCATCTGATATCTTGTATTTTATTAGAACCTGGTATTATGGACTCTTCAGTCTCATTTTCTTTTGCTTTCAAGTATGGGTCCTAACAGTTTTTCTGAGGGGAAAAAAAAGAAAACTGTTATCCAAATACAGTCAGAGATCTCTGTTTCAAAATTTCAGATCGTCAGGACTTTGTAGTTGGTTTTCTTTCAGAGTCTTAGTTCTTTTATATGCTTCATTGAATCTAATTTCTATAAAATTCTTCTTATGATTAAAAAAAAGGATTTTCATCTGTTGGGAGCATAGGGATGAATATGGTGATTTGGGTTCTTCAATTAACAGACTGTTAGTTTTGTCCTCTCTGTCTTTGGTTCGGAATGAACAAGTCACTGGACAGCTTTTGGAATAGGGGTGTTTTATCTTTTAGGACCTTCTGTTTGTTCTTTGAGTGAGTTAAGACTTCCCAGCTAACATTATCTCTGTTTGAGGCATTAAAGCTACAGCTTTTTGAAAATATTAAAGGCTATAATATACTGCCTCATTTACTACTAGATTAGATATCTCCAATGACAGGGATAAGATTCAAAGCTCCTTCTCCAAACCTGTTACAGATTGAAGTTAGGGGAGGAGATTCTTTGACTTGGCATCCGATAGACTCACTTTCAGAGCATTTTCCTTCCTTTTCCTCCATTTTCTTCCATTATGGAAGAAACTAAGAGATCTTCTTTGAAGAGAAAATACTACTTCTGAAATACCCTTGATTATTTGTTTAAACTAGCCTGAACTATCCTATACAGTCTATAGGAATTTCCTTATTAGAGATGTATAAACAGTTCATAGTTTTTTTTGTTTCCAAATAAATAAATAAAAGTGGATAGAGGAGAGTAGTTTGGGCCAAAGCGAAGCTGAATCTTTTTATGTTTTTGTTTGGTTTTCACAGAAATAGACTAGGCTGGGAAATTATGTCCTTTATGCATTTGAAATAAAATGAATGTAATAGAAGGAAAGATTTCCAAAACTATTGAAAAAAATGAGTTAATTTTACAGCCATTACCTGCCCTTTTGTTTAGAAGTCTGACCTCCAATGCAGAATTTGGATGTGGGAAACCTAAGTTTAATTCTGTCCACTTCCTGAGGGAAATTTGAACCGACGTCTTTTAAAGAAAAAGCCAACTACTATGCTGTGGGGAAATTCTCAGAGGATGAGCGAGTAATCTTTTCCTTATGATACTGTACCGTTCTGTATGATTAATTAAAAATACTTCAAAATCAACTTAGGTATTCTGTCTCTCAGGAACTGCAGAAGCCTTGTTCCCCTTGCAAGTTGTCTCTCTTAGCTAATGAATGTGCAAGTGCTTCATGCAAAGGAAAGAGTCATTGATTATTTGCCAAACCATTGTATCTAGCTGTAAATCTTATCAGCCAAATTATTGGGCACAATTGTGAAAACCTGCTGAAATCTGCTGGGCCTAGTCTGCTTCAAAAAGAAAAGGCCCATTTCCAGGCTCACAGCATGGTAAGTGCCAGTAGTATGATTTTTGTCTCCCTTCCTGTAAAAAGGAGAGCTGGAGTTTCCAGAGAGGTACTTAAAGTGGAAATGTTTTTATTAGCAAAGTTTTAAACTTCACCTATTTTTACGAAGACGTGCAAGAAAGTAATTAATTTGAAATACAAGTGTGTAATTTAAAGCAGATTGAATCCCAAGTGTGTATATTTTGGGGGAGTAAGGCATCTCTGTCTCTGCACTACAGTACACATGTGAAGAAGAGATAAGACACTTCAACTTAAGAATTGTTTTCATCATTAAACCAGCTGCAGCCTAAACAGAGGGGATAGTTTTTCAGTAATCCATCTACAATTTATAATATCTTTTTCAAATTACCTTATTGCTAAAAATAAGTATCTTGTTTTGCAATATTTCAGGGTTGCTGTTTTAGTTACAGTTTTAAAAATCATCAAGTCTTTCATCATTCTAAATGAAAATATTTAATTACTGTTTTAGTCAAAAGGAAACCTGGCGGAAAGAATCAGAAGATATGAAAGAGGAAAAGAAAAAGCTAGAAGAGCAAAAAGAACAGGATGCTACAAAAATAAAGGCATATTCTGTAAGTAATTTTGTTGCTTTCATTTTTCAAAAGGTTTTAATACATAGAACAGAGGTTTTAGTACAATACTGTAATTTGTTAGATGGGGAAAATGTTGCAGGGGAAAACTGATCAAATCAAATCAGAAGGGAAGTGGTTTATTGATTTATTAGTGGAATGTAAATAACTAGCAATCAGTGAACTATACATTCAGAATCAGTATCAACAATACAAAAGGTAAATCACAATATTAAGGCACATACAAATTGTTACTATAGACCTAAAAATCTCTAAGCAACATTCAGGAATTAATCCCAAATATTTCTCATCCCACACATCACACAGTTATGTTAACTCCCTGGCCCCTTCAGGTTGCCAGCACACACCCCCTTTCCTGAGAGTGCAAGTTCACTGCGTACACACCTCTTGTGTGTACTCCAGGGTACTGTGCACATGTGGGGGTGCTCTGGTGCTATGTGTACCCGTGCGCCTCCCTGCAGTCTGCTAATCCATGCACTGGTGAGAAGTCACCCCAGGAGGTCACATACACACACCCAAGGTGTGGGTCCCTACTTGTCGCACTTGGTACCGCCAGTCCATTAGCTGGAGTGCCGAGGCTCACAGTGTCCAGCAGGAAGAAAGTGCTCACATCTGCACAGAGGAGGCAGGGACAGTGGAGAAACTTCTGAAGCTGAACTAGGTTATGAGTGCTGTATTATAACTCTCTCTGCCCCCGCTGTTAGAAGTTTTCATGCTTCTTTTATGCTAATTTTCAAGCTGACTACTTCTTTATTTCAAGTCTCTAATTTTATGGTTACTGTTCAATCTAGTTAATGGTCATCTTCCTCTTTAACTTTATCAGTTTTGAGCAAATTCCCTCTCAGACAGTCTCAGGTATTCTGTTCACACACACTATGTACACTCACATTGCTCTCTTAACAGCAGTTATCATCCAGGCTGTTTGATTGGGAGGAGGAGCAGTGCAGGCACCCCCATGGAAAACGCATTAGTTTATACTAAGAATTAAGGTTATTATTTGAATTACATCTTATTTATATATACCTGTTAATGTGTATGTGTCAGTATTTCACAAAAACAGGAAATAGAATTCATCTTTCTATTTTGATTTACTTCCACCAAGACTGAATTCAATATTCTATTAAGAAAAGTGAAAAATAACTTTTTTAAGAAGGTTATATTTAAAAGTTCCTGGAATTTATGCAGGTGCCTAATCACAGACATAGTGCAATTTTAGATGTCTTCGGGTGTCTTTGGGCAGATACCAAAAGCTGCCAAATACGACAGAAGACATGGGACACACGTCCTTTTAGAGAAGCAGACACAGAGCAAGGATATCACAAGGTGTTGAAAATGGCTATGGATGCCTAAGTTTAGACAGCTGAGTTCTAACCCTTTTCTTCTGCTGAGGGGTGACTGTAGTGGTATGTGGTCCTGCTGATAATCATGTTCATAAGTGTACTTGATTTGCAGAATAATGGTATCCTGAGGCAAGTAAGTCTAAATGTATTTCCAGAAAAGTGAAATTGAAATTGTTTTGCAAATGTTTCTACTGTATGTTTAAAAAAATGAGGGGGGGAAGCACATGCCATCTTACTTAACTTGTTCAGTATCTTATTCTGCATTTCCAGAGTCACAGGAGTAGACTGTAGCAGGATTAAGATATTTCTGGGATTTGTTTTTTTAAATGTCTTTAAAATATATAACAGTTCTATCAAGGTATTGCTGAGATCTTTTAAGAAATTACTGTTTACCGATAGCTTTTGTTTCAGAAACACATCCTATCCAGAGATAAGAAATACGTACTATTATTTAATATTATTTTTGTTAGTATGTAATTTTTATTAGAATTAGGTGCACATCTTCAGATTAAACATTTCTCTGATTAATTCACACTGTAAATGATCAATGAAAATGTGTTGCTTGCTTCTGCAGATTAAACATTTCTCTGAAATTAATTCACTGTAAATGATCAATGAAAATGTGTTGCTTGCTCTTAAAATCTTAAGAAAAACAGGCTTCTTGATCAGAAAAGCCAAATCTTTGCCAGTTGTCAGAGAACTGGATTTTTTTAATGGCTTCAAGGCTCCCAGGACTCAGGAGTTTTCTCTAGCTACCTGCTCCTTAGGCTCATAGGAATCTGGGATTTTACAGCTCCAATTTCTACTCCCTGTCTCCTTGGCAAGCTGATGTGTATGACAGCAAAGCTAAAGCTCACATACCTTCTGCAACCTGAGTTGCTGTAGTTCCCCCTCCCCCCATCCGCCCACCCCACCTTGGATTTATACATGCATGCAAACACATATGTGCACACATACACACAAACACGTGCATGTTTCCATAGGAGGGGTCCTGTGGTTACTTTACAAATACTGGTTTGGTCCTCAAAGTAGGACATTACTAGTATTTGTTAGGAAGCACAAGAATTCTATTTGGTTTAGAAAATTGTTCCAATACGTTTGTTTTGATTCTAGTAAAAGGGGGGAAGACTGATGACAATGTATGCAGAGAATTATTTTTGTTCTAGATTTTGAAAATGTCAGCATTAACTAAAATTCCAATTAGTCAGTCAGATGTATTTAGCTTATATTCCTCAGAAACTAATGATTTTTAAGATTTTTTTTTTCTTTTCTTATAATAGAATATTGTATGCTTGTGCATGTGTTGAGTGTGAGTGTATGTTTTCCTAGCAAAAAGAAATTATTTCAGACAGATTAACGGAATTTTTACACCTAGATTAAAAAATGTACAAGAAAGCTTGTCTATGTAGTTGAGTTTTACCATATTTCTGTACAAAGCTCTTGTTAAAAAAATTATTTTGCAGAATTTACTCAGCGCACTTCAGCTGGATCCTGATGAAACAAAGAAAGTACTTGCAGAAAATAACAGAAAAATAACTGTTTTACAAGTTAATGAAAGGTCACTAACAAGGCAGTATACCACTTTACTTGAAACAGAACGACATCTTAGGGAAGAAAATGAGAAACTAAAGGGTGAAATAACACATATGGAGACTGCAGTTATGGGGAAGATTGGAAACTTGCAACGATTCAAGGTATAGTTTATAGTAGTAATAGTACACATTTTTATTTTTCCAATTTGGCAATAAATACACTTATTTTAAATGGAGGCAGTACTAGTTTCTTGAATGCATTACGCAAATGTTTGTTAAATGCTGTTATAAATTTTGTCAAAACATTCTTTGTATTTAAATAAGCATCATAATACGAAATCTGTCAGTTTTCCCCTTCTGAAGTTGCTTCAACAAGTTCTTTTTATTGAAAGTGTCGTATGAAACCAAATCTTACTTTTTAGCCTTGCAGGTTACTAGGGCCTGTATTAACTCATCTTTATAAAATATGTTTTTGACAGTGCCTTATGATTGAAAGGCAACTATTGATAAAATTACCCAGAGAGTTGGAATACCAGGGAAATTTTGTCAATGTTTATTGCAAGCAATTTATAAAGATGGACAGTAATTTAGTATAATAAACCAGTATCAGGTGCTAAAGCATTATTTTAAGTGGTATTCTTTTTTTCATGGAATAATTTTATTTTTTCTATTTAAAGATCTAGCAGACCTTAGTAACCCATTGTGTTGATTATTTTCATAGGAAATGGCTAGCTTTAAGATTGCAGCTCTGCAAAAAGTGTTGGACAGTAGTGTGCCATTGTCTGAGCTAGAACTGGCTAATAAGCTGTATAATGCATTAACTGCTAAATACAGAGATATGTTACAAAAAGATAACTTGCTCGTCCAGCGGACTACAAACATGGAACACATGGAGGTAATGTTTGCGTTATGTTTGAACCCTAAGGGAAAAAACTCTCTTTATACATTTGTTCTATATTGGTTTTTGTTCTCACTTAATAGAAAGATAGAACAGAAGTCCCAGCCCTAGACCTGCTGGTTATAACAGTTCCAGAGTGGATATGAGATATTGGAGCGAGACTTACTGTTGCTATCGAATTTTAATTTGCTTACCTGGTATTTTTCAGCGGATTAAAACATAAAAGCATTTTGTTTAATTGTTTTGGTGGTTTTGGTTGTTTGGCTTTTTTCTTTGTTTGTTTGCTTTTTAAGTTAAGCTCTGGGTATTTTCCCTCACAAAGTTTTTTTAGTTCTTTGATTACCAAAACAAGGCTGGCAGAAGGAATGTTTGCGATCATCTTCAGTTTTGCAGGTCATAAGGAAAGTAGAATAAGTGTAAACACTTTCAAAGCTTTCTCTCAAAGTAAGTGCTCTTACTAATTCCTGACCTACAAGAATGAAATGTTCAGTTCCAAAAGGCAGTAAACCTTTGAAATTTTACTTTCATAAAAAAAATAAATAACCAAAGATTGTTCACAATGTCTTTGCAAAATGTCATAGGGACTGCAAATATGTAACTATTCCTTTGAACTTTTATTCTCAAGTAGAAGGGAGCTTCTTTTCAAGAACAGTGAAGCTGGCTTCAAAGATACGTTACTACCTCCCACTTTCATTCATGTCAGAAATAATAGTCCAAGAAACTAGTAGTTTAACCAGTAGTTAAAACTCATGTCATGTTCTTGTCTGTTGGGTTTCTGTGGTTGACAAGGGTTAAATACATGTGGTGGGTAAGCTTACTGAACTATTAAATTTGTCTGCTTGGGAACAGGTAGGTACATTTGTGTTAGCTAAAGAATGAATTATTCCTTCTCTATTTTATGAAATTTTGTGTGTATGAAAACTTGCATTGCCTATTTCAGCAATTTCACAGAGCTAGAGAATCATTTATCAATAGCAAACTAAGAATGTGTTTAGCAAATTAGAAATTGAAAATTAATATGAAGTATTCAATTTGTTTTACTGGTTAATGTGGAAATTTGTGTTTCTATTTGGAGGAGTGAAGGAACATTTACAAAACTAATGTTTGGCATCATATTAGATGCCTAAAAGAGCTGAAAGAAGCAAATGATCTGTCTCAAACATGTATTTTATGTGCAAGATGAAATATCCTGTGCGGGATGAAATATCCTCCAGAAGTATTTCTTTCTTTCCCATTGTTTAGTGTGGGATGTTTAGTATGACAAACATAGATTTCTTCATCTAATTCTAGACACTCTAGGAATCACAGTCACTGATGATAAATATTCACGGTAATACTAGTTGACAGTAAGATACAACATAGACAGCAAAGACTAGCATTTTTACAGTCAAGAGGAAACATGCTCTTCTGTTGCCTTGTATGTAGATTATGGGTTGTGCATAGGTAAAATCTGTTCATTTAAAAGATTTTATAGATACTAAACATCAAGTCTGCTACAGTTAAATAGTTTGCTTTTATGTTGCAACTTTTTTTGTCATACAGCGTGAGAATGAATCCTTGAAAGCACAGATAAATTTATTGAATAAGGAACTGGAGATCACGAAAGAGAAACTTCACACTGTAGAACAGGCTTGGGAACAGATGACTAAACTGGGCAAGTATGAAAGTTATATTGCAACATTAAAAATCAAGTGGTATGTCCTGTGTAAAAGTAATATTTTAAAACATTTTAAAATTGATGTATCTTAAAACAACAAAAAAAGTCAAAACTATTTTGTATCTTTCATTAACGGTCTTAATATTTTTTGGTGAGTTTTTCTTTTGGTTTGTTTCATTTTACTTATCTATTTGACCAAAACCAAGTTTGGTATCTTCCTCTGGAAACTGTTCCACGTTGACTTTTCTTGGGTTACTGGGTCAAGGGTTTAAAAGCTGGAACTTGTAAAGCAATATCACATGATTTTTTTTTTTTTTTAATAAGGTGCAATATGTTTGAACTTGATTGTCAGTCAAAGTACTTCATAGGTTGTCAGGAAAATGATTTATTTGTCCTGGTTTCATGCTCTGTAACTAAGTATTTTTTCTTGATAGCTGGGGCTTCTTTGTGTACAGTTTACATTCCCATTATTCAAGAAGAACTCATCCACATCTGTTTCTTTTACAGATTTTAAATTAAATTTCCTGAAGATATACCAGCTGAATTAAGGATAAAGTGAAAGGCTACACTGAAAATGGTTATCAGTCTCAGTACTCATGGTTGCAGATATACCCATTTATAATTGATAATAATATTTTATTCAAATTATATACCTTGCAAACATGTAATAAGGCAAGATAACCATGCCTGCAGTTTAAAAAATAATACAGATGGTTTGATAAAGTTTATCTGACAGAGATAAAGCAAAACTCATGTTCTGTTTCATAGTGCAAATAATTTTCATAGTTGAATCAGCTTGTGTATTCCCTAATTTAAATATTTTTTAATGTAGGGGATGACAATGCCATGGACAAGGATACAAAAGCAATAACCAACAGTGAGATTTTGTCCATTTCTAAGAAAATCACAATGTTGGAAATGAAGGAACTAAATGAAAGACAGAGAGCAGAACATTCGCAACGAATGTATGAACATTTAAGGAACACTGTAAAGCAAATAGAAGAACGTAATTTTGAATTGGAAACAAAATTCACTGAGGTAAATCTGTTGAAGTTTAACAACATAATCTGACACATCTTAAAAGCATATTTTTGTGCTTTTCAAAAAGGATTAATCTATTTTGTATCACAACTGGCAAATAAGCTTATGGTGCAAAATATAGCTGCCTTTAAGAGCTGCAATTTTGCATGCACAGGACATTTGTAAAAAATATAACTTAATTAATTTCCTGTAGTTTATTTCAAACATTAGTTAATCTCTGTAAAACACATGATGAGCATCTTGACAGATAGTTTGCTAGTTTTTCAGCAGACTGCTAGAAAAAAGTCTGTTCTTGACCTGTTATTTCTTGTGTCTAATTCATATGATCCCTTTTCTGTTCATTTTCCCTTAATTACTAACGATTCAAAAAATGTTAGACCTTTGCATCCCTTTTGCAAATGATAGTGTCATGATTCTGTTACAGGCTGGCTATGTCCTCTGTCATGTGACAAACATTATAATACAGGAATAGAAGAGAAGTCATGTGCCATTGAAGCTGATGATCCTTAGTATTCCTGTCATATCAGTCTTAATCTTGTGAGATTTCTTTGTCCCCACAATTCATATTTGAAGTTTGTTCATAAATTCCATTATTTAATAGTAGGAGACTTTATTATAATTTCCAGTCTAAATTTATTTATAGGCACTTGTACACATTTGTTCTTGTGCCAGTATTGGCCTATAATTTAAACACAAGGGAAGAAAAAGAATAGTTATGTTGACAGGAACATTGTGTTCATTTCCCCCTCCTTGTGCTTTGCTAGACTTTAGCCCAGCTATTTTAGATTGCTGTTATCTGGACTCCCCATTTCTCTGTTGTTTTAGTAGTGTTTGTTACACTGTTTTGATTTGAATTAATTTGGGACATGGAGTAACTGAAAGTATATAAAGCTTTTCAGCAGCAGTATTGTTAAAGCCTCATCTGATGGCATGACTTCATTTATTTCATTAAGAAATACCTCAGGTTATGCACCCTAGGATCACATTTCCCTTTTTCTCTTTTGCATATATTATTATCTGTCTTGCAATACGTTTAGGTATGCTGGTCTTCCTTCATTTTGAGTTAATGAACTCTTAATGACACAATTTTTTCTTATTAGCTCCCCTGTGCATCCCTTTTTTCCTTATTTCTGTAGCTCCAGGACATATATTTTCTGTTTCATATACTCCTGTTGTCAGTGCCTCCTAATCTAGCCTGCTAGACATCGCCTTCTAAACTCATAAATCTACTTCAACATGACTCTTAGTTTTCCAGATAGTACCGATAATAAGATATACCACACTTTTTTTTGTTTGTTTAGGAAATCAGTTATTTTATTAAGGAGTGGTATCAGATTAATCTGCCACAACTGTATTTACTAAATTAATTCCTGAGGCTTCTCTATGTTGCCTAATGCTTTTCCAATGTCTATCTTTTGTTAATGCTCTTTGGTTTGAATTGAAACATTGGTTACTTGGTATTTAATAATCAACTTGAAAATTCAGGCTGCTTGAAAGAATATCACTTAATTATGAAAGTTCTTTGTAGAAAGAACAAAAGAACTACACTATCGTGAGTCTTGGCGCTTATAACCTGTATTTGTGTTACCAATCCCGATACTAGACAGTATATAAATGAGACTGTTCATTTCCTAAAGAGTTTACAGTCTTATTCTTTTTTTTTCTTCTTTTCTTATTATAGTTTAAGAGCAAGTTATTGCGGTAATGGTTTTAAGAAAATTCACTAATAAAAATTGTGTTTAATTTAGAATCCTGTTCTGTGCCGATCTGTGTATCAGTTCTATGTGTATCAAAGCTGCAAACAAAAAGATGTTTAAGCAGAGAGGAAAGGAAATTGTTTTTTGCACGCAGCTGAACAGTGTTTTGTAGTGACTAAAAAAGAAAAGATACATTTGGCACTGCGTTTCCTTTGCAGGGTTGGGAGCAGTTGTGTGCTTAGGATACCATTTTATTTGTTTCTGGTTTTGGTTTTTTTTAAGCTCACCAAAATCAACCTTGAGGCACAGAAAGTGGAACAGGAATTAAGGGATGAACTGTCAAAGAGTGTAAGTAAGGCAGTAAGTGATGCAGACAGACAAAAAATCATGGACCTAGAGAAGCGTGAGATGGAGCTCAAGATCGAAGTATCAAAGTAAGTGCTGAAGTAACAAATTTCAAATGCAGTATGTTCCAAAGCATGCAAAAATTTAGGCTATATAGGCTTATGTAATACACTACTTATGTATTACTAACAGATAATTTTTCAATGCCTCATTTTTTTGGCATTTATATATGCCAGATTTGGAATTGAAAATGAAGCATTTAATTCATGACTATTAAGAAAGTAATTTGCTTCATTTTGATTTGAACAAGGAATTAAGTGCCGGCCTGGGTAGGCATGGATAAGTGTGCGTAAGATACGTATTACTAGTATTTTTGAACTAATTAATTAAGGTTTATTTTGTTTCTGTGCCACAACCTCCCTTAAATGTATGAAAATCTCATAAAAGACATTGGAAAGCAATTCTTACTTTCAAAGAGTCATAGATATCTCAAAGATTAAACTGCAGTGGGGCTTTTTTTTGCCATTTACTTAAAAGAGATTAAATTTGTATGCATAAATTGAAAAACTGACCTTTTTAGGTATGTTGATATGGACATTTGTCTTTGAGTAAATAATGTAATCCTATTACATTCCTAAAACAGCAAAGTCTGTGGGGATGTTGCAGCGATTTTTGACACTGAAAATGAGTGAGTAGACTTGGGGAAGCAGAGAAAGGAATTGAGAATGAAACTTTTTGAGCATTTATGTCCTGAAGTGGGAGAAAAATAGGGGACAGACATGCTTCGTTCAGGTAAAAACCATGGCATTGAGTAGGTTACTGCTAGCAAACTTCTGTATAACTTACAGGAAAATGTCCTGTGAAAAAGCTGAGAGGCAATACAGAAGAATTTTCATAACAAGGACTTTGAGTAGTAGAGAAGAGTATGCTGAAAAGAACAAAGTCTTCAAATGTTTTGATATGAGGAAACATACTAAGCATCTTTTCTTAGCATCTTCTATGTAGAAAAACTTAATAGGTTATTCAGTGATTTCAAGTGACACAATACTCTTGTTTTCCCTGCAAGGTTAAGAGAACTGTCTGATGTAGCAAAAATGCAAGTTGAAGCTCTGGAGGCACGCCAGCAATACAGAGATAAAGAAGTGGAATCTCTTAGAATGCAAATTTTAGACTATCAGGTAAAATTCAACCTTTATTAACACTGCAGTTTGGATTTTTTCCCATAGTGAGAAGAAATGAAGTAATTTTACAGTGAATTAGGAAACTGCAAAAGCATTTCAGAAGGACCTCAGCAAGCTGGTCCTCGTAGTCGCCATACCCTTTCAAGAGTTCTATATTACATTAATTATTACCTTCTCCATTTTTTCCATTTCTAGCTGTACAGCTATTACAGATCCTGAGCTATTTTCCATGTTATTTAGGTAATATTTATTCCTATATGATTAATAGCTCATGGTCAATATTTAAATATAATATCAGGAAAGTTTGATCGTTTTTTACAAGACAAGCAATGACTTGTAAATCTTGAAGATTTGCAGTAGACTTATTATATTGCTTTATAATTCGCTGAAACAATTTCTTGGGATTTGTTTTCATGTTCTAGAATGGTTTGAATCCCTAAATACAACAGTTTTGTCAGCTTTTATGTTACCGTATTATCTAAGTTTAGGTATACATTTCTTCCTCATTTCCTGTTTTGGAAAGATACAGTTTTTAAGATCGGTATCTGAAAAGGTGTACTTCTAAAATGTGGCTGTAGGAACAATAGTGGAAAAATAAAAAGCTGGTTTTAGAGGCTAATTCTTGCTCTTACCTATGGAATAAAATACATGCAATATATAAAATATAAAAAAATAATAGCTTGTTTGTATTTACATATACACTGCATTAACATACTCAAAATGAAAAATAAATTTGTTCTATATATTTTGTTCTTAGGCACAGTCAGATGAAAAAGCAGTTATTGCAAAACTGCATCAACATATCATAGCCCTTCAAGGTAGTGAATCTGTTGCTGTAGGCAAATTGGAGACGCTTAAATTGAAACTACAGAAGATGGAGATCCATAATCTACGTTTGGAACAGAAGCTTGATGAGAGAGAGCAAGCCTTATATTTTGCCCGACTGGAAGGAAGAAATAGAGCCAAACATCTACAACAGACAGTTCAGTCTTTGCGGCGACAGTTTAGTGGTGCTCTGCCTTTAGCACAGCAAGAAAAATTCTCTAAAACAATGATTCAGCTACAGAATGACAAACTGAAGATCCTGGAAGAAGTTCAGCATGCCCAGCAGGACCGTCGGAATGCAGAAAACAGAGCATTAGAGATGGACTTAAAAATGAAAAGTTTAGAAGAATTAATAAGTGCATTGAAGGATACAAGAGGAGCTCAAAAGGTTTGCTATTTTACAACTTTGAATAACTTTTGTTCATCTGATCTGCATTTAAATTACATTTCAGTTCAGCTTGTTCCCTAAACATCTGTTTTAACGTAGAACTTAATGACTTCAAAACACACTTTGTTAGAATATAACAGCTATCATTTTTTGTTTTCCTGTTTTAAAAAAAGTAATACATCGTTAGTTATTTGCCCTGTAAAAGCACAGTCAGATTTACTAATTTATTTTGTGCCCAATTAAGTGGCATAGGAAGTAGAGGCTAACTATAACTTCAGTTATATTAAATGGAATTAAATTATGAATTGAATTGAATTATGAATGAAGTTAAATTAAACACAGAGTAGCATTCTGAAGTTCTGTTCCATGAGCTAGCATTGAAATCTTCACTACAAATCCATGTCTTTTCAAATAAATCCAGGGGCAATATTTTAGACAGCATGGTCAGAAATGTTGTTATACTCATGTAATTCTACTTAATCATATTTTGCTATTGTAAACAACGTTGCCTTGAAATTTGAATAAGGCTTTCTCGCTTCTCTTCCAGATCACTGTGTATTATATAATATGGTTATATCTGTCATGAGTAAAGATGTCTGCATTTTGCTTAATGGTTGTAGCGCTCTTGGCGTGTTTCAGTTTTAAGCCAGTTTTCAAATATTTTTCTAGAGCATTTTGACATAAATATGTCTGGTATTCTTAGTTTCTGTGCATTTTTGAATACCTACAGTTTTTAATGGTTTTGAAAATCTTTTGCTGTTTTAGAAAAGTCAACCAAACTTCTTGCATGCTTTTTTTGTTCAGTCTGGACAGATGCATAGGGTATAGCTTAGTTAGGTCATCTGAAAATTATTTGCAATGCACTTCTGTCAGTGTAGGGGAAACCTGTGGCCTCTCCAATTGTCTGCTGCACTTTCAGTCATTCCTCTTGCAGTTTCATACTCTTGCCATGCCTCCTCGCGCAAGAGAAGTGAAGAGGCTTAAAAAGGCAGAACCTCTTTCTTCCTGTTGGTTGGATAAGCGCCATACTGCCTCAAAGTCAAAGAGTGTAGCTGCATCTAGTTGGCCTGTGGACTTGGTAAATATAATAGTGTATCATTCATTATTAGGTAATTGAATGGCATATGAAGATGGAGGAACTCCATCTGCAGGAACTTAAACTCAATCGAGAGCTAGTCAAGCAAAAGGAAGAGGTGAAGTATTTGCGTAATATAATTTCTGAATATGAACGTACAATCAATAATCTGGAAGAAGAAATTGTACAGCAGAACAAGGTACGTATTTCTGCATGCTATTAGAAAACCAGTCTATGCCTATTCCTTATTTCACTAAGTGATTTTACAAAGGAAGATTCTTTGTAGTAAGTTTTTAACATAGAGGTTTTTAACATATCTTGGTTCCATAATTCTTTTTAATAGCACATTTGAGTGTTTTACATTTTGTTATCTCTCTTTTTTCTGCTTAAGTTGGTTATAAAATTCCCATTGCCTTCAATGAATAAAATACCTTTATCAAACATTTGTTACAGTTTCATGAAGAAAGGCAAATGGCTTGGGACCAGAGGGAAGTAGAACTGCAGCGCCAATTAGACCTGTATGATCATCAACAAAATGAAATACTCAGTACAGCTCTAAAGGTACAGGCACTGAATTAACTAAAAATAGACTCATAAGCACATTTCCCGGAGCTGTCAGATTACATGAATATGAATCTTTCTGTGCAGTTAGAAGAGGCTACAGGATCAGTTCCAGACCCTAGTTTGCCACTCCCACAACAACTTGAGTTGGCTTTGAGAAAGATTCGGGAGCATATTCGAACAATCCTGGAAACTAGGGCAACCTGCAAATCACTGGAGGAGGTAATTAAATGTATAAATTATCATATAAAGGGACAAAGTTTGTATTTCTATGCCCTTTAATTTTTTTTTATATAATAAATACCCTTTTCTAGATGTCACTTAAATGTGTCCAATTCCTTAGAAGTATTTAACACAGAGAAAATGTAAATAATATAATCACACTATGACTAAAATGAAATATTTTTTCCATTGGAACAAATTAACGGAGAAAATTTTTGAATATTTTAGAACGTTCATTTAGTAGGGTAAGATGCTCTTGCTGTACAAACTTCAGTTGACTATAGCTAGTTAATTTAGCAAGTGTTACATTAAATTTAACAAGTAGCATAGCAAAATCCTTTTATCTTGGGTTGCTAAATTAAAATTCTGTTACAGAAGATACTTTGTGAGTCTTAAGAAATTTGAAAAACACCAGCTTCTTAATTTGGTAGCACAAAATGAGTTGCATAAGTGTCTTGTGCCAAGCAAATAATACATAAAGACACGGTAAATATATTCTGGGACTTTTTTAATCTAATAGTAATCCCATACAGCCAGAACTGAGTGCAAAACATTTTGTGTTTCTAAGTCCATTAAGACAAATCTTTCTGGCACATTTTCTAAAAAGTAAGATCTTTCTGAAGTGTTTGAATTCTGGAAATGCAACAATTGCCTTTCGTTGTAGAAATTAAAAGAAAAGGAAACTGCTCTGTGGAAAGCTGAACAAAATGTTTTATCAAGAGACAAAGTTATAAATGAACTAAGACTTCGATTACCTGCAACATCAGAAAGAGAGAAAATAATGGCTGAATTAGGCAAACAAGAAGATCATCCAGAGTACCATCATGCCATGAAAATTGCTCATCAAGCCATTGCAAATATGCAAGCAAGATTAAATCAAAAGGAGGAAGTGTTAAGAAAATACCAACGTTTGCTTGCTAAAGCAAGAGAGGTAGTTAAACTTCTTGCACAAAATTTCTTCCATTTTTAAGTTGTTTTAGTTGATTCTTTGTTTATCTAATTGCCAGTAAAATCTTTAAAACTTTCTGACCTCAGAGGTAACAGAACAGAGACAATTAGTAATTTTTTATGTAGAAAGTTCATGTAGAATTTTTTAACTTCTTACAATAGGAGGCTTGCTTAGTCAAGAGGTTATGTATATGATGTCTGTCTAGGAATTAAATTAGTGTGACAGGAAGAAAATTAAAATTCTGCTGTGAGAAGTGGTCTCAGTATATTGTATATTTATATGGGATTTTCCAGTACTTGCAACAAAGGTATCTGGACTGCATCTTCTAGTGAATTTGGAAGGTACAGGAAAGGCATGCATTTATGGCAAATACGCCTCTTAAAGCATATTTTAAATTAAAGCATATTTTAAAGCATAAACAGTGAATCTAAGCATACTTTATATTCTTTATTCTTTATACCCTTAAAGCATATTTTAAAGCATAAACCTTGTGTCTAAGAGGTACTTCAAGACTAAACATGCATCAGTTTTAGTGTGTTTGGATCAGGAGCACATTTCCAAAGCAGACTTCCTATTATCTTCACTTAGTGTGCTTTGGTTAACATGTGTAGCTATTTCTTCTGGGAGAAATCAAGTTTTTTGGTTTGGAACTAAACCAGAAGATGCAGTCTAAAAATGAGCCTACTGTGCTCTGTCTGCTAGCAGATATTCAATCCACAGGATCACACTATAGTCCAAAGTAAATAGACCTGAAAAGTACATAGTATGGATATCACTATCCATATTGATAGTCATAGTTGGTGAGGACCAACACCAACTGTTTTGCTCTCCAGCTCCTGTCCTGTTGCACCATACTACTTGCTACATAACTTAAAACTGCAATAGTAGATTTTTTTCCAGTAGTGTTAAAAAGGGGGAAAAAAAATCATTGGTTATAACAAGAAGAAAAGAATTTTAAAAACTGACAGAGGAAAATTTGGGGAGCAATGCTGAGCAATGAGTGAGCAATCAACATGAAGTTACTGTAGTTTCATGACTTTCTGGAATAGTATGCATCAGTAGAGTTATATTTTTATTTTGAACTAACAGGAACAAGAGGAAATAGCAAAGAAGCATGAGGAAGACCTTAGAGTTCTACACCAGAAGTTACATTTGCATACTGACAATTCCCTTAATAAGGGGAGCAATGCTGAGCAATGAGTGAGCAATCAACATGAAGTTACTGTAGTTTCATGACTTTCTGGAATAGTATGCATCAGTAGAGTTATATTTTTATTTTGAACTAACAGGAACAAGAGGAAATAGCAAAGAAGCATGAGGAAGACCTTAGAGTTCTACACCAGAAGTTACATTTGCATACTGACAATTCCCTTAATAAATTCAAACAGACTGCTTTGGTGAGTTATGTGTATTTGTGGGATAAGTGAAGTTGTTCCCAAATTTTTAAAATTGTTGCTCAAAAGAACAGCTTTGCAGTCAAAAGTAAGTAATAAATGATGACAGGAAAAATAAATGGGTCGTCGATACAGAATTATTGTATTGTTCTTGAGAGAATTTGAGTCGTAAAAAGTCGAAAAAGTCGTAGAAGTCGAGTGTAAAAAACCAAAGTTACCACCTCAGTATATATGAGCATTTTTCATATCATCCTAATTTATGGAGACTTCTGGGAGACAGGTATATTTTGTTTTCTGTTCTTTTCATTCAATCTGTGGTTATGTTGAACTAATCCATTTCAATACAAATTTTCTCTTGACACTTTATGATAAGGTGAAGCCTGTATTTAACTGGTTATTCTGTGGATCATTTGATGCACAAAGCTCTTTTCAAACCAGTGTGACTGCTTTCTCTGTGGACTAAGAATCACATCTCAGTAAATAAACATGTAAGATATTAATGCTTGGTTATATTCAGGACTGAGTTTAAAATGCATCACTAATGCTTACCTTTGATTTAAAGCTTAAAATGTTTATCACATGCATTTGTTCTGTTTTACAGGAGTTAGTGAAAAAGACTTCTTTATCACTTTCCAACAGCAAACATTTTCTCCGCTTAGCTGAAATGGAGCAAACTGTAGCAGAACAGGATAGTTCTCTTGCTTCACTTGTTGGAAAATTAAAGAAAACATCATCTGATTTGGAGAAACAAAAACAGATTACTTTAATGAAAATCAAACAGTTTGAGACTATCAGAGCCCAGTAAGTTTTTAGACTGTTAACAGTCACAAATACGTTGGATCAAGTCAATTATGTATTGCTGCTACAGGACTGGTCTATCAAATTGAACATGTTTTTGCTGAATTTAAGATTTGGCTGAAAAAACTAACTCAAGAGATTTACTATGGTTGGTAATTGTAAATTATTTTTAATCTGTAGCCCTTCATCAGGGTTAATATTGAAGAACTGTGGCTTGGAAAGATGCCTTTCAGTTGTTAGCTTTGGGCCATTCAGTGAAAAAGAAAGTATTCAAGGAGTCTTGGTATGAGAGTTGTCTTTAAGTTACTGTGATACTTGCTGGTTTGTGTTTTGGGTTTTTTTTTCCCCTGATACATCCATTCAGGCTTGCTGCCTAACAAGTTTAAACTCACGAAAATTTAACCCCTGTTTAAAAGGATGATGCTTTCTTTACCTGTTAGGGCCAGGAATTAGAATGAACAATGCTCTAATCTCATTTTGCTGATCTTCTTGAGTATTTTTCTTATTAAATGGAGGCCTTCTTTGTTGAGTCAGTCTTTTTTTGCTATTTCCAAATCTATGTGTCATTTGCTTTAACAATAATAAAAAAGATAACATCATGCCCTTTGTTATTTATTTGGAGTTTGCTAACTTAATTATTGCAGTGTACCCTATTAATGCTTATTTTTTATTAGGCTTCAGGAAAAGCACACAGTTGATGTGGAACAACTAAAAGATGAAGCAAATGAATTGAGGAACGTGTTATCTCAGATGGAGAAGCAATTAGCAAATGTAAAAGCTGAACTAGAGGTCCAAAAAGAAGCAAATAATAGAGCACCCACAGCAACACTGAAAAACCTGGTGGAACAGCTGAAGAGCCAGTTAGCCATAAAAGAGAAGCAGCAGAAAGTTAGTCAACAAAAATTAATCCCTATGTCACATAGATGTTTAATGTTGCTTAATGCTTGAAGAATTCTATGTATAGTACAGCAGGAGGTAGAATATAATTGCATAACATAACATAGTAAAATATAATTGCCTTTTCTTGTTTTGTAGTGTTCATATTAGCAGCTTCTTCACTTAAAAGAACTTGAATTTATTATTTTCAGGCTTTGAGTAAAGCACTTCTGGAACTCCGAGCAGAAATGACTGCTAATGCTGAACAGCAGATTATTTCTGCTGCATCACAAAAAGAGGCATATATGAATGTCCAGGAGATTGTTGACAGACAAACAAAGGGGCTTATGGTGAGTACTGGGTAATATCATTGTATTGCATTGTTGTATTGCTGATAATCCTGATTTTGGGGGTTTGCTGCTTTGTTTGTTTGTTTTCTTCTAGACACAGATAGAGGAATTAAATAATCAGATTACAAAACTTACAGATAACCTTAAAATAAGTAAAACCAGGGAAAGTTCTTTGTCTGATGAAAGGGATGAGTTGAACCAAGAACTTCAGAGGAAACAAAAAGCATTTGCTAAAATGTTGAGAGAAAAAAATGGAGTGGAAAAAGAAAATGAAGAACTGAAGAAACGGATTAGGAGGCTAAGCAGTAGCATTCAGGTAGAAGTGATTTTTAAAAATATATTCGATCTTGGTCAAGTTTCTGCATAGATGTGCTGGTTTAGGGGAGGAAGTTTAAGTACTTTTGGCAGGCATTGAGACTTATACTTGATTTAAAGATTTATGTTTGCTTATCAGCTGGGTTACATGTGAGCTATTGGCTTTTGCTGTTGGAAGCATGCCTGAAATGAAAGGAAGAGACTGAAAAATACTTGCTCCTTGAAATATGTTTGAAAGAGTCTGAGGAGTTGAATTACCACTTTCAAAGCTTTTTTGAAAAATGGAATTTTGTGATCTTCCTGGCTGTCCTTATTTCCCCTTTCAGAAGAAAAGTAAAGGATTTACAGTAGAATTGTCAAATTATTTTTTTTAATTCAGCTACTTGCTGCTGATTATTCAGTTTAGAATGCAAAGTTACACTCCAATACTTTAATAATTTAAAGATAATTTTAAAAAGATCATTAAGGTTGTAAACTAATACTACCAATTGGAATTAAAGTCCTTATTTTTTGAGTGGAGAAAAATACTTAGGTAGTGGTCATTAAACTTTAAGTTTGTAAAAGTTCGTAATTTTTCAGAGCAAAGCTGATGAGCAAAATCTGATAGATGCACTTCAGAAAAAAATCAAAAAGTTGGAAAGTGAACTTGAGAAGAAGTGTGAAGAAACAGAAAAAAAAGGTGTAAGAGAAGACAAGGTATGTGATATTTAGATCATGGCTTTGAAAGACAGCATCAGCCTAGGTCTATGCAGTTCAACTCTCCCTATTGCCTCTAAAAAAAACCAACCAACCAACCAAACTTGATCAGAAGAAAAGCAGTTTCATGACTCTAACTTCTTCATGTTTCCCATGGTCTTTGTTACTGCTCTTGTTGCTTAGTACTGGTATACTAATGTTTTACTGCCCTTTTTGTAGAATTAAAGATCCATTACAAATCTTAGAAAACTAAGATTTTATAGGTAGCAGTGAAATTGATTACATAAGTGCTGTCAAATGTGCATTTGCGAAATCAATGCAATGATAAAAACATGAAGTACTTAGGAGCAAAGGTGTGAATCCTAAAAGGGATGATGTCTGTATAAGTGATTATTCTTCACAATAGTGAGTGATCTCCACATACAAGAGGTTCTGAGTGATTGGAGATGTGTTCATTTTACCAGTTGTTTTGTTTGGTTTTTTGCTTGTTATTTTACTACTTCAGTAAGTGATTAGTGGCTTGTCATAGTAATCATAAAGTATACTGGAATATTATAGCATGCTTGTATAATGACATTCAGACTATTTATGATATTAAATATTATTCTAGGACTGCACTTAGGCTTCCAATTAATTTGAGACTTTTTAAATACCTGTTGCTTAGTGTCTAGAGATATTTTTCTCAAACTCGGCATGTTTTTTCCTTTTTCCAAGATTTTGCTTTCTGTCTGTCCCTTAGTAGCAGTAACTGTTTAGAATGAAGACAGAAAAGAAAGTACAGGGGCTAACTGGAGAAGGGAAAAGTCCAATTAAAAAAACCAAAGATTGTTTACAGGAATATTGACTGTGATTTTTCAGTAGCCATTTGTGATGACATAGGCACAGGTTTTAACTGATGTATAATTTATAGTTACTGAATTATAACTTTAAGTAGAGATTCCATTTCTCATAGGAAAAAATAAACTAAAATGACCAATTGTACAGCTGTGCAGCAGGGGGATATAAACTCCTGGTGAGCTGCAGAAGACAGATCTGCTATAAACTGGCATAAAAAAACACTTCTTTTTCTTTAACCTGTCTTCTTTACTAACGTGTAATTCAAAGTAAAAGGATACATTGCACTAGCACCTCTAAATTTCATAAAATGTGTCACTCCTTTTTTGTAAAATGAATATTAAAAGCTAAGGAAGAATTTGGTAGTAGCATTAAACTGCATCAGCTTTATACACCAGTCACTACAGCATACTTAAGGTATCCAGCTGGGCCTGCTATTTACCTTATGGTAAATAAGGTAAATAATACATGCCTGCTATGGCTTCATGTTTTAAATTGATAAATGAAGAATATATCATTCTTGTTTTTCTAACTTGTTTGCTTATTTTGCTTTAAGAAAAAAATTGAAAAAGAAATACATAATTTGTTTATGTGCTTCACAGGCCTCCAAAGAGGAAATAATTAGATGGGAAGAAGGTAAAAAATGGCATATCAGAATGGAAGGATTGCAGAACAAACTAAGGGAAAAGGAAAAAGGAGTAGATGCTTTAGCCAAACAGTTGAATACACTGAAGGAAATTTATACCAAGTGAGTTGGTTTAATAGATTCAGCTGCAAAATGATGACCTAAGGGAAATCCAAATGTGTTTGCCATGTAATAATTGTTTTGTTTATAAGATTGATGTCTAGAATTTGACATTGCTATTGAGATTAAAAGGATTAGTTAATTTTCAAGCAGCAGGCTACTACTCTAGTATCCTTTCCCATGTAGAAGCCAACAACCTTTCTTACAAGAAACTGTCTCTGAATAAAACTAATTTAAGTCCTCTATTATGCTTCTTGTATATAGCATTCTGTTATTCCCATGAAACAAATAACAGCTTTAGGAAGACAGGCTGTTTCTCACACTGCGTTATTTAATCAGATTGCTGGGATTGGATACTGTGCTACTGTTATATGTAGTGCTACTGCAGTGCTCACGGTTCTAGAATAATGAGATGGAAGCCTTTTAAAAAAAAACACATGCGCAAACCCTCTGCAAATGTTACATTTATTTCAGTACAGTAACGGTGGGGTTTTACTGATAAAAGATGCAGAAGAGAAAGGAAACTCTGATGGTGATTGTAGCTGTTGTTAGATTGTGCTTTGAAACTGCTTCAAAATGGCATTTATTCTTTGCAAGACTTGCATGAATTTCACATAAAACACAGGCAAGACCAGCAAGTGGTTTATGACATGCATGATACTGACTTAATGTTCATTGTTTTTTCCAGGTTTAGTTTTTGGGTTTGGGGGGGGGTGAGGTTGGTAAAGCTGTACTGTCTATAAGGTAACCTTATTAAACAGAAAAGGGGGTGTGGTTCAGTGAGCAAATAAATTGCAAATGTGGATTCTTTAAGACAGAAAATATTTTCTCCTAAAGAAAGCAAGTTAGCAAATAAAGTTTTAAATGTAAATTTACTGGATGTTGGAGAACTGAAAAAGAGAAAATTGCTCTACAGAAGAAACTGAAAACTACTGGTGTCACTGTTGACCGTGTTACTGGAGTAAGAGCCTCAGAGACTGTAAAAGAACTGGAAGAACTAAGAAAACGGAATCTAGATTTAGAAAATGAAGTAGCTCACATGAGGTGAGAGGCATTTTAAAAGAATCTATAAAAACTAAAAAATCTAAATGAGAAAAAAATCTGTGGAAAGAGATAGATAGTCTCTGTTAGACCAACTGATTCAATGAGGAAAAAAACATGGGAATTTCAAAAATCCTTCTCTGAGTCTGTGACGAGCAAACTTAAAGCTACTTGGGAGCAATTGTGCATGTTCAGAGAATATGCAGCATTGGTTCATTATTCTAAAAAGCTAAATAATATGAAAAACATCTGGCTCCTATTGTGTAAAATTATAATTACAATTTAGGGTTGGTGAAAGTTACTGGAACTGCTAAGTTGCAGTTAGGGAGTGTATTCTTAATCAGTGTATCCTCTATCACAGTGGATAGTGTACTTGAGTAATAGAAGCTGTACACATCACAAAAGAGCAGATTCCTTCTGCCAAAGTAAGTAGTTTCGATTCATGGGGATTAGTTGAAATAGTGTATATGGCTAACACTGATTAAGAATAACTACCTCAGTAATACTAGAAAATCCAGTCTAGTAATCCAGAAGTTCATGGGTTTTTTACCTTAAGGGATGCTTTTCTGCATTAATAGCCATTTGTTTGTTTTGGCTTGATTCATTTTTTGATGTAGAACACAGCAAGCAATCCCACGAGATTCTGTTGTAGAAGAATTACATTTCAAAAATCAATACCTCCAGGAAAAGCTTCATGCATTGCAGAGACAATGTTCGAGAGAGACACATTCTAAACCCTCGGTAAGTTAATGATGTAACCATATTACCTAGAGGAATTGCACCTACTTAATAAAAATATTTGTTATCCATTTGGTATTCTGTGTCATTTAGCTGGTTTTATTTCAAATTATAGTATTCTAGAACAGGATATGAAATACTCAGCTTTTAGTGTTTTTAAAAACCACAACAAAACCAACCCCAAAAAAACCCCCAAAACCAAAACTTATACTTTCAGTGTTCTACAGGTAGAAGCTGAAATATTCAGCATCCTAGCATATGTGGAGAAATAAGGAATATGTATTTTTAAATATGTGAGTCTGCAACTGAGAGACTACTTTCATATTCCATATTGATTGAAAAATTGGGATACACAGAGGTTGGGGAAATACTGAGCTGCATTTCAGTTACATTAGGTGTTTTTGTTGTGTTTTGATTTTTACAAGGTTCATTATATTGCAAATATTGCATTATTGGGTTATCTTAATCTTTCAAGAAATAGATTTAACAATACATTCTAGGCTTCTTTATTTCCTGTTTTGTTTTACTGTCTTCTGCTTTTCTTTCATGCTTCATTCTATCTTCAACTTGAATCAGAGTACATGTGACCAAACTGAACTGACCAACTCTGTTCCTATCAGTATCAGTAAACAAAAGTATTTGAATTCCCTTCAAAAGAAATCTATTTCAATTAGGGATGAAATCAAACATCAGACTAATCATAGCATTACTGATGGCAATGAAATAGATGAGGAAGCACACGTGCAAACATGCATCATGCATAATGAAGGCCATGAGGCTACTGTGAATGCAAGCACAGAAGTGTCTCCTGAACAGCATCCTGAAGATAGTGAGAAATGCAAGGACACAGATATTTCTAGGGAAGGATTGAAAAACAAAAATATAGCTGAAGCTGATGAAGAGAACTGCAGTGAAAAAGAAGAAAATATAACCCAACCTGAAAATGGAAAATTTAATGAGGAATTTGAAGAAGAGGAGAGGAAGCAAGAAATACTCAAGCAATCAAATGTTGATGAAGAAGAAAGTGTAGAAGAGCCTTATACTGACAGAATGAGCTGCAATCAGTCTGATTCAGGGGAACCTTCTAATCAAGCTAATGATTATGAAGCAGAAAAAATAAATGTGAATAATGAAATGAATCAACACGCTGCAGAGGATAAACATGAAACTTACCAAAGTGGTACAGACGGGGTTGAAACAACCCCAGAATTTTGTGAAATGCCCGAGGTTTGATGCTGTAGCAGTCCTCTATCATTTCTTCTGTATAAATGATGTAGAAATAGAATAACTTGATCTTGATAATGCAGTGGTTTCCTATGCATGGTCTGCAGGTATATTGAAGTAGTCACCAAGTGGTCCATAAAGCAAACCTTATACTTTCATGATAGGCATGCATGTCAACTCACAAGTAAGCTATGGTCAGTTCTAAAATTTCGATCCAGAAAGTTTACAAAATCGCAATGATACATGCAGCTAGTTGATGACCTTCATTCCTTAAGAGACTTCTGATGTGTTATTACTTACACTAAGAAAAAAATACGCTTTATTGAAGCAAATACTTTATTTCTATCATTATTAGTGATGAATTAATGGATCATATGGTTAATTCCATAATTACATAAGTAAAAACTACTGATTATTATTACATCAAAAGGTTTTACTCTTTACTAGTCAGGCATAATAATTTACCATATACTTACGATTGGAGTTGGCAATATAAGGCATGCAAAGCACTCTTTATGTAATAGAAATTACTAGCCTCCATGGATAAAGACTTAAGATTGTAGGAACTAACAGACTAAGAACTAGAGTTATACACTACTTTTCCTGACTTGCTCTGTAATCTGACTTCAGTGAAATTCCTGATGCCATATGTACTATTTAATAAACATATCAGAATATGTCCTTAACATTACATGCTGTTCCCAGGTACAGTGTCACAGCTTACTACACTCAGTAGCTTTTTTGTCTTTTAGACTTTGAGATTTATTTCTACCCAATAGTTTGAGAGTTAATTTTGGTTTGACAAAATTTTTACTGGTTCATACTGATCTGTAAACTTCCCTTAAAGGTTAAGCAAGTTTAGAAAATGTCAGAGAAGGAGTTAAAGTCAGAGCAGGTTAGATCAAAACTGGTGATACAACTGTCATCTGTTTTATTTCTGTGAAAAATACTAATTCGCTGTTGCTCTTTATCAGCTACAACTGATAGAATGAGTAGTGCATTACCACTTAATAATAATTTTTTTTCCCTCCGTTTTCTCAAGACATCAGGAATAGGATCGGGCAATCAATATCGAAGAGAACAAGAGGTTTTAAAGGAAAATTTAACATTGTCATCTGAAAACGTTGAGCTAAGATTCCAGCTAGAGCAGGCCAATAAAGATTTGCCAAGACTAAAGGTACCATCTAATTACCTGTAGTCCCCTTTACCCTGACACAGGTTAGGGGATTGCTGAAGAAGAAATGAATATCTTTTCTGTACATACTGTAAGTTTTTCATGTTTTTATGGAAGATGAGAAAGTCAAATGGCTGGTAGAAATGATGAAAAATGTCATTGCGATCGGAAATTGCTTTCTCTTTACATTTTTCAAAGTAAACCAACTGTAATTTTGTTACTGTTCACCTCAATTTGAAATCTAAATAAGTTGTTTATTAGTTTGTTTTTTTAGGACCAAGTAGGTGACTTAAAAGAAATGTGTGAACTTCTCAAAAAAGAGAAAGCGAATGTTGAACGAAAGCTGGGCAGCATTAGAGGGGTGAGTATTGTAATAGCATTTTTCATCATAATTAAATGAAACCAAAATACCGAAAAAGCAATATTTTATTGAAGCTAAATTATGAATTATATGAAAACTGAAAATTATATTCATGTATTTATGTAAATGCATAATCGTTACAGCTTTATGATTTAAAAGATAGGATTTTGATTTGATGCAGATGCTAGAAAGTGTAAGTTATTATTAGTGAAGTTTTTTTTTGTTGTACTATGCAAAATGACACAGTTAAATTTTACCCTAGCTACTGTCAGCTACTTTAATAGAGCAATATTTCAGAAGTTACAGGAAAAAAAGGCTTCAGCAGTGCCCAGTATCTCTCTTGCCACTAACTTGTCAAACTATTTGTGTGACCTTTTAAAGGAAGCTGATTTAATAAAAGCTCTTAAGTGCCTTCGTAGCTCTTTCAGTATACAAGGAGAATGGTATTTCCCATTCTTTTACTTGTACCTTGCATGGACTGCTTGTGTATCTGCCTCTCTCTTATGCAGTGGTAGTTTTTGGGTAAGGAAATTCAGTTTATAAAACTGTTTCATGCAAAGGTTCTGAGGAGGCAGCAAATTCTGAATCTTCCTCCCTTTTCAGGCACCAAGATCTGACAGAGGTTTTTCTTTAACTCTGCTGTGTACCAACACAAACCTCCTAATCCCTCCAGTTATTTTAGAGAAGAAAGAATAAGTCATTTTTACTTCCAAAGCTTGGTCGCTATATAGGTTTCTATAGGGCTCCAGGGAGTAAAATCTTCCGCGTTTTCCACTGTACTGTGCTCCTTACCTCTGTAGAAAGAAAAGGAGGTACTTCCTGGGCGCAGAACTAGAAACAACAGCATCTTTAAACTATTACTGGCTGAGGAAAACAGTCACTACAAAAATGATGAGAAAACAAATGCATTTGAACACCCTTTAACATCTTTTCTACCTCATAAATGAACGTAGCGAAAGAAGAAAAATGGAGAAATTACAAGCTTTTCTCCCCATATTTATTTATTTATTTATCACTCTGCAAGAATATATGCCTTGGGAAAGGGAGAAGATTTACTCATGCTTTAAGATGCAGTTCTTCTGTCACTTTAATCCAGCAGAAGTATGGTTGCTAAAAAAGGGCCCCCTTTTCCTCCCTCAAGCTCCCAGCCATTCTTTTTTTTTTCTTTCCCCCCCTCAGACAGTATTAGGATTCAAGCAATTGCACGGTCTATTGGATCAGGCAATTGCTCTACAAGAAAAGCTAAAACAAAAAAAGTAGTACTTTGATTTATTTTCCTAATGTTTCAGTTTAGTTCATAAAGTACAGCAGATTTTGAGACTAACTGCAGCTTTCCTGGGTAACACAGAAAATGAAGGAGCTGATATGGTGACTTTGGGGTGAATATATCATTTTGGGGAGCTAAGTATGCAAGAACTTTGGTGTTCAAGTCACACCAAAATATAACATCTTTTTTGTAAATATAAATTGCAATGGGAAAATAAGCGAAAAAGTAAGATTTGGAGTATCTCAGAATGTTAAGATGAATGGTTTATTTCCTTTTACTTTTTTTTCTTCCCTCTCTATAGGCTGGTAGAAGTGGAAAGACAGTCCCAGAATTGGAAAAAACAATTGGTTTGATGAAAAAGGTTGTAGAGAGAGTCCAAAGAGAAAATGAAGAGCTGAAAAAAGCTCCTGCTGTGGTTTCTAATGAGAAATTACTTGGTCTTGAACAGGAAAATGAGAGGCTAAAGGTACTGATCTATCTCCAATAACTATATTTAGATAGCAGTTTATATGCAAGTTAGTAGGAAAATGGAGCAGCAAGCCTGTTGTTGACATTGATTGGCACAAAAGTGTTTTAAAAATACCAGCTATGAAACGTGTAGAACACAAAAGCAAAACTTCATTTTAGCATAACTTACTGCATGATTTGTGTAAAGGTACTCTGTTTCTTAAGGACATGTTTAAATATGTGATGAAATGTTATGTTCACTGTGCTAGGTAGCTGCAACTATGCTGTATTTTAAAAATGGAAATCTGAAATTTTCTACTAAGCAATGTATATGTGTTTTAACAAACTGTTTGATATTTAGTCTGAAATGGAAAAAATGAAACTTCATCTGGGGGGCCAGCTGAGTACGCATTATGAATCTAAAACCAAAGGAATGGAAAAAGTCATTACTGAAAACGAGAGGCTGCGTAAAGAACTGAAAAAGGTATGATGGTTGTAATGCATCCCTTTATTTCCATTAGTTACTGTAGTTACTGGTTGTGGCCAGTATCTTTCTTTTTTTTTCTTTTTTTTAAATGGTTGATGTGGAATGGACCCTTTTCTAAGCACTGATACTGCTATGACAGAATTTTTAATTATATGTGGAGAGGAGACAGCCCAAGACGGAATTTGGAAGTTGTAGTGCTAGTGATCTTGGATGCACTGTTTTCCTCTAAATCAGCACTGACCCTATCTCACCATCATTTTAGATAATCCTGTGCTTCATGTGAGGTTAAGTATTCCATAAACCTGTGTTTTTATTGAACAATAGGAAGCTGACAGTGGAGAGAAGCTACGAATAGCGAAGAATAACTTGGAGATATTAAATAAGAAGTTAACTGTACAGCTGGAGGAAACCGTTAAGAGGCTAAATTTGGCTGAGAGCCAATTTGACAGAGCTGACAGCAAAAGCTGGAAGTCCGTTGTTGTAACAAGGTAGGAATTGAGAATGAAGTAAGGAAGATGAACACAAGTGTTAATTCCTTTTTAAATATTAGCAAACAAATTAGACTTTCATTTTCATAATTTTTCTTTCCTCTTTTGAAGATAGTTTTATATTATCCGTATTTTATTTTCTCATTCTATATTAGTATGTAGAATCAGTATATAGGTCTCTGATACGAATCCGGAAGAGATCTAGTACCCTTAAGTACTGGCTTTGTTAGCTGCTTCTATACAGAAGCCAGTTACTTACCTCCCTTCTTCAGATCAGCTGTAGACTTCTGGATAATTCTGGTAAAGGAAGTATTTTGTGTTCCTTGCTGCTTAAATGTATTGTATTTGTGCTTTGTGGAATAATGTCAGCATTTTTGCTGAACTTAGAAAGTATTTCAATACCTTACCATGTGGATAACAATCTGAAACAAAAACTGGAAGCCAGCAACCTGCATTTTCCAGCTTGGCTGCATTTGAATCTACATCTAACCATGTGAATGTGCAGAGGTTGTATTAGAAAACCCACTGGGATTTCTATACTCCTTGGGATATATAGGCATACCTAAAGATCCTTCATGTGTGTTCTGAAGGCCCTGAAAGCTAACTGCAGTCAGCCAGTTGATTCTGTTATCTGTAGAAGAAGGGAAAAAAACTTGGAGACTAGCACTGGATTATCTTTTCCAATATATAAAATGAAGTGTGGGAATCGCCATTTCCTAGATTTTTAGATAAAACTCAGACTTTGAAATCAGCATCAAAAATCAATTTTGGTTTGGTAATAATAGTAAATGTCTACAACTCTTTACCAATAAGTTATCTGAAGGTTACCTGTCAGTTGTTTTAAAATTCAGGTATCACTTGCATCACTCAATGTGGAACAAACTAAAGAAAACAGTTCTATGACACCGATTTCTGCTTTGCAACTTCGGCACACATTTTTAATTTATCTGTACTTCTGCAGTTAGTTCAGATGCTTTTTCTGTAACAACCTACTTATACAGATCTTAACTCTACAGCCTGAACAACTTTAATTGCATTCATTTCTTTGCTAGAAGCAAGCTGGTTAGTTCTGTGTTTTGTGGTTTGCTTACAGAAATGATTTTGGCCAACGGTCACCCCAAAACCATTGCCAGTCCAAAAAGCATTACTATTACACCCATTTTCAATAAAGAGCTATGCACAAAGATGCTAGTTATATGTCACACTAGCGTGTTTAATAATGAACAGATTGATATAGAATATGAAGTTTGATGTAAGGTACATTCACATGAAACATGCCTGTGATTCATCAAAGTGGACGAGGAAGGAGAATTTTACCCCTCTTGAGGCAAGAGTTTTTAATTGGAAATCATCTCTTGTACTGCCGTATCTCAGAAAAAGACAAGAAAATGAAGCAATGCTTATGCTATTAAGAGAAATAAACAGACTGTGTTCTGCATAAAGATGGAAGAGAGCAAATTTTTGGGAAGAAATACTTAGTCCTGGACTCCTGGATGACCTCAGAATGAAATAAGATGACGTGTTGCAAAAGTACTTTTTAATAGTTGTAAACAGAGGTGGAGGGTATCTACAAAAACAACCTCTGACTGCAACCTTATTAGGGCAGAAAATCAGCTGGACAGGAGAGAGACTTGTCTGATTCCATCTTAGGTCAGGCCACTGTTGATCAGCCTATCTGCTGATGTCCAAGATTTTACCCACTTCCCAGTCTTGCACTCCCACAGGACCCCTTGGGGGAGTTCTGGTGCTTCTCTGACATACTGCTGAGCTGTTTCACTTCACTGAGACTTCAGAAAGCCGTTCCTTTTTTTTAACCTTCCCCCTAACCATGTAGTGAGGTAAAATGTCTTTATGCAAGGTCAGATGACAGCCATATTTAGCATAAGGAAGGAGGGCAAAACTGGCTGCCAGCCACAGGAGGAGGAGGACAGGAACATGCAGTGAAGATGGTAGGCCCTTAACACCTGGCATATCAGCTCAGTAGTTTGAATATAGTTTTTTCTTTCAGTTCTTTACCTCTTTGAAAAACATTTCTCCTTAATTCTATTTAGTTGCTATAGATAGGTAGTTGTATATAGATAGATATAAAATATATGGTTTTGCTTAATTGTACTTGCCTATTTCAACTGGTGTGAATAATAACTTTTATTTGCATTTACTTTAACATGATTTTAAAGTAAGTGAATAACATTAAGACATTACTAACCTAGAGGAGCTCATTGGGGCACTTTAACATGCAGTCCACCTCACCAGCGCATCTTCCAAAGCATGTACGTGGTAATAGAAAGTATTTAGTAGGTCAGACAAAGGTGTCATCCAAGTGATCCTTTGGAAGGCTCTTTGGCAGATAGCAAGATGTTGGAGGTTGTATTGCTATCTGAAAACCCACTTCAGATGGGAGATTGGATTACATGACCTCCAGAGATACCTTCCAACCAATATTTCAGTGGTTCTAACAAAAACCTTTTTGTAGCCTTGTATGGCTCAAAGCAAAATGGAATCCTTCTCAGACTGCTGTTACTCAAGGGTAAACATAATTTCTTGTAGAACATTTTTGCCCTTGGAGTCTTCATCTTCTGTATCTGTATTAGCCCTTTTCTAAGCACATTAATTTATTTTCCATAAATTATTAAATCATAAGAAAAATACTTTCAAAGGTATGACACTGAAGTAAGACATGACCAATGTGCACACTGCATCAGTAACAGACGTGCATGTTTCTAGCAGAAGGTAGTTTGGGGTTTATGTGCAATACCATAAAAAGATTCCAGTCCCTCTTCAATAAAGTGGAGACACAAAGTAAGATCCATGAAGGTGTAACATTTGGAAAAGCCTTTATTCTAAGGTTAAAAGTGTATTTTTCATTATGCTTCTTCCAGCTCAATAAATAAGACCAGTGATTATTTCAAGGCCAATGCCCCAAACACATTTTAGGGTGTATTTTATGGCATTTAATCTCCTAAAGATATTTTAATCTCTGTTTCTGCAAAAATATTAGCTTTTGCTCTTATCTTTTTCTAAATAAAACTACTACCAGGATGCACAAAACCAAGATGAAGGAAATGGAAATGGATATTGCTAGAAAAACCCAAAGCATTACTGACCTTAAACAGCTGCTTCAGGAAGCAACAGAACGTGAACACAATGCTGATAAAAACTTACAAGATCTAAAAGAACAAGTGAGTAAAATTTAGCCAGATGACTCTGAGAACAGATTGCTTAATATTAATTGATTTCTTTCTAATGTCCATACTGGCAGAGTACATTTTTTTTCTCTAAGCCATGCTTTTATAGGTTTTTTTCAGTCCTAGTTGCCGTAATTGTACATCTACATATTAATGAGGTTTACCACATATTATCAATATATATTCTTGACTTGCAGTCTTAGAGGAAAATTAATTTTTTTCTACTGTATTCTTCTGTAGGGTTTTGTATTATAGTTTCATTGATCACATGAAAGCCTGTAGGTACAGATGCTTCAAATGGTCTTAAAATCTTTCTAGCTTGTTCTGCAGAGTGAGTTTGCTGCAGGGACTTCCCTCTTCCTTCCAGGTCTTTTTTGGGGGATTGACTTTGCCATCCTAAAGGGGATCTTCATGCCTATTTCCACTATGGCCTCTTACATGCAGTCCCTAATAAGTCTTACAAATATTATTTCACACATGGAAGAGTTGATGAATTTTAAACTCGGGTACCTTTGAAACGATGTGTCAAATTTTGGCCTTTAAGTACTCCAGAGATGTAGCCCTAGGACTATCCACCTAGATTAGCTTCCACCTTCTCATTTATTAATACGTGCATGGTTTTCTTCCCCCGACATCTTGTACAGGCCATTCTCAGAGTAAGGTAGCGAATACACAACTTTCAATATAGGAAGTCATATATGTTATGTAAGCAAGTAAATGTGTTCAGTAAATAGAACTTGGAATTGAGTCCTGTAAAACCATTATTTTGTTAGTTTTTGCTTGTTTTCCCTTTTCTAAAGTCAGCATTATTAACATGAAGTGTATACCAGCAGCAAAATTAACACAGAGATAAAATTCTTTCATTATGTGATATTACTCTGGAGCAACACACACTTTCCAGTTTCTTTCGTGTCTCAAATACTGATGAAGGGATGTGGTCAAGGTTAACTACATTTCAAAGAAACAGATTGATTGTGAAAAAACCCAAATCCTTACCATTTTAGGTGGTAATAGAACAAAAGCCTATCGCTAACAGTAGCCTTATAAGAGTTCATAAATTGTCACTGCACTCAAAACTGTATATAGTCTTATATTTTAAAACACTGATTTTTTGCTCCTGCATCTTCTACTGAAAGGCACTTCTAGAGGCTAACTCCCTCTCTGGTCGGGGACCTATTCTGACTTATGACTGCAGGTCGTTTCTAGTCGACATGCACTCGTTTGGGTTTTCAGTGCAAAATCACAGGGTTTTCGTATCACGTTTAAAACGGAACTTGGACACCTAAGTATGCAAATAAGCATGTCAGTACTATTTTAAAGCACTTACATGATTTAGGCATATCACTTCCTTAAGCATATGTATACATGATGCTAACATAGCTATGTGTCTAACTTTCTTTGTAAATCTAACCTTTGAAGACTTTTTTCTTCACCCTTCATGAAATATGTAGCAATGATCTATACTAACTTTAAAAAGGCTGTAGATAATTAGCTTTGTGGAAACTGTCAGTAGATGAACACTTAGGGTTTTTTTCTCTGTGATAACCTAGTACTTGGTTACATCCTTAGTATTATTTTCATTCATTTTTTAATCCTGTATCAAAGAGAACTCCATCTGAACTGCATTATCCATGGATACTGTTTTCAAGAGCAAAACTTTCTTAATTTTTCTTTTAAGATTGAGCTTCTCAAACACCTTCCTGAAGGTGCAAGGACAGAGCAAAGCCTCATCAGGGAGCTTCAGCTTTTAAGGTAATGTACTTTTAAATAACTAAATAAATACCTCAGCCAATATACCTAAAATAAGAATGATCAGGAAATGGCCATTGCGATTTTTAGTTACATCTTTTATATTCTAAAATATTTTCGTAATTTTTAAAAATTATTCTAAAATTGTTTTATATTCCAGATTAATTAATAATCGATTAGAGAAAGAAAAAGCAGAACTAGCCCACCATGGAAGATTATATAAGCACCACGTACACACATACACAAGTGAAGGTCCTGCAGCCGGTAATAATTTTCAATACCTAAAATAAAGATCTTCCTGTATTTGGGGCCTAAAGCTATTTTTACTTAATATGTGTGTGCAAAATGATCATAAGTCTACAGAATTATTTGAATTATATTAATGCCAGAGTAGTGTAAACTGGAGCAGACTAAGGTCTTGGGTTTTTGAGGACTTATACAAGTTTTTTATAGGGAAGTGTTAGTAAAAATAGCCATAATTAATTATCTTGAACAAGAGGCTGTAATCTTTGTAAGATTTCCTTTTCCAAGAAGATGTGTAGTTCATGCCACCATCTGCTTTATAAACCTCAAAAGACCGCTTGTAAGACGTCAGGCATTCATTGAAACCCTCTTGCCTACCCTTTTTGCCTTGGGTTCCAAGCTGCCAGAGAACGAGCGTCTATTTGCAGATACGAGCTCTGTGAATGACTTAAGACCTAGCAGGCATCAGTCCCCTGGGACAAGCAGAGCGCTATAGAGCAGCACATTGCCATATGACTGGGAAAAAAATTAAAAATTAACCCTCTTGAAATTATGAATATCATTAACAAGATCCTTATACTACGTTATTTCCAAGTTCCCTGCATTTAATTCGGAGAAACTGTACGTGTCGTATTTCTCTGAAGTATGCTAATGGACTGGCCGCTGGAGTATTGCGTTCAGTCACAGGAACTAGGCACCACCACCTGATTTGTACAAGAACTAAAGAAAAGCCCAGATGACTTGAATTTTTGGTGGCTGTTGATCCCAATTGGGTTTACACACTTTAACTGTTTCAGTTTTCAGGAGATGCAGAATTACTGTACAAGATTATTCATGTCATTGACTTTCATTACCTTAAATTTCAAAACAAATTATCATTATTTTTGCAGGACATAATGAAACTGTAGAGAAGGATAAAAATGACAAGTTAATGACAGAAGTAGCTGACCTCCAGACACAGCTGAAAGCCTCAGAGTTGGAAAAACAGCAATTAAAGGTGAGTTGCAAGGATCATCCTAGGCAAGATAATGAGCAAAATTATGGTTAGCTAGAAAGAGCTGTTTAACATCTAAACTAATATTTAATGACAAAGTCAATTTTTAAACATTATATTTATGAAGCCTATTTTGTTGTTAGTGAACGTGCTGTTCACGGGTAGATTTTTGTGTTTCTAGAGAACATACTTATTCTCTCATCATTTAGCTTCTTAAGAAAAAGGCAAAAAAAGCTGTTGTTGACGTGTATTTCCTAAGTTCTGGATAATGGTGGTACTCCTTCGTTCTTTTTAATAGGAAGAAACAAAAAAGCTGAGAAGAGAACTAGAACACTTTGACCCTTCCTTTTTTGAAGAAATTGAGGATCTGAAATACAACTACAATGAAGAAGTAAAAAAAAATATTATCTTAGAGGAGAGATTAAAGCAGCTTTCTGAAGAGTTTGGCATTCAAGTGGATAGTCCAGGCAATGTTTCTGTTGATTAGGCTAGTGTTTAGTATCCTCAGTATCGATACAGAAAATAAATTCTGGGGCAGTTACATAATACTGATTTATTTGTCTGTTTTTATCTTGGAATGATACAAGTCTATTAAAGTTACAGTAGTTTGGCACATACCTAAGAGTGCAGAATTGGATTAGTCAACAGATTATGGTCAGTATTTATATACACCAGTCAAAATAAAAGTGAGTTTTACCTCTCACACCTCCTTTGCAATATTATATTTTAATTCAGAACAGTAATTTGGGTAATACACAGGTGTCAGGTGAAGTTGAAACCTTGGACTTATCCTAAAAGTTGAGAAACACTTAAAATGTGCTAAGTATGCTAAGTTCCAGATCGATAAGAATATGTAACTTCTTCTTGCTGTCTTGTGCTATCATACTTCTTAACTATGGACT
The DNA here is from genome assembly GCF_000699145.1 of Aptenodytes forsteri. Classification (NCBI taxonomy): domain Eukaryota; kingdom Metazoa; phylum Chordata; class Aves; order Sphenisciformes; family Spheniscidae; genus Aptenodytes; species Aptenodytes forsteri. The sequence continues at coordinate 7,465 of NW_008795909.1, read as the reverse complement.
CAGGGTCAGTGTGCTGGATGTCTGTTCCTGTTATTTTTACATCAATTTTCGAAAATCCACAAAGTTAAGTTATAGTATTTCAGCCAAACTAATGGTATTTTTGTAGATAAATGATTTTTCATTTTGTGTATTTTATACAGCTGGATGTCTGTTCCTGTTATTTTTACATCAATTTTCGAAAATCCACAAAGTTAAGTTATAGTATTTCAGCCAAACTAATGGTATTTTTGTAGATAAATGATTTTTCATTTTGTGTATTTTATATAGCTGGATGTTTACTTTTATAGCATAGATAAAATAAAGCCAACTCAAATGATCATGCAGTCTCACCTTTATTATTTACATGCCATCTCACTTAATATGCCCTTGATGAAGTTTTCCTAATTGAGATGCAGTCTGAAAATTTGTATTATTAAGCCAAGTCATGTCCCTCTCTAATTACTAAGGACCTCCAAAATAGAACTAGTATACCTCCTATTACTTACTCTTTTTGTCCCAGAATAGTGGAAGTACCTGTAGGATATAGCTTAATTAGGTTTTCAAGTCATAGCATAATGCTGCAGCTTGCCAGTTAAATAATACAGTGAAAAGTTTTCCCCCAAAAGAAATTGTTACAACTTTTAAAAAAAATTATCAAATTTCAGGACTGATTCTGGTCCCACCTGAAATATGTCCTTTACTGTTGAGAAACAACTAGATCCTAAATCTGAATCCTACGTATAACATGATAATTATATTTATAGAAGTGCAACCTCTGGAACTTTTACAGTTGATTGCATTCATTAGCTAAGCTATTAGGACCAGCCAGTGTTAGACAACATACTTCTTACGCTTAATTACAACAGCTTCCAGAAATGGGTTCAAAAGTTAAGGATCTTCCAGAACTGAAAATAAACATGCTGAAAGCTAGATCTCTGCTCTGGATGTTGGATCTCTCGTTATATAAAATCAGTCATTTAGGAAAAACTTAAAATCTTACAGTACCTAGGCCGCTGCCTAAGCTAGAAGATTATTTGTGAAGAGTTCTGTGGTAGACACAAGTAAGAGGAATGCAGCGCATACAACATTTAACTTAAAAGAGAAAAATCATTTCAAGCATCAAACTTGATATCTTGGAGTCTGTCAAATCTTTGACCATCCAATTTTGAAAAATGGTGAAACAAACTCTTTGGTTCAAAGTCACAGTCATATTTAGTTCTATTAAAAGCAATTACAACAGGCTGAGAATTCAGGTACGTCTCTGCAAGTGGCCAGCGTAAACCAAGATGATGGCGATGGAGCTAAAATAAAAAGAAATAAGATCAGTTTAGACATTCTGATATAGTAGCCCAACAGTTCCCAACTTCGGGGGTCGGGGGGTGTGTGCTTCAATTCTAGGATCCTCTGCATTAGAGCACTTACAACCATTAATCAGTCATCTGACTAACATGAGTAACAACAAAGCACAAAAGACAAACCAGAACCAAGGTGTCCTCCACAGCTTCAGAAATAATATAAACTTGCTAATTAATCAAAAATCCCATTCTTATTAACAATACTTGTTCTATAAGTTCACATTACAAGAAATGAATTTTTTAAATAAAAGAATTAAGCTTTAAAATGTTGAGTGATTCCTATACAGAGGCAAGAAAATACTATTTTTATGTTCTCAATTACTTTAAGTTATTAGCATAATGTAGATAATCAAGAAGTTTAATATGTTGTCATTGTAGTGACACTGGCTTGACTAATTCTACTGTCACCTGATTTGCTAGAACATTTACTACTAAAGAATTTGGAAAACAAGACAAAAAGTGAACACCTCACAATACTTCATATACTATGAATTATTATAGTGCTTTCCACATGTCCATCTATATACTTACCTTGATTAAACACCCATCATGGCAGTGCCACACAATTCCTTCAACTTTACCCTCACTGCAGCCTTCAAACCAAGACAGTATGTCATTTTGTTTCAAAGCAGGTGGATTCTTTATTTCAAATGCCCCATGTGGTACAAGAAGATGTACAGGCTGCTTCTTGCTTCCTAATCCTATGTTAAAAGAAACAAAAATCTTCCTGCTAGTTACGTGTGAGAACTTCAGATTTTCCTCACTTTTGTTATTACGGCTATCTTAAAAGCACTCTATAAAGGCAGACTTCTATTAGGTACTACAACATTGTCCTGCCTTTAAGGGAACAGTTAAATATACTTCTAAGTATCAAATGTAGCTGTCTCTTCCTCATGTAACTTTTTATTTGTACAAAATAAACACGATATAGAGATTTATACAGTTGTCTGTTTTGTCCTTGGGGTCACCTCCTCAGTGAGGTGACCATAAAGCTACTAGCTAAATTCTTCATGCTTCAGATCACAATCAATAGCACAAACATCTTAGTTCCTGAAAATCTGGCATATTTTCTTATGAATATGGATTAATACTTAAGCCAGGCTGTTTACAAATGCATTGCCTCTTCACTGACTGTTCAACATAAATCTTCATCTAAAAATACAGCTATTAGAATTTTTTGTTGCGGTTCCCTTACATTCTGAGAAAATGCTTAGACCAGGTACTATTTTTCTTATTCATCCTTGCAAGTTATCCTAACAGCAAAGCTCAAAAGTTAAAACTCACTTGTGCTCATACCTAATTGTTTTTTTATTAAAAGGCTTTTAAAGGGACATGCCACAACCAAAATGTAGCTTAAATTACATTTCCTTAAAAAAAATCCACAGTATTTCATAATTTCAAAAATGCAACTTACTACTAAACTCTAGGGACTCAAAAAAAAGTGGCTGAATAAAATTTTCTACTTTAATGGTCTAAACAGCATCAGAAGAGCAAGTAAAAAGAAGTCAAGAAAAGGCACCAATGAACAATCTTTAAAAATATTTTAATATTTTAATAGTAATATTTAAAACAACTTTTCCAGTCAGAGTATTTTTTGAAAGACTAAAGCAAAACATTTTTATAACTCCTAAAGAACATGCAGGTGGGAAGAGGTTTAATAGACATAAATAGTCTCATGACAACTCAGCTTTATGAGGTGAGTATTTCTGGGTGAGTGTTCTTTGAGCTAGTCCTTTCTCTCCTTTCTAAAAAGCTTACATTGCTACCTTAGACCTTTTTTTTTTAAATTTATACAAAGAAAATACATAGTTTTCACTAAAAAATATCACTAAATAAAAAAGTATTTAAGAACAGACCATACAAACTTACCATATGGATTTGCATTAATATTAGTCCCAATAAGCTCCAATGTTTGTTCTAAAATCTCTGATAATGGCACCGGACTAATTTCCAGAAGCCCTGGGTCAGCATGGTGTTTCAATACCAGCGCTACTTCAGCCTCATAATTTACAACAGATGAGTGCCAACAATACTGCTTACTATTTTTCTCCACAGGCACCCAACCTATGAGAAAACATTGCATTTTACCAACATAAATATCTGAAGTTATCATACGTGTACTAGAACTGTACATGCCTTAAAAAACCCCCACAGTTAACTACAAACAGAAAAAGTAGCAAGAAAAACTATGTCATATCTCAGAGAAATGCAAACGTGACAACTATGCCTTCAGCTGAAGCCCTGTAAGTCTGTACAGCGAACTGCAATTACTTTCAATGTGTCAGAAGAACAAAGCCTTTCTGGATAGTGAATGAATGACATTCCAATTGTTTTCTGAATAAGTTAACTACTACTTCTAACTCTGGAACTAATTCTAATTCACTTCAAAAATGGATTCCCCCTCAGCATTTTACCTGTGCTGCATCATAGGTACCTGGCATATGTCCGTTTTCATCGGGCAAAGGATTGCCATTAGAGAACTCTATGTCCTTTGCTGGAATCCAGGTATCTGGAACAGGCTTGAAATCCTCTTCAACATTCCAAACAAATTCTAGACATATAAATGTGACAGTTTTTGGCAAACTGTTAGCCAATTTTATGCTTTGATCGTCTTTCAATGCAAGTATTAAAATACCATTGACCTAAACCTTCTTTTACAGACAGTAGTCCCAGTTACTTTGTACAAGCACCAACATGTAGCACACTCAAGCAGTCTACAATTAGGAGGATTTAAAGAAGCATAGTAGCCTTTAAGTAGTTTAAAAGTTCAAAACTAACTAAGACTAAAAAAATAGCTACCTAAATAGCCAACATTATATTTAAACTAGAGCAAGAGAAGTAGAATAGACTAGACTCTTTTTTCAGTTGGAAGGGACCCACAATGATCATCTAGTCCAACTGCCTGACCACTTCAGGGCTGACCAAAAGTTAAAGCATGTTATTAAGGGCACTGTCCATGCCTCTTAAAAACGCCAACAGGCTTGGGGCATCGACCACCTCTCTAGGAAGCCTGTTCCAGTGTTTGC
>NW_008795909.1:0-1995 GCF_000699145.1 Aptenodytes forsteri | reverse complement strand
TCTCCATAATTTTTCCAGGAACTGAGGTTAGACTAACAGGTCTGTAGTTCCCTGGGTCTTCCCTTACGCCCTTTCTGTAGAGTGGAATAACACTGGCTAGCTTCCAGTCAGCAGGGACCTCCCCAGACTCCCAAGACTGTTCGTAGATGATCGAGAGGGGTCCTGCCATAACATCCCCTAGCTCCTTCAGTACTCTGGGATGAATCCCATCAGGCCCCATGGACTTGTGAACATTCAGCTGATACAGCTGGTCCCTTACAATTTCAGTGTCCACAAATGGAAAGTCACTGTTCCCACACTCATGGTCATCTGACTCAGGGGATCAGGCAGCCCAAGGTCTGTCAGTATTATTAAAGACTGAGGCAAAAAACGCATTGAATGCCTCTGCTTTTTCTTCATCCCTATTAGTCAGATGACAATCTTCAACAAGTATTGGTCCAACGTTTTCTTTAGACCTCCTCTTGCTATTAACATGCTTAAAAAAGTCCTTCTTGTTACCTGAAACAACACTAGCCAGTTTCAACTCTAATTGAACTTTGGCCTTTCGTGTCTTCTCCCTGCATAAAGAAACCACAGCTCTATACCCTTCCTGCAAAGCCTGACCTCGCTTCCAGAGATCATAAAATTTCTTTTTCCTCTTGAGCACCACAAGGACTTCCCTGTTCAGCCAAGCTGATCTTCTGCCCAGCTTTGCTTGACTTATGACACAGTGGAATTGCCTGCTCCTGTGCTTCTAAGAGGTGGTTCTTAAAGACTGGCCAGCACTCGTGGACTCCTACGCCCTCAAAAGCATATTCCCAGGGTACTATGCTAAATAGCTCCCTGAATAACTTAAAGTTTGCTCTCCTGAAATCCAGGGTAGTGACTCTGCTGTCCTTTTTTCTCACTACACTGAAAATTTTAAACTCAACCATTTCATGATCACTGTGGCCAACAGTCACCAACCATCACATCCCCCACGAGTCCTTCTCTATTCACAAAGATCAAGTCTAGGAGGGCATCTTTCCTATTGGCTCACTGTCTAGGAGGGCATCTTTCCTAGTTGGCTCACTGAGTACCTGTGACAAGAAGTTATCTCCTACAAACTTCAAGAATTTCCAAGACCTGCTTGTCACAGCAGGATGATATTCCCAGCTGATATCTGGGAAGTTGAAATCTCCCATAAGGACAAGGGCTACCAATCCAGGAATTTCTCCTAATTGCCTATAGAATAACTCATCAGTGCTTACATCCTGGCTGGGCAATTGGTAGCAGACCCCCACTACAACATCTCCTTTGTTTTCCATTCCCCTAATCCTCAACCACATCATCACTAACTGTAAGGGCTGTAAAATCAAACTTCTCCCTTACGTGCAACACCTCCACCTCGCCTGCCATGCCTATCTCTCCCAAACTGCCTGGAGCCCTCCATCCCAGCACTCCAACAGTGGGACTCATTCCACCAAGTCTCACTAGTACCAATGATATCGTAGCTCTGAGAGGTGACCCAAAGCTTCCAGTTCATCCTGTTTGTTTCTCATACTGCATGAAGTTCTGTATGAGCATTTCAGAGCTCCTAAGTTCTTTGTGCTGCCAGAACCACTGTAAACGTTCCCAATAGCATTGCCACCTTCCGGCAATGCCATGCCAATCCTTGGCTTACTTACTGCAATCCTGCTGGTATCCCCTGACCCCATCAAATCTACCTTAAAGCTCTATCGAAGTAAAGTTAAGAGCGACATTAAAAAACTTGGAGCAGTATCACCGACATCTCCTAAGTTAGACCAGAGGTGTTCTTCCAATTGGATAACTTACATTAACAAAAAGAAGAAAAGAAATCTTCACTAACCTTTGCAATCTTCCAATGAATACAAGAACCGTTTAAACCTTTTTTCAGCTTCTTTGTTGGGTTTTCGATCCAGCCTGGCCCATAGATAGGGTTGCCCTAGAGTTTCCAGAGGGATAAAACCAGCAGTTTACTGAGGTGACCATACCCTGCAGAGTACTGAAATCAAC
>NW_008795908.1:117427-119324 GCF_000699145.1 Aptenodytes forsteri | reverse complement strand
TCCCCCCCCCCCCCTCCCCGCCCTTCCACCCATCTCCTCACCCTTCCACCCGCCTCTTCCTCACCCTTCCACCCACCTCCTCGCCCTTCCACCCACCTCCTCCTCGCCCTTCCATCCATCTCCTCACCCTTCCATTCCTCCTCTATTCATGGTTTCTCCGACCCCGGGTCCCCATCCCCGTTGCATTCCCTCCCCCGGAGGTCCTCCCATCCCTTGTCCCCATCGCGTCCCCTCACCCGGAGGTCCTCCCATCCCTTGTCCCCATCGCGTCCCCTCCCCCGGAGGTCCTCCCATCCCTTGTCCGCATCATGTCCCCTCCCCTGGCTGTCCTCCCCTCCCTTGTCCCCATCATGTCCCCTCCCCTGGAGGTCCTCCCATCCCTTGTCCCCATCATGTCCCCTCCCCTGGAGGTCCTCCCATCCCTTGTCCCCGTCGCGTCCCCTCCCCTGGAGGTCCCTTCCTGTCCCCCCCGCCCTGTCCCCATCCTCATGGTGTCCCCCTCACCTGCAGACAGGTCCCGCGGCAGCAGCGTTCGGTGGGGGACACAGGTGTCACCAGGGCGGCAGCGAGAGTCCTTGGGGCACCACGGGGCTGTAGGTGATAGAGGGGTTGGGTGGGGACACGTGACGCGTCGGGGAGGGACTCGGGGCGGGACAGGCCACAGGGGACCTCATGGAGGGGACGGGTAGGGAGGTCACAGATGCATCGGGGACATCGCGGACAGGTAGGGATGTCACGGAGGGACAGACGCGTAGGGGACACGGCGGCCTCGTAGGGATGTCACTGGTGGACGGAGAGGTGGAGAACGTCATGGAAGGACGTGGAGGGATGTCACGGGTGAAGAGAAACGGAGGGGACGCCACAGAGGGACACGTAGGGAGTTCAGAGAGGGACAGAGAGGGGGAGGACGTCGTGGGCACCCGGGGACGTCACGGGTGGACACATAAAGGTCATCATGGGCACGTAGGGATGTCGTGGATGGACAGAGAGATGGAGAAGGTTGTGGAGGCGTGGATAGGAGACACGATGGGATGTGTAGGGATGTCACGGATGGACACCTGGAGGTCGTCCTGGACACGCAGAGCTGTCGTGGATGGACAGTCCCATAGGGGACACCACGGACGGGCACAAGGACGTCGTGGATGGATGGAGAATGTCCCAGAGGGACACGTAGGGGGCATGGTGGACACGTAGGGGGCATGGTGGACACGTAGGGATGTCGTGGTTGGTCGGAGGGTTGTAGGACACCACAGGTGGACAGACACAAAGGGGACACCGTGGAGGGACACATAAGGACGTCACGGATGGACAGAGAGGGAGGACGTCGCGGATGATCCACGCAGGGATGTCACAGATGGACACACACACAAGGATGACGCCGCGGGGGGACGCGTAGAGGCATCGTGGATGGACAGACAGGGATGCCACGGATGGACAGAGAGCTGGAGAACGTGGTGGATGGACACACGGAGGTCATCACGGACACGTAGGGATGTCGTGGATGGACGCGTACACGTAGGTGACGTTACGGATGGACGTCATGGATGGCCGCGTAGGAACCCCACGGCCAACCCCACAAGAACAGCCCCATGTCCCCCTCCCACCCCATGTCCCCGTGGTCCCCAACTCACGGCAGATGGTGGGGGTGCTCCAGGGTCCCACCCGAGCCCCGGCCTGGCGGCAGGCGGCCTCGTAGGCACCCAGGACCTCGCTCAGGACCTCGCTGAAGACCTCTTTGTCCCCAGGGGCCTCGCAGAGCTCCCGCAGGCAGACGTCGAAGAAGATCCCGGGGTGGACCGTGGTGTGACAGTCCCCGAAGGGACCTCGGGGGGCCCGGAGGAGACCGCAGAGCTTGGTGTGGACGAAGGCCCTCTTGGGGGGCTGGCGGCAAGGGGGA
>NW_008795908.1:116125-117198 GCF_000699145.1 Aptenodytes forsteri | reverse complement strand
CACGCGGAGGCCGAAGGCGGCGAGGAGGAGGAGGGTGGCGGCACCCTGGGGCGTCACGCACACGGCCCGGCCCTGCAGGCAGAAGGGCAGCGGCACCGCGGCACCGTCCACCTGCGGGGGGGGAGACCTGGTCGGCTGCCCCGCCCGGTCCTCCAGCCTGTTTCCTTCTAGCCAGCCGTCCGTTTGTCCTCGTCCGTCTGGCCGGCCCGGCCATCCTTTCAACCTTCTCCGTCCAACCTCTTTCATCCATCCATCCCTCCATCCAACCTCCTCCATCCCTTCGACCTTCGGTCAGCCAGCCAGCTTGCTTCATCCCTCCACCCTTCTTCTCCCTCCACCCACCCGTGCCCTTCTCCACCCGTCGCTCCGGGTCCTTCTTAATCCCTCCACCCACGGTCTTTTCCAGCCGTGCTCTTCGTCCGTCTCCCCGTCCTCTTCTTCATCTAGGCCCGCTTCGCCCCTTCCCTCCGTCCGTGCCCTGCTTCATCCACGCTCTTCTCCGTCCATCCCTCCACCCGTGCCCCTCGCCATCCCTCCGCCCCTGGTCTTCTCCATTTATCCATCCCTCCGTTGCTCTAGCCGTACCCCTCTCTGTCCGTCCCTCCCGCCCTCCATGATCCATCCATCCATCCATCCATCCATCGTTCTGTCCACGTCCTTCTCCGTTCAGCCAGCCAGCCGCCTTCGCCGTCCATCCGTCCATCCATGCCCTTCTGCACCCGTGCTCTTCTCTGTCCGTCCGTCTATGCCCTTCTCCGCCCACCCAGCCCGGTTTTCTCCATTTATCCACCTCTCTATCAATCTATCCGTGTCCTTCTCCATCCCTTCTCCACATCCGTCCATCCATGCCCTTCTGCACCCGTGCTCTTCTCCGTCCGTCCGTCTATGCCCTTCTCCGCCCACCCAGCCCGGTTTTCTCCATTTATCCACCTCTCTATCAATCTATCCGTGTCCTTCTCCATCCCTTCTCCATCCATCCTTCTCCATCCATCCTTCTCCATCCTTCTCCATCCTTCTCCATCCTTCTCCATCCTTCTCCATCCTTCTCCATCCCTCTCCATCCTTCCCTCGCC
>NW_008795908.1:112653-114259 GCF_000699145.1 Aptenodytes forsteri | reverse complement strand
AAGAATCTGCATTTGGCCGTCCTGGAGCCTGCTTCCTGGCTACTCGTGGTTTACTCACTCATTACTCATGGCCTACTCACTTGTGGTTTACTCGCGAGCTGCTCGTCATTTCCTCACTCGCCACTGATGATTTTCTCACTTGCCACTCAGAGTTTACTCGCCACTCGTCGTTTACTCACGCGCTACTCACAGTTTACTCACAGGCTACTCGCTCGCTGCTCACCACTCGGTACCAGCCCTCCAAGGCAGCTTGTGGTGGGGACTGGATGGGAACACGCCCTCTGACTCGCTACTTATGCTTTACTCACTGACTACTCCGCACTTAACTTCCAGCTTACAACATACTCCTTACTCACGCACTTGCTACTCACTCACTGCTCACTCTTAACTCACTACACATCCCCGCGCAACTCTACGTTCCCTACGTCCTCCCAGCTTGCTCGTCTACTCATGTGTTACTCACCACGCGCTCGTTACTTGCTTCCTACTCGCTCCTTGGGCCATCCAGACCAGCTAAAACACTCTTTACGCCCGCTACTCACTCGCTACTCGTCGCCTGGCCAACAAACGTGTCCCCACTTACTACCAGCACGGGGAGAAAGTGCAACTCAGCATCCGAGCCCTCCTCCTGGGTTACTCACCGCCTTACTCCGTCCTCGCAACTCCCTCCTCGCAGCTCTTACTCGCTCCCCGCCCTCACGCTGCCATACTCATGGCCTACTCCTCCCTTACTCGCCCCTAGAGCTACTCACCGTGACCTGCCCGGGCTCCAGCCCCACGCGCGTGTGATGCAGGAGGACCTCGGCACCGACGATGCCACCGGGGCCACCGCGCACCAGGACGCGGAAAGGCTCGGCACCCCCGGCGCCGGGGCAGAGTCCGGCCAGGAGGTAGACGCAGGAGACGGGGAAGTCGCGGTGGAGGCGGTCGAAGGTGCGGAGGTGGCCCATGCCCAGGGCGGAGCAGGTGGCGGGGGCAAGAACGGGCTTGGGGACGGGGTTGGCGGCACAGGGCTCCTGGGGGTGTTTGGATGAGCAGGACAGGGCTGTGGGGACAGGGGGAGCAGTGGTTAGGCCGGCTGACCTTCTGGAAGGGTTCTTCATCCCTCCATCCCTCGGTGCCTCCATGTTTCCATCCCTCCCTCCAATGATCCCTCAAACCATTCCTCCCTCCCTCCCTCCATCCTGCCACCCCACCGTCACCCATTTAGCCCCCCCCTCCATCCTTCTTCACCTGCTTCTCTATCCCTCCTTCCACCCCTTTGTCCTTCTTCACCCATTTCTCCATCCCTTCATCCTTCCACCGCTTCTCCATCCATCCATCCATCCATCCATCCATCCATCCATCCTTCCTCACCCATTTCTTGATCCCTCTAGCCCTCCATCCTTCTTCCACTGTTTCCCCATCCCTCCATCCTTCTTCACCCATTTCTCCATCTCTTCATCCTTCTTCACCCATTTCTCCATCTCTTCATCCTTCTTCACCCATTTCTCCATCTCTTCATCCTTCTTCTACTGGCTCTCCCTCCCTCCGTCCCTCCTCACCCATTTCTCCATCCCTCCATCCCTTCGTCCTTCTTCACCTCTTCCTCCATCCCACCATCCCC
>NW_008795908.1:103429-110315 GCF_000699145.1 Aptenodytes forsteri | reverse complement strand
TGGTGGTCCCCTCCTGGAGAAGACACCCGCGCCCCCCCCACCCCAGTTATGGGGTCTGGGGGGAATGGGGGGCCGTATCCTCACCCTGGCGATCGTCTCCTCTCCTCGGAGCAGGATCACCTCATAGCCGTCACCGCGGAGCGTGAGGTGGCCAAAGGTGGCGGCGGGTCCCCTGCCCACCTGGCCACCCGCCGTGACCCGGAAGGCGGGCAACCGGGTGCCGCAGGTGGTCACCAACGTCTGAGTGCAAGCTCCGGCCAAGCCGTAGTTCTTCCCGTTGAAGGCCCGGTAGCGCCAACGCCCCAAGACGTGGCAGACAAGTGGGGGCTGCGAGATGGGGAGGCATCTGGGGGAGGTTTCCACCATCTTGCACGTCGTTCCGGGTGGACAACGCAGGTTGTTGCAAGACGGGTTGGTGGGAACGCATCGGGGGGAGGTTTCCACCACCTTGCACGTCGTTCCGGATGGACAACGCAGGTCATTGCAAGATGGCTTGTTGGCTACACATTTGGGCCAACCCTCCACCATCTTGCACGTTGTCCCCTTCAGGCAATGCAGGTCTTTGCACGACGGCTTGTTGGGGATGCATCTGGGCGAGGTTTCTACCATCTGGCACGTCGTTCCAGGTGGGCAATGCACATCGTTGCAGGATGGCTTCTTGGGCACGCATTGGGGCCAGTCCTCCACCATCTGGCACGTTGTCCCAGCTGGACAACGCATATCGTTGCACGATGGCTTGTTGGGCACGCATGTAGGCCAATCCTCCACCGTCTGGCAGGTGGTCCCAGCCGGGCAGCGGACGGTGTTGCAGGACGGCTTGTTGGGTACGCACGTGGGCCAACCTCCCACCGTCTGGCAGGTGGTGCCCACGGGGCAGCGGACGGTGCTGCAGGTGGGTTGGTTGGGCATGCACTTGGGCCAACCCTCCACCATGTGGCACGTGGTGCCTTCCAAGCAGTGCACCGTGGCGCAGGTGGGCTTGGGGGGGACGCAGCGGGGGCCGCCTTCCATCACGCGACACACGGTCCCGGACTTGCAGGAGAGGTTGGCGCAAGACGCCGTGGGGCCACTCCTTCTCATCTGCATGCACTTGGGCCACCCTTGCACCACCCGGCATGTCATCTCGCTTGGGCACCGCAGGTCACCGCACGAGGGGACGCGGATGCAGCGGGGCCACCCGTTGAGGACCTTGCAGCCCATTCCCGCCTTGCAATGGAGGTTCTTGCAGGAGGGTCGGGAGACACAGGCAGGGTGGCCGTGCACCACCACGCAGGCAGTGCCGGGTTTGCAGGCAACGTGCTGGCAGGACCCGGGGATGGTGACGCAGTGGATGCCGGTGCAGGAAAAGGGAGGCGATGAGATCCCAGGGGGAAATGGGGGGACGGAAGCGGGGTGGCCCCAGGAGACAGAGCTGAGGAGGGGATAGCTGGGAAGACAGCGGGGCCACCCATCTGTCATGGTGCAGGTTGTGCCTTTGGGACACTGGATGTCACTGCAGGAGGGCTGGCGGTGGACACAGTGGGGCCACCCATCTGTCATCGTGCACGTGGTCCCTTTGGGACACTGGATGTTGCTGCAGGAAGGCCTCCTAATGGAGGTCTTGGTTTGGACACACCGGGGCCAACCATCGACCATCTGGCACGTGGTTCCCTTCTGGCACTGAATGTCACCGCAGGACGGTTGGGTTTGGACACATTGGGGCCAACCATTGACCATGCTGCACGTGGTCCCTTGGGGACAGTGGACATCGCTGCAGGAGGGTTGGCGGTGGACACAGTGGGGCCAGCCATCTGTCATCTTGCACGTGGTCCCTTTGGAACATTGGATGTCGCTGCAGGAAGGCCTCCTAATGGAGGTCTGTGTTGCACGTGGTCCCCTTGAGACAGTGGACATCGTTGCAAGAGAGTCTCTGAATGGAGGTTGGTTTGGATTTGGACACACTGGGGCCACCCGTTGACCATGTTGCACGTCTTGAGACAGCAGTGGACATTGTTGCAGGAAGGTGGCCTCAGGGATGTCTTGGTTTGGACACACCGGGGCCAACCATCAACCATCTGGCACGTGGTTCCCTTCTGGCATTGGGTGTCACTGCAGGAGGGTCGGTTTTGGACACACTGGGGCCACCCGTTGACCATGTTGCACGTGGTCCCCTTGAGACAGTGGACATCGTTGCAAGAGAGTCTCTGAATGGAGGTCTTGGTTTGGATACACTGGGGCCAACCCTCAACCATGTGGCAGGTGGTTCCCTTCTGGCACTGGACGTCATGGCAGGAAGGTTGGTTTTGGACACACCGGGGCCATCCATCCGTGATCTGACACGTGGTCCCCTTGGAACATTGGATATCATGACAGGAGGGTTGGTTATGGTCACACTGAGGCCACCCATCTCTCATTCTGCACGTGGTCCCTTTGGGGCATTGGACGTCTCTGCAAGAAGGTCTCCTAATGGAAGTCTTGGCTTGGACACACCGGGGCCAACCATCGACCATCTGACACGTGGTTCCTTTCTCACACTGGATGTCACTGCAGGAGGGCCGGTTGGGGACACATCGTGGTTGGCCATCAGTCAAACTACATGTGGTTCCCTGGGGACAGTGGACCTCACTGCAAGAAGGTTTCCTGTGGGATATCTTGGTTTGGATACACCGGGGCCAACCATCAACCATCTGACATGCGGTTCCCTTCTGGCAGTGAACATCATCGCAGGAAGGTCGAATTTGAAATTGGGGCCAACCATCAACCATCTGACACGTGGTTCCTTTCTGGCACTGGATGTCACTGCAGGAGGGGGGGTTATGGAAACACGGGGGTTTTTTTGCCCACCATCTGTCATCTTACACGTGGTCCCCTTGGAGCATTGGATGTCGCTGCAGGAAGGTCTCCTAATGGAGGCCTTGGTTTGGACACACCGTGGCCAACCATCAACCATCTGGCACGTGGTTCCCTTCTGGCACTGGATGTCACTGCAGGAAGGTTGGCTGGGGACACACTGGGGCCAACCATTGACCATGCTGCACATGGTCCCTTTGGGACAGTGGACATCACTGCAGGAAGGTCGGTTTTGGACACACTGGGGCCAACCATCAACCATCTGGCACGTGGATCCCTTCTGGCACTGGATGTCCTGACAGGAGGGTGGGTTGTGGACACAGTGGGGCCAACTATCTGTCATCTTACACGTGGTCCCCTTGGAGCATTGGATGTCGCTGCAGGAGGGGGGGTTGGGGACACACTGGGGCCAACCATTGACCATGCTGCACATGGTCCCTTGGGGACAGTGGACATCACTGCAGGAAGGTTGGCTGTGGACACACTGTGGCCACCCGTGAAGCATCTTGCACGTGGTCCCTTTGGGACAGTGGACATCGCTGCAGGAAGGTTGGCTGGGGACACACTGGGGCCACCCCTGCAGCATCTTGCACATGGCCCCTTTGGGACAGTGGACATCATTGCAAGAAGGTCTCCTAGAGAGTCTCTGAATGGAGGTCTTGGTTTGGACGCACCGGGGCCAACCTTCAACCATCTGGCACGTGGATCCCTTCTGGCACTGGATGTCACTGCAGGAAGGTTGGTGATGGGCACACTGTGGCCACCCATGAAGCATCTTGCACGCGGTCCCTTTGGGACAGTGGACATCATTGCAAGAAGGTCTCCTGAGGGACATCTTGGTTTGGACGCACTGGGGCCAACCTTCAACTGGTTCCCTTCTGGCACTGGATGTCACTGCAGGAAGGTTGGCTGTGGACACACTGTGGCCACCCGTGAAGCATCTTGCACGTGGTCCCCTTGGAGCATTGGATGTCGCTGCAGGAAGGTTGGTGATGGGCACACTGTGGCCACCCATGAAGCATCTTGCACGCAGGCCCCTTGGGACACTGGATGTCCCTGCAAGAAGGTCTCCTAGAGAGTCTCTGAATGGAGGTCTTGGTTTGGATGCACCGGGGCCAACCTTCAACCATCTGGTACGTGGTTCCCTTCTGGCATTGGGTGTCCTGACAGGAGGGGGGGTTGTGGACACAGTGGGGCCAACTATCTGTCATCTTACACGTGGTCCCCTTGGAGCATTGGATGTCGCTGCAGGAAGGTTGGTGATGGGCACACTGTGGCCACCCGTGAAGCATCTTGCACGCGGTCCCTTTGGGACAGTGGACATCACTGCAGGAAGGTCGGTTTTGGACACACTGGTGCCAGCCGTCTGTCACCTTGCACGTGGTCCCCTTGGAGCATTGGATGTCGCTGCAGGAGGGGGGGTTGGGGACACACTGGGGCCAACCATTGACCATGCTGCACATGGTCCCTTGGGGACAGTGGACATCGCTGCCGGAAGGTTGGCTGGGGACACACTGGGGCCACCCCTGCAGCATCTTGCACATGGTCCCTTGGGGACAGTGGACATCACTGCAAG
This sequence comes from Aptenodytes forsteri, assembly GCF_000699145.1. Taxonomy (NCBI): domain Eukaryota; kingdom Metazoa; phylum Chordata; class Aves; order Sphenisciformes; family Spheniscidae; genus Aptenodytes; species Aptenodytes forsteri. The sequence continues at coordinate 105,910 of NW_008795908.1, read as the reverse complement.
AAGGTCTCCTAGAGAGTCTCTGAATGGAGGTCTTGGTTTGGACGCACTGGGGCCAACCTTCAACTGGTTCCCTTCTGGCACTGGATGTCCCTGCAAGAAGGTCTCCTAGAGAGTCTCTGAATGGAGGTCTTGGTTTGGACGCACCGGGGCCAACCTTCAACCATCTGGCACGTGGTTCCCTTCTGGCATTGGATGTCCTGACAGGAGGGGGGGTTGTGGACACAGTGGGGCCAACTATCTGTCATCTTACACGTGGTCCCCTTGGAGCATTGGATGTCGCTGCAGGAAGGTTGGTGATGGGCACACTGTGGCCACCCATGAAGCATCTTGCACGCGGTCCCTTTGGGACACTGGATGTCCCTGCAAGAAGGTCTCCTTGGGGACATCTTAGTTTGGACACACCGGGCCCAACCATCAACCATCTGACACGTGGTTCCTTTCTGGCATTGGGTGTCTCTGCAGGAGGGGGGGTTGGGGACACACTGGGGCCACCCCTGCAGCATCTTGCACATGGCCCCTTTGGGACAGTGGACATCACTGCAAGAAGGTCTCCTAGAGAGTCTCTGAATGGAGGTCTTGGTTTGGATGCACCGGGGCCAACCTTCAACCATCTGGTACGTGGTTCCCTTCTGGCATTGGATGTCCTGACAGGAGGGGGGGTTGTGGACACAGTGGGGCCAACCATCTGTCATCTTACACGTGGTCCCCTTGGAGCATTGGATGTCGCTGCAGGAAGGTTGGCTGTGGACACACTGGGGCCACCCCTGCAGCATCTTGCACATGGCCCCTTTGGGACAGTGGACATCACTGCAAGAAGGTCTCCTTGGGGACATCTTAGTTTGGACACACCGGGCCCAACCATCAACCATCTGGCACGTGGATCCCTTCTGGCACTGGATGTCACTGCAGGAAGGTTGGTGATGGGCACACTGTGGCCACCCGTGAAGCATCTTGCACGCGGTCCCTTTGGGACAGTGGACATCACTGCAAGAAGGTCTCCTAGAGAGTCTCTGAATGGAGGTCTTGGTTTGGACGCACCGGGGCCAACCTTCAACCATCTGGTACGTGGTTCCCTTCTGGCATTGGATGTCCTGACAGGAGGGGGGATTTTGGACACACTGGGGCCACCCCTGCAGCATCTTGCACATGGTCCCTTGGGGACAGTGGACATCGCTGCAGGAGGGCTGGCGGTGGACACAGTGGGGCCAACTATCTGTCATCTTACACGTGGTCCCTTTGGGACAGTGGACATCGCTGCAGGAAGGTTGGTGATGGGCACACTGTGGCCACCCATGAAGCATCTTGCACGCGGTCCCTTTGGGACAGTGGACATCATTGCAAGAAGGTCTCCTAGAGAGTCTCTGAATGGAGGTCTTGGTTTGGATGCACCGGGGCCAACCTTCAACTGGTTCCCTTCTGGCATTGGATGTCACTGCAGGAGGGACGATTTTGGACACATTGGGGCCACCCGTTGACCATGTTGCATGTGGTCCCTTGGGGACAGTGGACATCATTGCAAGAAGGTCTCCTAGAGAGTCTCTGAATGGAGGTCTTGGTTTGGACGCACTGGGGCCAACCTTCAACCATCTGGCACGTGGATCCCTTCTGGCACTGGGTGTCACTGCAGGAGGGGGGGTTGGGGACACACTGGGGCCACCCCTGCAGCATCTTGCACATGGCCCCTTTGGGACAGTGGACATCATTGCAAGAAGGTCTCCTGAGGGACATCTTGATTTGGACACACCGGGCCCAACCATCAACCATCTGGCACGTGGTTCCCTTCTGGCACTGGATGTCCTGACAGGAGGGGGGGTTGTGGACACACTGGGGCCACCCCTGCAGCATCTTGCACATGGCCCCTTTGGGACAGTGGACATCGCTGCAGGAAGGTTGGTGATGGGCACACTGTGGCCACCCATGAAGCATCTTGCACGCGGTCCCTTTGGGACAGTGGACATCATTGCAAGAAGGTCTCCTTGGGGACATCTTAGTTTGGACGCACCGGGGCCAACCTTCAACCATCTGGTACGTGGTTCCCTTCTGGCACTGGATGTCCTGACAGGAGGGGGGGTTGGGGACACACTGGGGCCACCCGTTGACCATGTTGCATGTGGTCCCTTGGGGACAGTGGACATCACTGCAAGAAGGTCTCCTAGAGAGTCTCTGAATGGAGGTCTTGGTTTGGATGCACCGGGGCCAACCTTCAACCATCTGACACGTGGTTCCTTTCTGGCATTGGGTGTCCTGACAGGAGGGTGGATTTTGGACACAGTGGGGCCAACCATCCGTCAGACACACCGGGGCCAACCATCGACCATCTGGCACGTGGTTCCCTTCTGGCATTGGATGTCCTGACAGGAGGGTGGATTTTGGACACAGTGGGGCCAACCGTCTGTCACCTTGCACGTGGTCCCCTTGGGACACTGGATGTCCCTGCAAGAAGGTCTCCTTGGGGACATCTTAGTTTGGACACACCGGGGA
>NW_008795908.1:96065-101257 GCF_000699145.1 Aptenodytes forsteri | reverse complement strand
CATTTGGGCCACCCGTCCAGCATTTTGCACACCGTCCCCTTTTGGCAACGGACGTCTTCACACGTTGGGGGTTTATGAACGAGTTGCGAGTGGGAGGTCTTCGTTGGCCCACACCAAGGCCACCCATCAACCATGTGACACACGGTTCCCTTCTGGCATTGGACGTCATCGCAGGAGGGTGGGTTGTAGACACAGCGCGGTTGGTCATCGATCACCTTGCATGAGGTTCCTTTGGGACATTGGACATCCCGGCAAGGTTGTCTTGGGGACATCTTAGTTTGGACACACCGTGGCCGACCATCAACCGTCTGACAAGTGGTTCCCTTCTGGCACTGGATGTCCTGGCACGATGGTCGGTTTTGGACACACCGTGGTTGGCCATCCATCATATTGCACATAGTCCCTTTGGGACAATGGACGTCACTACAAGAAGGCGGTCTCCGGGAACTCTTGGTTTGGACGCACCGGGACCAACCATCAACCATCTGACACGTGGTTCCCTTCTGGCACTGGGTGTCACTGCAGGAGGGTTGGGTTTGGGCACACCGTGGTTGGCCATCCATCATCTTGCACGTGGTCCCTTGGGGACACCGTACGTTGGTGCAGGACGGTCGCACGCTGGGCGCTTGTTTTGGGATGGGATGGGAGTAGGAATATCTCTTGGTTCCCGCCCAAGCGGGAGAAGCTGGTTGGTGGTGGGACGGCCCTCTCTGCACACAGCGGGGCCAACCGTGTGCCATGAGGCACACGGTCCCCTTTGGACACAAAAAGTTGCTGCAGGAGGGGGGGTTGTGGATGCATTTGGGCCAACCGCTGATCATCTTGCACATGGTGCCTTGGGGACACTGGATGTCGCTGCAGGAGGGAAGGGGACCAACACATTTGGGCCACCCGTCCAGCATTTTGCACACCGTCCCCTTTTGGCAACGGACGTCTTCACACGTTGGGGGTTTATGAACGAGTTGCGAGTGGGAGGTCTTCGTTGGCCCACACCAAGGCCACCCATCAACCATGTGACACACGGTTCCCTTCTGGCATTGGACGTCATCGCAGGAGGGTGGGTTGTAGACACAGCGCGGTTGGTCATCGATCACCTTGCATGAGGTTCCTTTGGGACATTGGACATCCCGGCAAGGTTGTCTTGGGGACATCTTAGTTTGGACACACCGTGGCCGACCATCAACCGTCTGACAAGTGGTTCCCTTCTGGCACTGGATGTTCTGACAGGAGGGTCGATTTTGGACACAGTGGGGCCAACCATCCGTCATCTTGCACGTGGTCCCTTTGGGGCAGTGGATGTCACTGCAAGAAGGTCGTCTTGAGGACGTCTCGGTTGGGACACACCGGGGCCAACCATCTACCACCTTGCACGTGGACTCTTTGGGACAGGGATGATGGTGGCATGAGGGTGGCATGCGGAGAGCTGGAGGTGGTGGCGCTTCCCTCTGGAAGAGCTGCTTGCGCACGCACTTGGGCCAACCGTCCACCATCTTGCACTGGGTTCCAGCTTCACAACGGACGTTCTTGCATGATGGTGTCGGGACACACTTGGGCCACCCGTCCACCATCTTGCACTGGGTTCCTGCCTCACAACGGACGTTCTTGCATGAAGGCAACGGGACACACTTGGGCCACCCGTCCACCATCTTGCATTGGGTTCCAGCTTCACAACGGACGTTCTTGCATGAAGGCAACGGGACACACTTGGGCCACCCGTCCACCATCTTGCACTGGGTTCCAGCTTCACAACGGACGTTCTTGCATGAAGGCAATGGGACACACTTGGGCCACCCATCAACCATCTTGCACTGGGTTCCAGCTTCACAACGGACGTTCTTGCATGATGGTGTTGGGACACACTTGGGCCACCCGTCCACCATCTTGCATTGGGTTCCAGCTTCACAACGGACGTTCTTGCATGATGGTGTTGGGACACACTTGGGCCACCCATCAACCATCTTGCACTGGGTTCCAGCTTCACAACGGACGTTCTTGCATGAAGGCAACGGGACACACTTGGGCCACCCGTCCACCATCTTGCACTGGGTTCCCGCCTCACAACGGACGTTCTTGCATGATGGTGTTGGGACACACTTGGGCCACCCGTCCACCATCTTGCACTGGGTTCCAGCTTCACAACGGACGTTCTTGCATGATGGTGTCGGGACACACTTGGGCCACCCATCAACCATCTTGCACTGGGTTCCAGCTTCACAACGGACGTTCTTGCATGATGGTGTCGGGACACACTTGGGCCACCCATCAACCATCTTGCACTGGGTTCCGGCTTCACAATGGAAGTCCTTGCATGAAGGCAGTGGGACACACTTGGGCCACCCGTCCACCATCTTGCATTGGGTTCCAGCTTCACAACGGACGTTCTTGCATGATGGTGTTGGGACACACTTGGGCCACCCGTCCACCATCTTGCACTGGGTTCCCGCCTCACAACGGACGTTCTTGCATGATGGTGTCGGGACACACTTGGGCCACCCGTCCACCATCTTGCATTGGGTTCCAGCTTCACAACGGACGTTCTTGCATGATGGTGTCGGGACACACTTGGGCCACCCGTCCACCATCTTGCACTGGGTTCCCGCCTCACAACGGACGTTCTTGCATGAAGGCAACGGGACACACTTGGGCCACCCATCAACCATCTTGCACTGGGTTCCAGCTTCACAATGGAAGTCCTTGCATGAAGGCAATGGGACACACTTGGGCCACCCATCAACCATCTTGCACTGGGTTCCAGCTTCACAATGGAAGTCCTTGCATGAAGGCAATGGGACACACTTGGGCCACCCATCAACCATCTTGCACTGGGTTCCAGCTTCACAACGGACGTTCTTGCATGAAGGCAACGGGACACACTTGGGCCACCCGTCCACCATCTTGCACTGGGTTCCTGCCTCACAACGGACGTTCTTGCATGATGGTGTTGGGACACACTTGGGCCACCCGTCCACCATCTTGCACTGGGTTCCTGCCTCACAACGGACGTTCTTGCATGAAGGCAACGGGACACACTTGGGCCACCCGTCCACCATCTTGCACTGGGTTCCTGCCTCACAACGGACGTTCTTGCATGAAGGCAACGGGACACACTTGGGCCACCCGTCCACCATCTTGCACTGCGTCCCCTCCTTGCACTGGTAGTTTTTGCATGAGGGCACGGGGACGCATTTGGGACCGGCGTCCGACATTTTACACGTGCTCCCTGGTCCGCATCGCACCCCAAGGCAGAGCTTGGCTCCGCTCTGGGCTGGTGGATCGGCACCTGGGGAATAAAACCCAGAGCTCAGCGAGCAACAGGCCAACCCCTTATCAGACAGCAGAGAATCCCCTGCTGGGATGGGGCGCCTTTTTTTGTTGTCCGATGAGGCAGAATTCCCCATCGTTTTTGCTCTCCTCTCACTAAAACTAAAAACTACAACTGCCCCTTGGGTCAATGCTCATAAGGGGATTTAAGGGTGGGGGTTCTCCAGGGAACTGCACAGGGGTTGAGCACTGCTGCCCATTCCCCAAGGAAGGGAATTTGGTGCTGGAAATGCCAAATTTGGGGTTGGAGATGGAAAAGGAGAGGTGGGATGAAAAGGTGGTGTGGATTTGGGGCTGGAAATGCCAAATTTGAGGTTGGAGGTGAAAAAGGAGAGGTGGGATGAAAAGGTGCATGGATTTGGGGCTGGAAACGCCGGATTTGGGGTTGGAGGTGGAAAAGGAGAGGTGGGATGAAAGGGGGCGTGGATTTGGGGCTGGAAATGCCGGATTTGGGGTTGGATATGGAAAAGGAGAGGTAAGATGAAAAGGTGCATGGATTTGGGGCTGGAAACACCAGATTTGGGGTTGGAGATGCAAAAGGAGAGGTGGGATGAAAGGGGGCATGGATTTGGGGCTTGAAACGCCGGATTTGGGGTTGGATATGGAAAAGGAGAGGTAAGATGAAAAGGTGCATGGATTTGGGGCTGGAAACGCCAGATTTGGGGTTGGAGATGAGGTGGGACAGGACGAGGAAGGCGGGGTGGAATTTGGGTGGAGAAACACGGATTTTGGCCAAATGGGACTCACCGCACTGGAGAACGATCCAAGCCCAGAGGAGCAATGTCCGAGGAGGCCCCATCTGCCCCACACGTTGGAGAGAGGACCATGAGAAAGGGGGTGGGGGGACCCAGGTGTCTGGGACCCCCCCTGCCCCATAGAACCCGCAGCTGGACAGGGGACCCAGGCGTCCGGGACCCACCCTGCCCCATAGACCCCACAGAACCCACAGCAGGGCAGGGGACCCAGACGTCCGGGACCCACCCTGCCCCACAGACCCCACAGAACCCACAGCAGGGCAGGGGACCCGGGCGTCCGGGACCCACCCTGCCCCATAGACCCCACAGAACCCATAACCCCCCAGAATGGAAAGGGGATGCAGGTCTCCGGGACTCACCATGCCGGGGCCACGGGGCTGTGGCTCCTCCAAGGGCTCCGGGTTTTTGTAGGGGCCAATGGGGTGGCATCAACCAATGGCATGCTGGCTCTGCCCCCCCCAGTGCCACCCCACTGGTCCCCGTGGAGGGGGCGGGGCCTGGGGGCACCCTGGCCCCCGGGCAGAGATAAGATCTGGGGCTGGACGGACCTGGGTCTGGGCTGGCGCCAGCGGGGCGGCAGGGGTGGTGGTGGTGGGTCCTCTGTGGTCTCTCCTTCCGTCCATCTTGTCCACCCAATGATGCCTCCACCCATCTGTCCTTCCATCCATGCATCCCTCCCTCCCTTCATCCAATGATCCGTCCATCCATCCATCCATCCATCCCTCCATCCCTCCATCCCTCCCTCTCTCCAGCCATCTGTTCCTCCACCCATCCTTCCATCCGATGATCCCTCCACCCCTGCGCCTATTCCTCCGTCCAACCCTCGTCTGTCCCTCCCTCCCTCCATCCGTTCCTCCATCCACCTATTCCTCCACCCACCCACCCACCCATCCGCCCCTCCATCCATCCAACCATCCTTTCATCCCTCCCTCCAACAACTCATTCCTCTGCTCATCCCTCCATCTGTCTGTCCCTCCCTCCCTCCAACCATCCGTCCATGTGTTCCTCCATCCATCCTTCCATCCATCCATCCATCCGTCCCTCCCTCCCTCCCTCCACCTGTCTGTCCGCCCTGCTGCGGCTGCAAACCGCTGAGCGAGAGGCTGGCGGCCCGGG
>NW_008795908.1:91383-91838 GCF_000699145.1 Aptenodytes forsteri | reverse complement strand
CTTGGGGGTCCCTGGGGTGGTTTTGGGGGACCCCAGGGTGGTTTGGGGGGGGGCAGGGAAAACCATTTTTTTCCTGTTTTTTTTTTTCCCTGTGCCTTTATGCAGAAAGGAGCTGGGGAGATGCGGTGAATCGGGGGAAGAAATGGGGATTTTGGGTTTGCCATGAAGGAATCATCCCCCTAGGATGCCCCGATCCCCCTGGGGTGCTCCATCCCATGTCCCCCCCTCGATGCCCTGGTTCCCCTGGGATCCTCTGGTTGGGATCCCCCCAAAATACCCCAGATGCTCCATCCCATATCCCACCCGATGCCCAAATCCCTCTGGGATGCTCCATCCCGCATCCCACCATGACGCCCCAGATCAACCCAGGATCTTTCGGTGGGGTTCCCCCCAGGATACTCCAGTCCATCCTCTTATGCTCCATTCTGTATTCCCCTTCGATGCCCCGCCCCCCC
>NW_008795908.1:86328-90442 GCF_000699145.1 Aptenodytes forsteri | reverse complement strand
TCTGCAATCCCATCCCACAATCCCATCCCCATCCCACGTCTGCAATCCCATCCCACGTCTGCAGTCCCATCCCCATCCCACGTTTGCAATCCCATCCCACGTTTGCAATCCCATTCCGCGTCTGCAATCCCATCCCGTGTTTGCAAACCCATCTCCAGCCCATCTTTGCAATCCCATCTGCCCCATCTTTGCCACCCGGTGAAGACACTCACGGCAGAAGCTCTCCGTCCTCCAGACCTTCACCGGAGCTCCAGCCTCCTGGCAGGCCGCGGTGTAGGCTTGCAGACTCCGGCACAGGGTGTCCGTGGCCCCGGCGGTGAGGACCATCTCCTGGAGGCAGTGCTCGAGGAAGTCCTCAGGGCCAACCTGCTCGTGGCAGCCGCTGAAGGGCCCTGGTGTCACCACCATCATCCCACATGAGCTCTCTGCGTGGTAGGGCCCAGTGGCATCCGGTGGGTGGACAGGACACGTTTCACAGGTGTCTGAGCAGGGTATGGATTCATCCAGCAACTTCCAGGCCACCACCAACTCCTGGGTCCCGTTGACCCAGGTGCCGTTGGGTCCCATGAAATCGTTTTCACCGTTGCCGTCAAAGTCGCCGCAGAGGCCACACATCTGCCCCGCGTAGGTGCTGGGGACAGTGACCAAGAGGACACAGCGGTGGAAGAGGACGGCGGTGGGGGCGGAGAGGAGCCGGTGGCCCAGGGCCGTTTGAAGGACGATGCTGTTCCCCTCTTGGGTCACCCAGGTCTTCCCATCGCCCACCGATAGCGGTAGGGCGCGGGTCTCCCCATCCACCTGTGGGCAAGGGAGGAAGGAGATGGAGGGGGCGAGATGTTCTCCCACCTTGCCCGATCATCCTTGGGTGCACCCGCAGTGATGGATGAGGTGCACGACCCCACGTGTGTCCCTCTGGAGCTCGCAGATCCCACCCCACAGCCTTTTCCGGCATTTTTTTCCAGCGGATAAACCCAGTTTTTGTAGGGTGATGGGTCAGGATTCATTCCCCAGCAGAACAATCGGGTTGGGGGCAGAGGGAAAGGGGAAATCGTGGCAGAAGGTGGTGGAGAAAGGGGGATGAGGGCCAGGAGAGCCATTTTGGGGAGAGGAAGAGGAGAAGAAGGATCTTGGACACCTTTTTTGGGAAGATAAAAGAAGAAGGATCTCAGAGCGCTTTTGGGGGGAGATAAGAGAAGAAGGAGGATCCTGGAAAGCTTTTTAGAAGAGATGAAGAGGAGAAGAAGGATCTCGGAGAGCTTTTTAGGGCCACTAAAAAGGACAAGCAGCATCCTGATGCATGAGGTTAGTGGGATCCATCCAAGGGCGACCCATTGGGATGGGGCTGTGGCTCAAAGGAGTTGAGCTGATGGTTGCCCACCAAGAAGAGAAACACTCACGTCAACGCTCCACATGCTCCCGCTCTGCATGGTGATCCGGGAGCCCCCGACTGCCACGGTGACACCTCCATCATTTTCCAGCGTCACCTCCAACTCGTGGCCATCCCCTTGGCAGACCTTGGCCAGGACATAGCGGCAAGCGCCACCGAGGGTGAAATTCAACCCATCGAAGGTGACCAAGCGCCGGGTGCCCAAGAGGACACACCGACCACGCTGCCCACCGTGACAACCCCGTACGCCTCTCTCCACCCGGCACTCCTGTCCCGAGGGACATGGGGCCGCCCAACACGTCACCGTCCCCACTGCTGTGCAACGGCAGCGCTCGGCGCACCCATCCCCGGGGTAAAACTCCTCTCCCCGGTGGTAGTAATTTCCCCGGTGGTGACAACCGCAGTCGGGTGGTGACACGCAACGCTCGCCGCTGAGGACGAAGCCCTCATCGCAGAAACACCCCTCGGTCCTCGGCAGGTCACAGGTCTCCGGGCTGCCGGGGTGGCTGCATGTGGCAGGGCAAGCGGTGCCATTGAGCTCGTAGTGCGAGTGCGGGGGGCAGGCGGGCGCTGGAGGCGGGGCATGAGGAGGAAAGAGTCAGCGGTTTGGGGTGAGAAAGGGGGGATTTGGGGACTGGGAAGGGCGCAGGGCGTGGGACTAAGGTGTTGTCCCTAAAACTACTCTACTTTGCATATTACAGGGGGGTTTTTTTGAGGATGGAGGTGCCTATTGGGGTTTTCCTCCTCCATGGATCTTCCCATCTCCTTCTTGACCCCAAACCAGATGGAAATCCCAATCCAGGGATTTTTGCACTGTGATGACCTCAGATGGAGATCCCCATTCGGGATTTTCCTCCTCCAAGGATGCTCCCATCTCCCTTTTGACCCCAACTTGGATGGAGATGCCTATCCAAGGATTTTCCTGCTCCAGCTAGCTCAGATAGAGATCACAATCTGGGATTTTTCTCCTCAGGGAACGCTCCCGTCCCAGAATGACCCCATTTCCAATGGACACCACTATCCAAAGATATTCCTGCTCCAACTAGCTTGGACAGAGATCCAAATCCAGGGATTTTCCTACTCCCACTGTCTTGGCAAACCCTTGAGGCCACCTACCGCAGAAGGTCTTGGAGCGCCAGGGCTCGAGGACAACCCCAGCCTCCTGGCAGGCAGCGGCGTAGCCCATCACTGCCTTGCAGATGATGGCCTTGTGCCCTCGGAAGACGCAGTAATCGGTGATGCAAGCCTGGAAATAGCTCTCGGGGTCAACCCAGGGGTGGCAAGACCGGAACGGCCCCTCGGGCAACAGGATGAGCCCACACTCCTCCCCGTTGGCCCGCTGTTTGCGGCCGATGATGGCACGGCTGGAGCATTGGCGTGGTGCTGACTCGTCACAACCCGGCACCACCGTTGTCACCACCTTGGGGATGTCATTGTGGGGGTCACCATCGAAATTGCCACAGAGGCCGCACAGAGCCCCAGCGTAGGTGCTGGGGACGGTGACAGCCAAGTGGCTCTGCCCATCAAAGGAGACGGTCAAGTGGAAGTCGGTGCGCAAGAAGGTGCCCCAGCCCCGGCGGGTAATGGAGATCTTGCCCTCGGGTAGGGTGTGGGGTAGGTTGACCAATAGACCATCAACCTATGAGGGGACAGGGGTGAGTTATGGGGTGCTCAATGCGGGGGGAAGCACCCCAAGTGAGGTTGAGCTTGGGGGAGGGGGGGTAGCAGCGGTGCTGGCAGAGCCCCAGCGTTCACCCCAAACCAGACCCAAACACAAAGGTCAACTCCAACCTCAACCCCAAACCCCAACCTCAACCCCACCCCAATCTTAACCCAAAACCCAATTTTAACCTCGAGTCCAATGCCGACCTCAACCCTGAGCCCAACCCTACCTCAAATCCAGCTTCAACCCCAACCCCAAACCCAAACCCCACCTCAGTCCAAACCCTAACCCCAACCTCAAGCCCAAACTCGACACCAGCTCCAACATCAACCCCAAAACCAACCCCAACCTCAACGGCCAACATGAACGCCCATTGTAACCTCAACATGAACCCAAACTCTAACACCAACCCCCAACTCCAAGCTCAACCCAGATCCAGTCTCAACCCAAACCCCAACCCCAATCACCTCAGCTTCAACTCCAACCCCAGCCTTAAGCCTAGCCTTCACCCAAACCCTAATCTCAGTCCCAACCTTAATCCCATCTCAAACGCCATCCCCAAGCCCAACCCAAAGCCCAACCTCAACCCCAACCCTCTACTCAGACCTCAAACCTCATCCCAACCCCAAATGCAACACCAGTCCCATCAACCTGAAACATCAACAGCAACCCCAAAATGAACCCCAACCTCAACCACAAACCCAATCCCAATCCAAACCCCAACCCTAACTCCAACCTCAACCCCAAACCCAAGTCCGAATCCGACCCTAACCCAAACCTCGACCCCATCCCCATTCAACTTCAGCCCCTTCCCCAACCCCACCCTCAACCCCAACTCCAACCCTAGCTCCCACCTTGACCCCAACCCCAATATCAACCTCAACCCCAGCACCAACTCCAACCCCAAATCCAACCGTACCCCAAAACTCAACCTCAACATCAACCTCAACATCAGCTCCACCCCCAACCCCACCTTCAACCCCAAACTCAACTCCAACCCCCTTCCCAACCTCAAGTGCCCCCATCCCTCTCCCCACACCCGTCAGGACCCCACCACACTCCCG
>NW_008795908.1:84390-84972 GCF_000699145.1 Aptenodytes forsteri | reverse complement strand
ACCCCCAACCCTAACTCCAACCTCAACCCCAAACCCAAGTCCGAATCCGACCCTAACCCAAACCTCGACCCCATCCCCATTCAACTTCAGCCCCTTCCCCAACCCCACCCTCAACCCCAACTCCAACCCTAGCTCCCACCTTGACCCCAACCCCAATATCAACCCCAACCCCAGCACCAACTCCAACCCCAAATCCAACCGTACCCCAAAACTCAACCTCAACATCAACCTCAACATCAGCTCCACCCCCAACCCCACCTTCAACCCCAAACTCAACTCCAACCCCCTTCCCAACCTCAAGTGCCCCCATCCCTCTCCCCACACCCGTCAGGACCCGTCACCCCCCCCCCCAAAACCCCATCGGGGCCCTGTGGTGGGGCCACCCTCACCATGGCCCTCCCCGGGAAGTCGTGGCTGAGGGTGACGTTGTACCCGTAGATGATGACCTGGACTGAGCGGGCGAAGAAGGTGGCGTGCGGCCCCTGCGCCTTGTTCTGCACCAACACCTGGAAGCCCACCAGCCCCTCGCTCGCCCCACACACCCCGGCGCACTCGTAGAGGCAGCTGCCCGCAAAAAAAAAG
>NW_008795908.1:82706-84110 GCF_000699145.1 Aptenodytes forsteri | reverse complement strand
GCCCCCGCCGCGGCCACGCAGCTGCCGTTGAGGAGCACGAAGCCCTGGGCGCACTCGCAGGTCTCCTGGCAGGGCGTCGAGCAGTTTTTGGGGTTGTCGCGGTGTGTGCACATCCGGGGGCAGCCGCAGGGGTTGTAGCGGCTGTTTTCCGGGCAGCGCAGGGCTGTGGGCGGGAGGAGAGAGGTGAGTCACAGTCCCGAAAGCTGCGAAGTGCAAAGCTGCACCTCGGGCGTGAGATGGTAGCGGTGATCTGCAGTGCAGCCTCTGCATTGCGAATCCTGATCCCAGTAGCAACCTCGGCGTTGTGCAACGTCTGCATTGCAAACCCCAAATCCCAGTGCAACGTCTGCATTGCAAACCCCAAATCCCAGTGCAACCTGTGCATTGCAAACCCGAAATCCCAGTGCAACGTCTGCGTTGCAAGCCCGAAATCCCGGTGCAACATCTGAGCTGCAAACCCGAAATCCCGGTGCAACGTCTGTGCTGCAAACCCGAAATCCCAGTGCAACGTCTGCGCTGCAAACCCGAAATCCCAGTGCAATGTCTGCACTGCAAACCCTGCGTGTTGCAAACCCCGCATCCCAGTGGAACCTGTGCATTGCAACCCCCAAATCCCACTGCAAACCCCAAATCCCAGTGCAACCCCAAATCCCAGTGCAAACCCCAAATCCCGGTGGAACGTCTGCGTTGCAAACCCCAATCCCAGAGCAACCCCAAATCCCAGGGCAACCCCAAATCCCAGTGCAAACCCCAAATCCCGGTGGAACGTCTGCGTTGCAAACCCCAATCCCAGAGCAACCCCAAATCCCAGGGCAACCCCAAATCCCAGTGCAAACCCCAAATCCCGGTGGAACGTCTGCGTTGCAAACCCCAATCCCAGAGCAACCCCAAATCCCAGGGCAACCCCCAAACTCCAGTGGAACATCTGCGTTGCAAACCCCAAGCCCAGTGCAACGTGATTTGCAAACCCCCCAAGCCCCGTGCAAACCCCAATCCCAGTGCAAACCCCGATCCCAGTGCAACGTCTGCATTGCAAACCCTAATCCCAGAGCAAATCCCAATCCCAGGGCAACGCCTGCATTGCAACCCCCCCAATCCCAGTGCACACCCCGAATCCCAGAGCTTTGCAGACCCCAGCCCCCTGCTCCCCACTCACCGCACCCCTCCGCCTTCCGCCAGTCGGGCAGTTGCACGCCCCGCTCCTTGCATGCCGCCGCGTAGCTCGCCAGGGCCTGGCAAGCGCTGCTGTTGCTGCAGGGCTCCCCCATGCACCCTTCCAGGTACCCCCAGGGATCCACCACCCCCTGGCACACCCCAAAAAGCTCCCCCCGGGCCAGGCGCCCGCAAAAGGCTTCGGTGCTGTTGGAGGAGCCGGCATCAACGCCAGCATCGCTGCGGATGGCG
>NW_008795908.1:80504-81781 GCF_000699145.1 Aptenodytes forsteri | reverse complement strand
AATCCCTCCTCGCCCTGGCTGGTGGCCACGGTGACATCGTAGACCCTCAGGAGGAGGGAGGTGACGCCCGCGCTGAGCACCGTGGCCTCCACACTGAACGCAGGCAGGGTGGCATTGGGGCTGCAGGTCCGGGCCACGACGTAGCGGCACGGGCTGGGCAGGGTGAAGGCAGCACCGTCAAAGGTGCGGGCACCGGCTTGCAGTTGGCATGTGGCATCGGCCACGACCTCACAGCGGGGGCGGCAGGAGGAGACGCGGCAGCGCTCGCCGGGGTGGCAGAGGATGCCGTGGCATGGGTCAGGGTCATCTGGGGGGGGAAGGAGGGGAGGTGGCGTTGAAAATGGGTGCAACCAGGAGGGGCTGCAGCCCTGGGAGCATACTGCATCAGCACTGCACCCTGGGAGCACACAACACCACCACTGCACCCCGAGGAGCGTGCACCACCACCGTTGCACCCCAAGGAGCATGCAACATCACCAGTGCACCCCGAGAAGGGTGCAACACCACTACTCACCGCACTCGCACACTGCCAGGCTCCTGGAGGCCGCCTCATCCCAGCCAACGCCGTAGCTCAACACTCTGAAGGTGCCGTTGGAACGCTGCAAACGGTGGCTGCCACCAGCGTCACCCAACGCCACCTCCCGCCACCAAAAATCCCCACCAGGCACCCGCCGCCAGCCACCGGCACCCAGCGGTCGCCCATCCACCGTGATCTCTGCCCCGCCACCCGCTGCCACCAGCACAACGGTGACACTAGGCGGGGCGTGCAGGTGGTAGGAGCTGCAAAACTCGCCCAGGGGTGCCACAGCCAACACGAAAGGCTCGGTGCCAGGGTGGAAGTAGTAGACAGCCACGGCGGAGCTTGCAACGATGGCCACGGCTTGCAATGGCTGCAGGGCGATGGGTAGCATGTCGCCAGCTCGCAACGTGGCCCAAGCGGTGGCGGTGCCAGTAGCGTAGCGGAGACGGGTGCTCCGCGCCGCGAGGACGTATGCAACATCACTGCAGCTTTGCTTCACAACCAGGGGTGCCACCACAAACCGACGTCCCCAGCGTGGCGGTGGCTGCTTGGCCACACGGTTGGCGGTGGTGGCGTTGAGCCAGGAGGGCAGCACCCGCCTGGCGCCGAGGTTGTGGGTGCTCCGGAGGTGTAGGGTGCTGTTGGGGACGGGGCGGTGGAAACGTGGCCGGGTCCGGCCGCTGCTGGGGTTGAGGATGGCGAGGAAGTGGTGGCCGACAGGGGGGGAGGCGGCGGAGGCTGCGAGGGGGGGGGGGGC
>NW_008795908.1:78261-79357 GCF_000699145.1 Aptenodytes forsteri | reverse complement strand
GGGGGGTCCCGGATGCCTGGGTCCCCCCTGAGATCTGGGGGGTCTGGGGGGAGGTAAAAGGTTAAAAGGGGGTGGTTGGCACCCGGATGCTTGGGTCCCCCCCAGACACCTGGGTCCCCTTGCATGGAGGGGGTCTGCTCGGACCCTCCCAGCTGCCTGGGTCCCCCCATGATCCCCGGGTCCCCTTGCATGGAGGGTCTCCCCAGATGTCTGGGTCCCTCCTGGATGCCTGGGTCCCCCCATGATCCCCGGGTCCCCTTGCATGGAGGGTCTCCCCAGATGTCTGGATCCCTCCCGGATGCCTGGGTCTCCCCCCGATGCCTGGGTCCCCCTGGATGCTTGGGTCCCTTCCGGATGCCTGGGTCCCTTTGCATAGAGGGGGTCTCCTCGGAAGCCTGGGTCCCTCCTGGACACCCGTGACACCTGGGTCCCCTTGCATGGAAGGTCTCCCCGGATGCCTGGGTCCCCCCTGATGCCTGAGTGCCCCCCAATGCCTGGGTCCCCCACCCCAGGGGAACGTTACCACGCGGCGTCTCAGCAGCAGGTGACCCAGTGGGTGCCTGGCAGGGTTGGGAGCACCCATGGGTGCTGCCACCAACAGTGATTTCATCACAGCCCGGCTGGGTGCCAGCGTCCCCCGTGGCTGGGAACCAATGGCAGATACTGGGACTGATTGTCACCAGCCCCAGGGGACCCAGGCATCCGGGGGGGAACTAGGAGTCTAAGGGGTACCCAGGCATCTGGGGGGACCCAGGTGTGTAGGGGGGACCCAGGCATCCAGGAGGGCCCCAGATGTCTTGGGGGGACCCAGGCACTTGGGAAGGACCCAAGTGTCCAGGAGGGCCCCAGATGTCTTGGGGGGACCCAGGCATCCAGAAGGGCCCCAGGTGTCTTGGGGGGACCCAGGCACCTGGGAAGGACCCAAGCGTCCAGGAGGGCCCCAGATGTCTTGGGGGGACCCAGGCATCCAGAAGGGACCCAGGTGTGTAGGGGGGACCCAGGCATCCAGAAGGGACCCAGGTGTGTAGGGGGGACCCAGGCATCTGGGAAGGACCCAAGCATCCAGGAGGGCCCCAGATGTCTTGGGGGGACCCAG
>NW_008795908.1:77922-78185 GCF_000699145.1 Aptenodytes forsteri | reverse complement strand
CAGAAGGGCCCAAGGTGTGTAAGGGGGGACCCAGGCATCCAGAAGGGCCCCAGGTGTCTTGGGGGGACCCAGGCACCTGGGAAGGACCCAAGCATCCAGGAGGGCCCCAGATGTCTTGGGGGGACCCAGGTGTGTAGGGGGGACCCAGGCATCCAGAAGGGACCCAGGTGTGTGTGGGGGACCCAGGCATCTAGAAGGGCCCCGTGTCTTGGGGGGGGACCCAGGCATCTGGGGGGACCCAGGTGACTTGAGGGGACCCGGGT
>NW_008795908.1:75297-77542 GCF_000699145.1 Aptenodytes forsteri | reverse complement strand
GGGGGGACCCAGGTGTGTAGGGGGGACCCAGGCATCCAGAAGGGACCCAGGTGTGTGTGGGGGACCCAGGCATCTAGAAGGGCCCCAGGTGTCTTGGGGGGACCCAGGCATCTGGGGGGACCCAGGTGTCTTGAGGGGACCCGGGTGTCAGGGGGACTCAGGCGTCCAGGGGAGACCCAGGTGTCGGGGGGACGCAGGCATCCGGGAGAGGGGACAACTCAGCTGCCTGGGACCGTGCGTTTGCACCCAGGCTGGATTATTCCTTCTGCATTTGCACCAGGTTTGCATTTGCTTCGAGTTTAATTATTTCTCTTAATTTTTCTCTTTCTTAATTATTTCTCGTAATTTTTTTTGCATTTGTATCAGGTTAAATCATTGCACCGTTTGCTTCTGCACTGGGGCCTGGTTATTCCTCCCTCCTTTTGCATGTGCGTCATTTTTAATCATTGCACCGTTTGCATTTGCACCCGAGCTGGATTATTCCTCCCTCCTTTTTGCATTTGCACCGGGTTAAATCATTGCACTGTTTGCGTTTGCACCCAGACTGGATTATTCCTCCCTCCTTTTTGCATTTGCATCAAGTTTAATTATTTCTCTCATTTTTTTGCGTTGGGTTAAGTCATTGCGCCATTGGCGTTTGCATCCAGACTGGATTATTTCTCCATCTTTTTGGATTTGCACCAGGTTAAATCATTGCACTGTTTGCTTCTGCACTTGCGCCCCGTTACTCTTCCCTCCTTTTCCATCTGCATCATTTTTAATTACTGCACCGCTTGCATTTGCATCGGATTTAATTATTTCTCCCCATTTTTCTTTTCTCATTTGCACCAGGTTAAATCACTGCGGCGTCCCCATTTGCACCCAAACTGGATGATTTCTCCCCATTTCTGCATTTGCACCAGGTTAAATCATTGCACCATTTGCATTTGCACCCAGACTCATTTATTTCTCCTTCTTTTTTGGATTTGCGTCGGGTTAAATGATTGCACTGTTTGCATTTAGGCCCAGGCTGGATTATTCCTCCCCCTTTCGCATCCCCGCTCCGACTCATTGTATCACCCTCCCCCCCGCCTTTCCTTTTCCTCCACCTCCATCACCTCATCCAGATCCATTTCAAACAAACGGCACCAAAACCTGCCCAGATCCGGGTTCCTTTTGGGGGAAAAAGAAGGGGAAAAAAAAAAAAATTAAATAACAGAAGACTGCTTTTCGCAGGCGAGGCGACTGCCGGATTGCGAAAGGTCGGGAGGGGATTAACCCCTGGGGAAGCCTTTTGCTCCTCGCAAAGCTTTGCTTTTTGCAGAACAAGCAGTGGGATGCACGGGGAAAATCAACTCCTCGGTGTTTGCATGCTGCAGCCTTTCCCCCCCTCACCCGAAAATTGCATCCGCAAGCCGTGCACCGCCGGGATTTTTGCGAAACCTTGCAAAAAAAAAAACCAACCAAACCCCCAAGCCTTTGCATCGCTTTTCCTGCAGCATCCCGGCTCATTCTTGCTGGCAACCGTGGCCTGGCCAACGGAGGCAGCTCAGGTTGCAAAAGCAAGCGGGCATCCCGCCAGCTCCTCTCGGATTTCTGGGAAATTCGGGCCTCCTGCTGCCAAAGGCGGTTGCTCCCACCGCCCTCCCACGCCTTCGCTTCCTGCTTGCGCCTTTGTTTTATTTTGTTTTATATTTTTTTTTTTTTCTTTTGCAATGGGGACAGCTGAGACGTGGACACCCCGGGGGAGGAGACACCTGATATTTCTGCTCCCCCTGGAGGTAAATAAAAAGCAATTAGGGTTCCGCCGCCCCCGGGGGTCTTGCATAATCCGGGATGAAAGGGTTGGGAAGGTGGAACGCGGGGCGGCGTGACGGCCTCGGGCTTGCGATTTCAGCGCGCGTGGTTTTGGGTTGCAGGGTGAGCGGCTTTGGGTTGCGAGAGGCCTTGCTGGGGGTTTGCGGTGTGCATTGCTTTGGATTGCAATGCCCCTTGCTGCAGATTGCAGTGCCCCTCGCCGTCGATTGCAGCGCCCCTCGCCATGGATTGCAATGCCCCTCGCCGTGGTCTGCAATGCCCCTCGCTTTTGTTTGCAATGCCCCTCACTGTGGATTGCGATGCCCCTCGCCGTGGTTTGCAATGCCCCTCGCTTTTGTTTGCAATGCCCCTCACTGTGGATTGCGATGCCCCTCGCCGTGGTTTGCAATGCCCCTCGCTTTTGTTTGCAATGCCCCTCTCCGTGGTTTGCAATGCCCCTCGCCGTGGT
>NW_008795908.1:74505-75026 GCF_000699145.1 Aptenodytes forsteri | reverse complement strand
CTTTCCAGTGCCCCTCGCTTTTGTTTGCAATGCCCCTCGCCGTGGTCTGCAATGCCCCTCGCCGTGGTTTGCAATGCCCCTCACTGTGGACTTCAAAGCCGTCTGCTTTGGATGGCAACGGGCCTTGCTGTGGTCTGCAATGTCCCTTGCTTTCGATCGCCACGGGCCTTGTTGCGGATTGCGGTGCTCCCTGCTCAGGACTGCAGTGCCTGGTACTTTGGTTTGCAATCTGCCTTGCCGTGGATTGCAGCGGGCCTTGCTTTGGACTGCAGTGCCCTTTGCTTTGGACTGCAGCGGGCCTTGCTCTGGATTGCGGTGCCACCGATTTTGGATTCAATGCACATTGCTTTGGACTGCAGTGCACCTCTCTTCAGATTGCAAAGCCTATTGCTGTGGGTTGCACTGCCCCACGCTGTGGGTTGCACTGCCCCACACTTCGGGTTGCACTGCACCTCACTTTGGGTTGCGCTGCCCCACGCTTTGGGTTGCGCTGCCCCACGCTTCGGGTTGCACTGCCCCAC
>NW_008795908.1:67015-74252 GCF_000699145.1 Aptenodytes forsteri | reverse complement strand
CCCACGCTTTGGGTTGCACTGCCCCACGCTTTGGGTTGCACTGCCCCACGCTTCGGGTTGCAATGCACCCTGTTTATGGTTGCAACCGGCCTTGCTTTGGATTTCAACGATCCCTAGACGACCGTGAACCCATCGGACAGAGTTTTGCAAAAATCCCCCCCATCGCACTCGTAATAAAGTTGCGCATGATTTTTTTCCACGCATCTTTTTAGGGTTGACATTTTGGGCCGATAAAATGCAATTCCTCCACCCGATCTGGGTCTGATCCCCTGGTTTCACTCGCCCTGTGAAGTTTTTGTGCCATTGCACGACCCAGCTTGAACAGGACCGATCTCCCAGGGTGGCCTCCATCCATTTTTTGGGGGGAAAAAAAGGCAATTTCTTCACCCCCGGCGATGAAGTCCCCAGGAAAACCCCTTTCCTAGAACAGAGACCACCTGGTTTATGAGCAACATCAGAGAAAACATTTTTCCAGGGAAATCATCAAACTCCGTCCCCTCGCGAATATTTGGGCTCAAAAATAGCAAATTAAGTCCTGTGCCTGGGGAAGGTGTCCAAAACCCACAAGTGATTAATTCCCTTTAATTTAGGATCGGTTTTGCATGATTTCTGGTGAATTTGGTGTTCTGGGGAAGATCATCAGTGTTGAATGTTTCCGTGGCAGGTTGGAAGGGGCCAAAATTAAGTGATTTATAACATTTTTATCATTTTGGCTTTGTTAGCGTTCTTTGGGGATACTTTATAAATACGGTGGGGTTTTATTTAATGGCTTTGGGATTGTGTTATAATTGCTTTGGGATTTTATTTAATTGCTTTCGGATTTGTTATAATTGCTTGAGGACTTGCTAGAATTCCCTTGGGATAATTTGGCAATACCTCGGGCTTTTTCCGTAATCGCTTTGGGATTTGTTACAACTGTTTTGAGATAATATCGAAGTACTTTGGAGTATTTTAGAATTAATTTGCGATAGTATAGTTACTCTGAGGGGTTTATAATTGCTTTGGGATTTGGTTTAATTGCTTGGGGACTTGCTAGAATTCCTTTGGGATAATTTGGAAATACTTTGGGATTTTTCCGTAATCGCTTCGGGATTTGTTATAAATGTGTTGAGATAACTTCTGACTTCTTTGGAGTTATTTTAGGACTGCTTTGAGATGGTATAAACACTTTGGGGGTTCTTATAAATACTTCAGGGGGTTTATAATTGCTTTGGGATTTGCTACAATTGCTCTGGGATTTGTTCTAATTAATTGCGTGGGGATTCTTTGTCATGAATCCCTTCAGGATATTCGCCCGCGCTCTCTGGTTGTGTGGGATTGCACAAACCCCATAATTATTGCGGGTTTCTGGGTTCAAGTGAAGTCCAGAAGTCAAGTAGCTGCTGATGGCGACGTTTTCCTGCTGACTCGATGGACGGAAGGTTTTTGGTGGAAATAGGGGGACCTCGCATGTCCTTCGCAGGAAGAAGTTGGGTTTTTTTTTCTTTTTTTTAATGTTTCAAAGTGGGGATATCGAAATATTATATTAAAAAAACCTCCCAGGGAGAGGGACAGGGGATGCACAGGGACATGTGCACATGGCTGCTGTCAACTCCAGCAAGTTTCTGGCTTCAACGAGCCCCAGAATTTCCTTATCGAGCAGCCAATTCTCTTTTTCCCCAAGTTGTTCATTATTCGTTATTTGCTTTTAATTACTCAGCCTGTTGCCATCTCCCCCTGTGAAGTAACACAAGAGCTGAGGCTGTGTTTCTGTCGCCTCCGATAAGGCCTAGCTCCCACAGTAATTCAGCCATACCCTGAAGTTGGAAATAATTTGGGGGGTTTCGCCACAGGAAATATGTTGGGGTGTTTCCCCATGGAAAATTGCGGTGTTTCACTGTGGCAGATGTGTTGGGTGGGTTGTTTCACCGTGGGAGATGTGTTGGGTGGGTTGTTTGGCCATGGGAAGACACGTTAGGTTGTTTGACCACGGGAGACGTATTGGGTGAGTTGTTTGACCGTGGAAGATATGTTGGGTTGTTTCACCATGGGAAGACACGTTGGGGTCTTTCAATGTGGGAGACGTGTTGGGTTGTTTCACCATGGGAGACGTGTTGGGTGGGTTGTTTGGCCATGGGAAGACACATTGGGTCGGTTTTGTCACCATGGGAGACATGTTGGGTGGGTTGTCTGACCATGGGAGACATGTTGGGTGGGTTGTTTCCCCATGGGAGACACACTGGGCGAGTTGTTTGACCGTGGGAGACACGTTGGGTTGTTTCATCATGGGAAATACGTGGATATTTTCACGGTGGGAAACCACATTGAGGTGTTTCCCCACCGGAAAAATGTTGGGGTGTTTCCCCACCAACAGTGGAAACAGAGAAGAAAATTCCCGTTTTTTCCCCCCCCACCCCAGAATTTACAAAGCAAAACCACGCCCCACAAACCCACAAGAAAAAACGTTGTAAAAAGTGTTTATTGATTTACCCAGCAGCAGGCAGCGTTATACTGAAAACAGTCAATGGGAATAGTGCCTTCCTGGGGAAAAATGGCTGGGATTTGGGTCTGTTGATCTCAATTTTACATTTATTTTGGCTCGAGGCGTTTATCTCGCTTTCCTTCAGGCCACTCCGGTGCAGACGGATCATCTCGGCTTTGGGCTCTACCTGGAGCAGATCAGGTTTTCAAAATACACCTTTTTTCTCACCGATTTGAGGCCAGATCAAGCGTTTGCCCTTTTTTTGCAGGTATTTGAGGCCGTGCGACCTGCTGCTGTAGACATCCATCATAGCTCAGTGCTGGTTTTCCTTCTGCGCTTGCAGAAACTCAACCTGAGACGCCGGCTGGTGCCTCTAGAGGCATGAAAGCCTCTGCAGGAGCATTTACAAGAAGCGCATGAACTGGTGTGCATGTGGAAACTGTCACATCAGTCCCCTCGTGGTTTCAGCATGAACTGGTGTGCATGTGGAAACTGTCCTCTCGCATCAGTCCCCTCGTGGTTTCGCCTACTGCATAGGGTAGACGGGGGCTTCCGCTTCCATCCGCACGAGGTTGGAGACGCGGCTGGAAGAGACAGAATGCAGGTGGCCGTCAGGGTCCCCCTTGGAAGAGGAACCACCAGCCCTTCCTCACTCTCATCATCGCATCCCCATGGGGAGGCAGAAAGTTGCATCTTCCCCTTCCCGAAAGGTGAGCTTTGCTCAATGTAACCCTGTTTTTATGGGGCAGATCCTGTCCCCCTGCATGGGATTACGCTCGAAAAAAATTTCCAAGCCTGGCTACGGCCTTACGGCGTTGTTGGCTTCATCTTCCACATCATGGAAGTCGCCAAAAAATTGCAGTTCCCTCCCCACCCACCACCCTGTTGTTGCAACCTTGTCCAGTCTCCCTCAGGAGCATTCTCGTAGCCAGCAGCAGAGGGGAAGCAGAGGTTAAATGGTCGTGTTAGGGCACGTGGGGTGTTAGGCGTTGGTGTGGAAGTGCCGTGCAGGACAAGCAACATGGTGGGGGGGGGCCAGGGAAGGCGGTGGAGTGAGGGCAGGCCGGTGGGTGCACAAGGGCGAGGTGTGCAGGCAAGCAAGCAAGCAGAAGGTGGAGATGGGATGGCCCTCGGAGGGATCTTGATTGCCCTGTGGCTTTGGGGTTGCTCTACGTTCAGTAAAATGGCTCTCTATTGGGCAACAGGGCTCTATATTGGGCAAGATTGCTCATTATTTGGCAAAATCACTATATATTATTTGTCAGGCTTTGGAACAGGCTGCCCAGGGCAGTGGTGGAGTCACCATCCCCGGAGGTATTTAGGAGACATGTAGATGTGGCGCTTAGGGACATGTTTAGTGGTGTTGGCAGCGCTGGGTTAATGGTTGGACTCGGTGATCTTAAAGGTCTTTTCCGACCTAAACGATTCTATGATTCTATATTCGGCAAGAGTGCCCTGTATTCAACAAGATCGCTCAATATTTGGCAAGACGGCCCAATATTCAGCTAGACCACCCTACGTTCGGCAAGACTGCTCTGTATTAGGCAAGACCATCCTGTATTCGGCAAAGTCGCCCTATATTCAGCAAAGTCGCCCTGTATTCGGCAAAATCGCCCTGTATTCGGCAAAGTCGCCCTATATTCAGCAAAGTCGCCCTGTATTCGGCAAAATTGCCCTGTATTCGGCAATATCGCGCTGTACTTTGCAAGAAGGCCCCATGTTCAGCAAGATCATTCTATAGTGGGCAAAATTGCCCTATATTCAGCAGGACCACTCTATACGCAGTGAAATCTATCTATATTCAACAAAGTCACCCTATATTTGCCCCTTCCTGCTTCTCACAGGGACAAACCCGGGCAGCATAGCGAAGCAGAGAACATCCCATGAGACACCGAAGAACCAATTTTCAGCTTGATCTTGGCTCAGTTTCTCTTCCTACAAAGAAAACTTTCCTGGGCATCGTGATTTTGGTCAATACCCATTTTGTACAGGATGCCCCACATCAAAGCTAAGGTGTCTACTCTTCATACATGTCCCTCTAAAGCTGGTCCATGCTGAGGCACCAGAAACCCCCAGTTATTCAGGTAATTAATTAGAGAGGGTCAAACAAACTAAGCCTCATCCAATCATGGGGCTGCAGGAGCATTTGCAGCATGAGATGTGACAGCAAAGGAGGAGAAGAGTCACTTACCAGAATAATTTCCTTGGTTTTGTGTGTCAGTCGCTGTGGATGAAACCAAAGAAGATGGAGAAGTCCTTCCCGGATGCCGTCTAGCCCAACCCATTGATGCCCCATGGAGGTTGTTCCCTACCCTCTTGCTTGCCCAGGCTTAAAAAAAAATCATCCCATGGTTTGGGGGGGTCTTTTGGGGTCACTCACCATCCCGCAAAATCCCTGGCTTTCCAGGCATCCACAACCTCTGCGATGCTCCTCACAGTCCGGCCATCAGGCAGCTTCAGGTCATCGCTGGGGTCACCATTGAAGTTGCCACAGGGAGCGCAGAGCCGGTTGACCAAGGCGGCCCCTACGGTCACCGTCATCTCCCCGCTGGGGCTAAAGAGCACATCCATCCCCGACGTATGGGAGACGGTGATGTTCCCCGCTACCGCACTCAAGGAAATGGCTTCGGACACCACAGCTGGAAGGCGGGTGAAAAGACCATTCACCTGCAGCAAGGCAAAATGCCAGACGCAGGTTAAAAAAAATCCCAGACTGCCCCGTAAGAATAGTACAGCACAAAGATATCATTGGGGTTGAACACCTAAGGGCGTCTAAAGGAAGAGGAGATAAATCCCACCCAAATTCCATGTCTCAATTTAATTACTCCTCTTGCTCATCCGCAAGGGTTGCCCATGCCCTGCCTCAGCTTACCCACACCTCCATGTTGTTATTCACAGTGATAAAAGCTTCGCGGAAGAAGATGAAGACGGCCACGGCAGCGGGGATGGTGTCGTCCCGGCACTCGCTGACCTCCACCACCACCTTGAACCAGTTGGGTGACTGTTCGTTGCAAAGGGCGGCCACTTTGTAGGTGCCGCTAGCGAGGAGCCTTCCCCCGGCACCGTCAAACGTGGTCAAGGAGGCCCCCGGGGAAACCCGGCACTGGCCTACTCGCTTGACGCACCGCTGCGCCCCGTCCTGCGTGGCGCAGACCTCATCCGGGGGACACTGTATGTCCTCACAGACAAGTCCCTGGGACAGGTGGCAATTGCATTTTGTGGAGCAGTTGCTGGAGATGATGGTCTCACCCGCCTGGAAAGGAAAGGCTCAGAGGTTAATCCACATGGACACCATCTCCAAATTTTGGGGGGATTTCCCACCTTCAAGGGGGGAAGAAATTCCGGAGAGAGAAGGAAAAACCATGAGATGGACTTGGTAGAGTTTGTGCAACTCAACGAATTAATTGTCCTTTTTTCTCTGGTCCAGCGGGGCAAAAATAGGCATTTTAGGATGTTATTAATTGCATTATTTTGGACATGTGTCCTTAAAACGAAGTGGCAACCCACCTTGTCGAAGACTGAGTCCCAAAACCAGTTGCATTGGCTAAGTGGGACAACCAACCTCATCAAAGATGGAATCACCAAATCCGTTGCATCATCTAGATGGGACAACCCACCTCACCAAATGAGTCCCCGAACCTGTTGCACCATCCAGATGGGACAACCTACCTCACTGAAGATTGAGACCCCGAGTTAGTTGCATCAACTCAATGGGACAACCCAACTCATCAAAGACTGAGGCCACAAACCAGTTGCATCATCCAGCTGGGACAACCCACCTCACTTGAAGATTGAGTCCCCAAACCAGTCGCATCGATGAGATGGGACAACCTACCCCCATCCAAGACTGAATCCCCAAACCGGTTGCGTCATCCAGATGGGACAACCCACCCCACAATCCTTCCTCAACCTGATTTCCACCAAAAACACCAAGGCCAAGGCTTGATGGTCAGCCTCACCTTGAAATACCGTCCCTGGTGCATGCAGCCACACTGCTCCAGGGACACACAGGCTTCTCCGTCGAAGAGGTACCCATCGTCGCACTGGCAGCCCTCGAAGCATGTCCAGCTGCACGGGGCCGGCACGGAGAGGCTGGCGCAAGTGAAGTCGCAGGTACGGGTGCAGAGCTCATAGTGGCTGTGGGGTGGGCAGGAGAGGGCTGGGAAAAAAGGGAGAAATACCATTATTGCCCCCCAAAAAATCACGACCCTTTTTCCTGGACCCAATGAGGCATCCCCATGGCTAACCAATGATCTTGGGCGTCTCTGATGGCTCCAAAAGATGCTAAAGCCACCGAATCCTGCTTTTAACATCCAAGTTAAAGCATTTGCATATCACTAATCACCTCGAGGCAAAGTAGAGGGATGCCCGTTTCGAATTCATTTGACACAAATATTGATGGTTTGGAGGCGGTGAGCTGGAATTTCTTTCTTCCAGGGAGTTTTTGGTGGGAAATAGGTGATTGAAGCCTAAAAATGAGGGGTTTGGGGAGGTTTAAAAATAATTTCTGGGCTCTTTGATAGATTGGGGGGGGGAGTTAAGCAAAAGGCATCCTTGCATGATATTACACAGGTCATTCGTATATCTTCTTGGTCCAGAGAGCGAAGGCACGTTGGCATCGAAAGCAGGAAAAAAAAGCCATGATTGCAAAATTGGAGGGTTTTGCTGGGGGACAATGTGGCTTTGGAGGAAAACAGGAGTTGAAGTGGCTCCATGGAGATATTCTGGAGCACTTACGGCAAAAAGTGGTTGTTCTCCACCCCCCGAACTCCGCCC
>NW_008795908.1:57788-66754 GCF_000699145.1 Aptenodytes forsteri | reverse complement strand
CCGTCGGCAGCACAGACGTCATGGAGGCAGTGGTTGAAATACTCCACCGGGCTCACCCGTGGGTGACACGGCCCAAAAGGTCCCGCCGGGTCCCGGATGAGCCCGCAGGAGTCGCTGGCGCCATAGGGAGCAGTGTTGGTGGCATTGCACATGGGGCAGACCTTGCCCTTGCAGCCATCGGTGCATGCTCCGTCCTCCATCGGCATCTTCCAGGAGGTGACGAATTCCTCGGTGCTCTGTGCCAGGGACCCGCCGGGCAGCTGGAAGTCATCACTGGGGTCCCCGTTGTAGTTGCCACCCAGTCCGCACGTGCGGCCCCGGTAGGCGTCGGGGATGGTGATGAGGAGGTAGGTGACCACGTTGTAGAGGAGCCGGAGGCCGGCAGCGGTCTGGAGGATGATGTTGTTCCCTTCTTGGCCAATCCGTAGCTTCCTGTCCTCTGTCACTAGCGGCAGCGTGTAGCGCTCCCCATCTACCTGGGATGTGCACGTAGGACGGGGAGGGGTTTGCACGCACGTGTGCACCAGGGGATTTTTGCATGCATGCACTCACCGATGGATTTCTTCCTGTACTCGTGCACCAACAGGTTTCGCAGGCACCAGGGCATTCTGCACGCACTCGTGCAGCAGGGGCTTTTGCACACGTGTGTGCACCAGGGGATTTGGCATGCACACCTGCACCAGGGGTTATTGCACACACGTGTGCGCCAAGGGGTGGGGGCATCCAGACTTGCCAGTGGGGGGACTTTGCACACACGTGTGCACCAAGGGATGGGGACATCCCAACTTCTGGATCAGGGGATTTTGCATGCATGCATGCATGCACCAGGGGATTTTGCATGCATGCATGCACCAGGGGATTTTGCATGCACGGATGCACCAAAGGATCTTGCACACACGCGTGCACTGAGGGACAGAGACATCCTGACTTACCAGTGGAGGGATTTTGCATGCACCAGGAGCTTTTGCATGCACGTGTACATAGGGGATTTTGCACAGATGTATGCACTGAGGGATTTTTGCATGCATATATGCACCACAGATTTTGCACACCCACGTGCACCGAGGCGCGGGACCCTCCTGACTTACCATCACCTCCCATTTCCGTCCCCTCTCCATGCTGACTGTGTAGCCGTGGATGGAGATGACCACCTTCTTCATCAGGGCCACGTTGCCCGGACCGCCCACGTCATGCTCCAGCAGCACCGAGAAGTTTGTCAGCCGCGGCGCCGGCTTGCAGATCCGCGCCAGGACATAGGTGCAGGAGCCCAGGAGGTCAAAGGCTCGCCCGTCGAAGGTCACATAGTGTGGGTCTCCTGACACCACCAGCCTCCCGTAGCCAGCGGGGTAGCACCCCAGCACCCCGTCCTCTACTCGACACTCCTCGTGGGCGCTGCAGAAGACCTCCTCGCACTCCACCACCCTGTTGGCTTTGCAACGGCATCTCTCCCGGCACGAGGCATAGAAATCCTCACCCTTCTTGTAGTAGCGGCCCCGGTGCTCGCAGCCACACTCGCCCGCCGGCACGCACTCGTCACCACTGAGGACGAAGCCCTCGTCGCAGAAGCAGCCTTCGGTGCACAGCACCGATGCGCAGCCCTCGGGGACGGCTCGGCCCCGACACGTGGCCGGGCAGCTGCTCCCGCAGAGCTCATAGTGTGAATGACGGGGGCAGGAGGGGCCTGCAAGAAGCAGAGGAGAAAACGTGAAGCCCCACTTGGATTTGCAGCCGAAAGCATCAGGGTGAGTATTTCCATCATTGCACCAAAGCTTTCGGGGGGACAAATGCCAGCAGGTCTCCAGCAGTGGAGCATTAATATCACTCTGGAGGGCAAAGGGGGTTTATTTTGCATTCCCCTTCCTTGCATTAATGAAATACGTGGAGGGTGATGGGGATTTATTTTGCATTCCCCTTCCTTGCATCAAGGAAGGATCTGGAGGGCAACGGGGATTTATTTTGCACCGTTGCATGAAGGAAGGAATGAATTTTGCCTTGGAAATGAGTTGGAGGGAATTTCCCCACATCCATATTTGCATCTAAACTCATTGTTTGGCCTCGGGGCTGTAGAGGGAGAGAATAAAGTGATTGTGTTGCAAGGAGGTACTGGAAACAGGGCAAATAAACCAAATTTTGGAGGCATTTTGTGTTTCCATTGGCTCTAAGCAAAGCCAAGAGTGGGTGGTTGGGCTCAAAACCTTATTTTTATGGCCAAGTGCGGGGGGGGGAATCCCCTTCTGGCCCCGCTCACCGCAGAAGGATGGCGTCCTCCACTGCTCCACGCTGACGCCGTGGCTCTGGCACTCCGTCACGTAGGCGGCGATGGCTTTGCACAAGGTGTCCCGGTGGCCTTTGTAGTGGCAGGCGTCAAAGGCACAATCCTCGAGGAAAGGTGCAGGGTTGACAGCGCGGTGGCAGGCCCGGAAGGGTCCCCCAGCTCTGGCGATCACCCCACAATAGCTGTCACCGCGGTAGGGCTGTTTCTGCTCTTCATTGCACACCGGGCAATCCCCCACACAACCGGCTGAGCAGCCGGGGACATCTCCCACCTTCCAGCTATCGGCCAGCTGGATTTCATCCACAGCCTGTTTGCCATCACGGGTGATGAAGTCATCGTCGGTGTTGCGGTTGGCATTGCCGCAGAGGCCGCAGACGGCGCCAGCGTAGGCGTCGGGGAGGATGACGCGGGCGTAGCTGTACCAGTCGAAGCTCACCCGCAAGCCGAAGGCGGTGCGGGCGAAGCCGTGGACGCCGCTGTGGTAGAGCTCGAACTGGCCCTTCTGGGTGAACGGGAGCTCCACGAAAGCACCGTTGACCTGGGGAAGGTGGTGTGGAGGGTCAGTGGTGGCACTGGGTGGCAAACGGCTCATGCAACCCGCTCGAGATCGGGACGTTTTTGCAAAACCCTTTGCACAGGGAGGATTTCCAGGCAAATTCAAATCAGTCAAGTTTGGAGCGTTTTTGGTAAATACTTTGCATGGGGAGAATTTCCGGATAAAATGCAAATTGTTTGAAATTTGGGTGTTTCTGCAAAAACCTTTCGCATGAGGAAGATTTCCGGGCATAGGGTTCTATATTAAGTGGAAAATATTATTGTTCAGAGACAAAAATAAAGGAGAAGTTGTAGCTAACCCTTTTGTGCAAACACTTCGGCTAAAACAAGGTGGGAATTGAACCTTTCCCAAATTAATTGAGTCAGTTTGCAGCTGTCAGGGAGAAAGGAAATATAAACTCAGAAAGCCGCATGGGAGCAAAAAAAGGAAGCCGAAGACGTCAAGCAAAGTGGATGCTTTTGAATGTGGAAGTATTTTTGCTATTATTCATGGATATTTTTCACTCGCTTAGTTTGCCAGAGCGAAAATCATCCCATTTCCAGCACACCATAAACAAGTTGTACGGGTTTTTTTTCCTTTTTTTAATATGAACTTCTTTAAGCGTTTAAAAAGAAGGTGTTGAAATCCATACTAGCTGCTCAGGGCTCCCTCTGGAGACGGCAGACAGAAATTGATGCTTCCATGGAGGCGTGCATGAGGGAAAAAAGTGCAATTTGGGGGAGAACATAGCAAATAAGCAGTTTAGATGCAGGTTGCATGAGGTCCTTGGCGGACACCTACCTTGACCTTGCGCGGATGCTCCTGGCTCATGCTGATGACGTTGCCGTAGACCTCCAACGTGACAGTTTTGGTGAAGGACACGGCTTTGCTGCCCCGGTTGTTGTTCTCCACCTTGACGGTGAAGGGGACCAGGGTGGGATCTTGGGTGCAGAGCGCTGCGAACTGATAGATGCACGTCCCTTGGAAGTCATATTTCAACCCGTCGAAGGTGGTGTAGTGAGGGTCACCCGTCCCAATACAGGTAAAGTACTTGTTCGCCTGGCAGCTGGGGACACCGTCGACCGTGACGCATTTCTCATGGGCCTTGCACCCAGCCTTCTTGCAAGCTGCCTTGCCCCCCACCTCGCATCGGCACCGGCTCTGGCAGCTCCCATCCTCCCAAAACTCTTCCCGGACCTTGTAGGAGCGGCCGTTGTGGAAACAACTGCAGGTCTCCACTGGGACGCACGTGCCATTGTGGAGGACGAAGCCCTCGTTGCACTGGCAGCTCGCCATGCACGGTTCGCTGCAGGACGCGGGGGCTTTGGGGTCGGCACAGGTGGCAGGGCACGCCGTCCCACAGGCCTCGAAGTGGCTGTTTTTGGGACATCTCTGAGCTGTGGGGATGATATTTGAGGAGAAGAAGATCTCAAAAAAAGAAAAGGGCAACACAAGGGATGAGCTAAGCACTTTCCTTAGAGGGACATCAGGTTGCTACGCTGGAGGTGTTGGCTCAGCTGATGCCTACAAGTGATTCAGAGTCCGTGAGACACCCCGTGGGGATGGCCCTCAAGAAAACCCCTACATAATTCTGTGTGTTATGGACACCTGAAGTCAGATAAGGTGGATTTTGGGGTGGTTTGGCATGAAAAGAGCAACGCAACCCTTCCCCGATGCTGGAGATGTTGGTTAAGTTGACACCTACAAGCATCAACTTGGTGGGCTGGGCAGCAACTCTCAGATACCCACGGCCAGATCCCCATGTGGATCCCCTTCTTTCTCCCCCAAAATGCTTGGGGACCCTCCATATGTGCTCACCACAGCCTGCTGTGTCCTGCAGCATCTCCTGGCCTCCACAATCATCCTGGCAGGAGGGATCTCGCCAGCTTTCGGCCCAGTCCTCCACACTGGCAGCCTGAGTGCCATCGGAAAGTGTCGTCTCATCCTCCGTGTCCTCGTTGAAGTTGCCACAGAGTCCACAGGTGGCCCCGAAGTAACTGCTGGGCACCGCCACCATTATGGCCCAGTCTTCATCGTAGGTCACCTGTAGCCCAAAATCTGTTTGCAGAATGGTCCGGCCCTCATTTTGGGAGATCTGCATCTTCCCCGCTTCCAGGGTGGCTGGTAGGCTGGTGAGTTTGTTGTTGACCTTGGGGGAAAGGAGGAGAAGAAGAAGGATTAAATCTCACCGGATGGTGGCTTTGCTAAGAGTTCACAACCCCAAAAAAGCATATAGATACAGTCAGGAAGAGAAATTTCTTTCAGGAAGGAGCGATCATCAGCATAAACCAGCAGTTTTGCCCCACGTCCTGTAGATACACAATAGGTTTTAGCGGGAAAAGATCAAACCCCAAATGTCTCATGGGAGAACCATCTCCTTCAACTTCTGAGCTTAAAATCTCATTTATGTTAAGACCACTGAACTGTACGGCTGGGAGAAGCCTCATTTAACCTTGCAAAACAGACTTACGTCTCACCTAGACTCCCTTTTTGTGGTAGATCTCCATGGTTGGTGGAGCTCATGGATAAAGCCAACCTCACGGTAGAGTTGCACCCTTAAAATCGCCTTTTTCTTGATGCTAACCAAAAAGTGAGCATGGTTTAATTGAAGACACCTCGAGTCAGGCACAAAGCACCCTCTCCTTTGCCATGTCTTGATTCGTAATGCAAAATTTCCCAATACTCTGTGTTTCAGTGGTTCTCCTCCTTTTTTAATGCCCAACCTCACCCACCACGATGTTTTAGCCTCTTCCACTTGGCACAAAAGGCTTTCTCCAGAATAACACTGCCACGGCCTGGAAAAACCCACCTGGATTTTGCCTCCCTCTCCCCTGTGGATGGAGATGTTGTAGCCGTACACGTAGATGTTGGACAACCACTCCTTCAAATTGCCTTCGCTCTTCCTCTCCTCCACGACAAAAGGCACCAGGGTGGGCTCGTTGCCGCAATACTTGGCAATGGTGTAGGTGCAGCCGCCCCGGATGTCCACGGTCATCCCGTCGAAGGTGTGGTATTGCAGGGACTGCGACCCCATACAGGTTCCCATGTAGTCGTGCACGCACACCGCCTCCCCCTTCTCCATCTTGCACGTCTCCTTCGTGCGGCATTTCACGAGCCGGCAGGGATCTGCGAGAAATCGCACACAATTATTTGCGGGGATGACTTTGCTGCCAGATGTGGCCTCAGGGACAGTGCAAGCATCACCGTCACTGTAGACGGTCAACCAGCACCTCCAGATCTCTACTATATTAAAGCAGGGATTTATCCCAGGTAGGTTTAGCCACCTTAAGTTTAGACTTGAACATCTGGGTTGATCGCTTGAAGCTCCTTTCATTGATGGCTTAATTACAGATGATTTATTTATAGATTATTTATAGATGATATATTTATAGAAGAAATATCACCTCCAAAGCCATGTTGGATGAATTACCCGCTTTTAGACCTGCCTATCCTTGTGCTACAAGAGAAAAGCTGGGTTTCAGCTCAAAACAGCTAATTTTAGATACTTTTCTAGATGTGAGCTCAGCTATGGGGATGGAGAGGGGATGTTATAGACACCCAGCTCGGAGGACTAAATTTTGACTTCTAAAAATGTGTGGTTTTGCCTTGCATTGCAACCACGCTTTTGAGAGGGGGCAGGAGGGAAGCAAAAAGGGGGTGAAGGGAGGTGGACGTGGCCATGGGGCACTCACCGCTGTCGCAAACAGCCGCCGACCCGTAGGCTTTTTGCTCCCGGATCCCCATGCTGAGCAACCCAAAGGGGGACGTCTTGTGCTCCACCGTGTGGACGGCGAATTGACTGCCCAAACTCTGCCCGGCCCAGGAGTAATCGGTGCCCCGGACGGGCTTCCACACAACATTTTTCAACGGCATTTTGTTGAGCATCATTCCAGACGTCTCCGAGGTCTTGGCTATCAGCAGGGCGTAATTATCATAACCGTCCAGGGCAAAGACGTTATAGGAGTGGCAGTAGCTGGAGACATCTGGGATGGTCATAAAAAAGGGGTCATAAGAAATGGCATCTTTATTACCTCCGTCGGCAAAAAAAATGACCTGGATGCCAGCGTTGGCAGAGAGGTACAAGGTATTCAAGGCTTGGAGTCCATAGAGCGTTGACCGGCTGGGCCGTAGCTCCCGAACGGTCTTGGTCACCCCGTGTTGAGACTCCACGCGTGTCGGCTGGGAGGTGGAGACGTAGATGATATCAGACTGAGTCTCGAAAGGCAACGGCGGCACGATGAAGGTAGTGCCCCAGCTGGAAACGGGCTGGAGCTGCTCCACCAAATGGTCGCAGTGGGCGAACCTGGCCAAGCAAGTGTGGCCGGTGAAGACGGCCATGGGTTTCTGCGCCACGACCCTTGTGCCAGACATATCAGACGGGCTTTGGAGCTGGGCTGCTTGGAAGGGCTCCAGTCTGATGGGGAGCACTGAGCCCCGGGGGTAAGACCGGCCTTGGTAGGTCACCGTGGCTTTGAGGTGCACGTCAACTGTGGTGGGCTCATCCCAGGCGGCCACCACGAACTCGCCATAGCGGTCAGTGCCCACGTTGGGCGTCACAACGTGGTACTCCGTGCCCCAACTGTGCACTGGGTATACCACGGCTGAGTCAATCGAGGTGGGTTTCTCATTGACCATCACCAAGGAGATGGCATTGTTGGCCCTCACCACCACAGTGTTGTCGAAGGTTTTACTTCCCACCATCTCTGCTTGGGGTGGGATCTTCACCAGGATGGTTTGGCCCGTGGTTGCCTGCACCGTCATTCTCAAGCCTGGCTTCTTCATGGAGATGGTTACGGACGTGAAGGGCGAATAACCTGTGATGAGCAGCTTGAAGTCGCTGTTGAGGGTCTGCTGCAAACCATTTTGCATGAAGGCCACCACAAAGTCTTCCCCCAGGTGATGCGGAGCTGACGCAGTGACATTGAGCAAGTAAAAGACACCTAGAAAAGCCCGAGGAAGAGGAGAATTTGCCATCAGTGCCTTCATCATCCCCAAAGTCAGATTTGGCAATCCTAGCTGGGGACCAAGACTCAAGTTGGGCTTGAGGTGGCACCTGATCTAGTTGTGGCGGATAAGGAATAGCGATTTGACGGACTTTTGATTTGATGGACTATTGATTTGATGGGTTATCAAGTTGGAGAAATAAAGCCTGTCGATTTGAACAAATATTGAATTGAAAAAATTGTTTTGAAGGAGTATCGATTTAAAGGACTATCAGTTTGAGGAAATAGCAATTTGAAGAAATAGCAATTAATTCCCTGGGCAAAAGATGAGCTTTTTGGGTGGGTTTCGTGCGGGATGGAGGAATTCGAAGGGAGCAATTGGGATTTTTAAAGAGTCCCCTTTCACCTCCAAAAGGCCACGGGGGTGGAAATGCGGACAGCCACGCTCAGAGATGATGCTGAAGGACCGTGGCTGGTGCTGGGTTGCAGGCAGGGGGAAAATTGCCCTATTTTCAACCGGTCCCCCCCAAAATATGTCTTGGGTGGGGTCTTTGCCTCTTGGTTTCCCCTCTACGTGTCACGGGAGGGAATTTTGTCTCTTCTCAATCATTGCGTGGGATGGGGGTGAGAAATGTGGCCTCTTGGACTGGAAAAATCTTATTTTGAGGTGATTCACATTTGGGGGGGCGGGAATTTTACAGGTTATGATGCATTTCTCCACCCTGTTTGTACTCACCCCATAACACGATGGTCCAGACATGCAGCAGCACATCAGCTTTTCCCTGGCCCGGGCTGCCATCCATGGTGCTTTGGCTGCAGAAGGCAAGGAAACAATCAAATTCTCTGATTTTTTTAAATTGCACTTGTGTTTGCCCATGGCCCAAAATTCTGAGGTTTATTGTGCTTGCACATGCCCCAAAATTCAACATTTTATTGCACTCGGACTCACACGCATCCCCAAAAATCTGTGGTTTTTGCCTTTGTACTCATCCACAAAATAAGAGTTTTATTGCATTCACCCGAAAAGCCTGTTTTTTGCACTCACAGATGCCCCAAAAATCTGTTTTTTTCACTCATATTCATCCCAAAAGTCGCTATTTTATTGCACTTAAAACCTGTCCCAAAAAAACCCTACATTTTATTGCACTTGCACTTGCACCGGACCCCAAAATCTGCTTTTTGGGGGCATTTACATGTGCCCTGCCCCCCCCAC
>NW_008795908.1:49961-57701 GCF_000699145.1 Aptenodytes forsteri | reverse complement strand
CCCCCCCCCTTCCCATCACTTCACATTTCCATGGAAACAGACCCGGGACGATGCATTTGGGTCCCCCCTAATTTTCACAAAATTCAGCTCTCCTCTGAGCATATTTGCTTTTTTCCCCTTTCCCCTCACTTTTTTCCCCGCTTTCCCCCTTTTTTCCCTTTTCGCCCCTTTTTTCCCTTTTCGCCCCTTTTTTCCCTTTTCTCCCCCCTTCTGAGCATATTTGCTTTTTTCCCCTTTCCCCCCACTTTTTTCCCCGCTTTCCCCCTTTTTTCCCTTTTCCTCTTTTCCCCCTTTCCTCTTTTCCTTTTTTCTCCTTCCCCCCCCTTTTTCCATTTTCCCTTTTTTCCGTTTTTTTTTTTTTTCCCTATTTCCCTTGTTTATTTTGCCCCGGTTTTCCCTTTCCCCCCAAATCCCCTCTTTTTTCTCCTTTTCCCCCTTTTTCCTTTTCCCCTTCTTCCACTTTCCGCCGACGTGCCTTCGTCCTTTGGGCTCTTCGCAAAAAAAATACATTTATTTATAGACATATTTAACCTTACCTGCCTCTGGTTTTTATCTGGCCCAAAAAGCTCCTCGCTGCAAAAAAAATACATTTATTTATAGACATATTTAACCTTACCTGCCTCTGGTTTTTATCTGGCCCCAAAAAGCTCCGTTTTGTCCTCAAATCCTTGATGCAAATGCCGAGAGCGACCCCAGGGCAGCTGGCTCCTGCTCCTCCCTTTAGTATTTTTTGCTGAAAGAAGGGGAAAAAAAAATGACAAATACAGACGACCCCAGGGGACTGACCCACCCAGCGCTTTGACATCATTTTTGGCGAGAAAGGAAGGTGAAAACGGGGAGGAAAACATTGTTTTGATTAAAGCCAGGCCCGGGGCTGAGGCAAATGGCAAAAAAAAAGTCCAAATTACTAAATATGGATTTGTTTGGGTTTTTTTTTTTGCCAGTGAGGTTGAAATTGCCCCAAAATTACAAGCAGAGGCGAGGGGTACAAAATGGGTGGGGTTTGGGGTTTTTTTTTCAGAAATGGGGTGTGTTAATGGGCCAAAAAAGGCAAAAAAAAGAGAAAAAGGGGGGGGAGGGAGGTTTTTTTCCCCCAAAAAAAAAAATCCCTGTTGAGGGATGACGAATAGAGGCTATGGGGGCGGTTGGGTGTTGTGCGAAGTCGGGTGCTGTGTGTGTTGTGTCATGTCAGAGCGCGTTGTGGGTGCAAAGCTTTGGGGAGGACGTTTGTGCCAAATTGTGTGTTGTGTCATGTTAGAGCACGTTGTGGGTGCAGCATTTTGGGGACGCTTGTGCCAAATTGTGTGGTGTGGGTGTTGTGCGTATGTTGTGTCATGTTGGAGCGTGTTGTGGGTGCAACGTTTTGGGGGTGTTTCTGCCAAGTTGCGTGTCGTGTGTATTGTATGTGTGTGTCATGTCAGAGCGTGTTGTGGGTGCAACGTTTTGGGGGTGTTTGTGCCAAGTTGCGTGTTGTGTGGTGTGTTGTGTCACGTCGGAGCATGTTGTGGGTGCAACGTTTTGGGGGCATGTGCCAAGTTATATGGGGGGGGGTGGGGGGGTGTTGTGTGTTGTGTCACGTCAGATCGTGCTGCAGGTGCAATGTTTTGGGGTGTTTGTGTCATGGTGTGTGTTGTGTCATGTCGGAGCATGTTGTGGGTGCAACATTTTGGGGGCATGTGCCAAGTTATATGGGGGGGGGTGGGGGGGTGTTGTGTGTTGTGTCACGTCAGATCGTGCTGCAGGTGCAATGTTCTGGGGTGTTTGTGTCATGGTGTGTGTTGTGTCATGTCGGAGCATGTTGTGGGTGCAACGTTTTGGGGGTGTTTGTGCCAAGTTGTGTGTTGTGTGACGTCAGATCGTGCGGCAGGTGCAATGTTTTGGGGTGTTTGTGTCATGGTGTGTGTTGTGTATGTCGGAGCATGTTGTGGGTGCAACATTTTGGGGGCATGTGCCAAGTTATATGGGGGGGTGTTGTGTGTTGTGTGTGTGTCATGTCAGAGCATATTGTGGGTGCAACGTTTTGGGGGTGTTTGTGCCAAGTTGTGTGTTGTGTGTGTTGCGTGTGTGTTGTATCGTGTCGTGTCAGAGTGTGTTGTGGGTGCGACAGTTTTGTGCGGTGTCACACGTGGCGTGTGTTTAGGGCACACACACACCTCACGTGTGTTGTGTGTTTGCGCACCGTAGTGTGTGTTGTGCACACACCTGGGGTGTGTGGGGATGTGTGTGTGTGTGGGGGGGGTGAGTGTTGTGTCTATTGTGTTGTGGTTGGTGTTGTGTACGTGTGTTGTGTGCAAACGCGGTATGGGTTGTGCGCACGCCTTGTGCATGTAGCCTGTTGCGTGCTTGTGTGCTGTGCACACGTGTGCGCACCTAGTGTGTGTCGAGTGTTGTGTTGCACGCATGTGTTGTGTTGCACTCGTGTGTTGCATGGTGTGCAAATGTGTGTTGCGCACATGTGCACGCCTAGCGTGCATTGGGTGTCGCGTTGCACACGTGTTGTGCGGTGTGCAAATGTGTTGTGTCACACGTGCGCACACCCAGTCTGTGTTGTGTTGTGTGTTACGTGTTGTGCACAGCGTGCACACGGGTTGCGTGGTGTGCAAATGTGTTATGCATGTTGTGTGCTCACCTAGTGGGTGTTGTGTTGTGCTGTGTTGCACGCACGCGCTGCGCGGTGTGCGGTGTGCACGTTGTGTGCACACCTAGCGTGTGTTGAGTGTGGTGTCGCACACGTGTTGCAAAGGTGTGTTGTGCACATCAGCGTGTTGCGCGCGTTAGCGTGCAGCGTGTTGTCTGCATGCGTGTCGCGCCGTGCGTGCTAGCGTGTTGTGTGCGTGCCGAGCGTGTCGTGTGCACGTGTGTCATTCGTGTGTCGTGCGCTGCGCGCACCAGTGTGCTGCGTGTTGCGTGTTGCACATTGCGTGGTGCGTGTTTGTGCTCATTTCCACGTGCAAAACCACTTTCTCCTTAGGGAAAAAATTCCTCTTTAGGGAAAAAATTCCCACTTTGTGGGTTTTTTAGGTGATTTTTTTCCCCCATAAAATTTGGATTTGTCCCCTAAATTAGTCACTTGGCTTCACGTTCCTATAGGAAAATGCACATAAACAGGAAAAATCCGGGATTATCGGAAATAAAATGAGCCCAGAGCATTTGGAAATCTTTTTTTTTTTTTGGCTTTTTCTGCAAAAGAGGGGGAAAAAATCGTAAACGCATGACATAAAGTACAAAAAATGATTAATTCATGCACAGAGTGCAAAAAAAAATTATGCACACTGGCAAAAAAAAAAAAATTCATGCACAGCGAGTGAAAAAATCATAAATTTGTGCTCATAGAGGGCAAAACCCGATAAATTTATGCACACCGGGCAAAAATTATAAATTTGTGCACGTAGTGCAAAAAAAATCAGGAATTCATACATACAGAGGGAGAAAAATCATAAATTTATGCAAATGGCACAAAACACCATAAATGTTTGCACGTAGAATGCAACAAATAAATTCATGCACACAGACCAAAAAAAATAATAAATTTGTGCAGGGAGAGGGCAAAACCTCATCAATTCTTGCACAAAGAGGGCAAAAAATCATCAATTTGTGCACACAGAGGGCAAAAAAACCATAAATCTGTGCACAAAGGCGGCAAAAAGATCATAAATTTGGGCATGCAGCAGGCAAAACTTCATGAATTTGTACAGATGGAGTAAAAAAAAAATCATAAATTCACACACAGAGGGGCAAAAAAATTCATAAACATATGCGCAGAGAGTGAAAAAAAATAATTTCGTCCACAGAGGGCAATAAATCATAAATTCGTGCACACGGATACGAAAAAAATCATAAATGCCCGCAGAGAGGCATAAAAAAAATTGTAAATTTGTGCGCACAGAGTGCAAAAGAAATCACAAATTCCTGAACACGCAGGTGA
The DNA here is from genome assembly GCF_000699145.1 of Aptenodytes forsteri. Lineage (NCBI taxonomy): Eukaryota > Metazoa > Chordata > Aves > Sphenisciformes > Spheniscidae > Aptenodytes > Aptenodytes forsteri. The sequence goes on along the minus strand of NW_008795908.1, from coordinate 53,776 downwards.
AAAAGTCATAAATTTGTGCCCACGGAGGGCAAAAAGTCACACGTGCGTGCGTGGCGTACGGAAAAAATCCTAAATTCATGGACACAGAGGGCAAAAAATGATAAATTCGTGTGTACAGACACAACCCCCCCATATATTTGTGTATGCAGAGGGCAAAAATTTGTAAATTCATGCACATGGAGTGCAAAAAAGCCATAAATTAATGCACAAAGAGGCAAAAAAACCCCCCAAACCATGAATTCATGCACATCTAGTCCAAAACCCCCTAAAAGCACGCGGACACACGTGAGGAATGAAGACGACACAGGAGCCGCCATGTCTCAGCTGCAATTTTATTGCTCTGGTAGAGGTTGATGCGTCCCGCTGTGCGACCCTGTCCTACGCATGTGACGCCGGGGACAACGGGGACGATGGGGACGGTTCCTCTGCCCCAGGCGCCTTGATTTATCTGCGGGAAGAAACCAAGGACTCAGGAGGAGGAAATGGTTTTCCAAGCAATTCTCAATTCTCCCTTTTTTTTTAGGTTTCCATCCCAAAAAACCCGACTTACAACCAGCAGTTGTTGCTGCCGGCGACCTTGGGCACCTCGGTGGGGACCCCCGTCACCTTAAATTCATCCACCTGGAAGACCCAACGCCCCGGGATGTTGACGTTGGAGGTCTGGGTGATGTTGATGATGGCTTCGGTCTGGGAGCCGGGGATGTTGTAGAAGTTGGTTTGATCGCCGCTGTTGAAGCCGGCCTGGAAAGGGAGCCAAAATAGAGGATCCGGAGGGATTCGTGGCATGGGACAACCTCCTCCTGTTGGCGGTGGTGTCCCCCAAAAACGTTATGGGCCAACCTCCAATCTTCGGTGAACCTGGCATTGTCCTCCCAAAAATGTTACGGGCCAATCTCCAACCTTCGTCATCGTTGTCCCCAGAAGATGGTACGGGACAGCCTCCTACCGTGAGTGAACCTGGTGGTTCCCCCCCCCCCCAAAACGTTGTGGGCCGCCATCCTACCATTGGCATTGTTGTCCCCCAGAATGGTACAGGCCAACTTCCAGTGGCCTTCCTGGTGGGGGTCCCCAGAAACCATTATGGGCCAACCTATCTTCAGCATTGTCCCCTACAAAAAAAAAAATCATGGGCCAAAGTCCTATCTTCAGCGGTTTTTTCCCCAAAAACATTGTGGGCCAAAGTCCTGCCTTCGGCAAACCTGGTGTTGTCCCAAAAACACATTACTGGTCAACCTTTTCCCCCATTCCTCAACTCCCTTCGTCCCGTTTCCCTCTGCTTTTCCTTCAGCCCCACGTACATGGGCCGGGGTGCCTCCGAGACCTGTTTTGGCATCACCGCCGCTTGCCTTCCCTGTAGTCCACTGGATATCCTCGTAGTTGAGGATGATGAAGGACGTCTTGGTGTCGGTGGTCAGGGCGGCTTGGAAGGTGTTCCCCTGCAAAAAGGAAGGGGGAGGTGGCACCGGCAGTGGTGGGATGAGCAGATATGGAGGGGGTTTAGCCCTGAGGGCTGCACACAGGTGTAGACTCCTTGCCCTGAGCTGTGCAAGGAAGCCATCTTGGTCAGGCATGGCCCATCCAGGGCGTCTACCTTCAGACGAGTACTTTCGGTGCTCTACCACAGCCTCTTTCTCCGCACGAGGTGGCCAGAGGAACAGTGTAGCGGAAAAGCTGGCTTTCAACACGGAAAAAACCCGTAAATTAATTGGGGAGTAAAGGTTTGGATGTGACACCTGCATGGCAGCACCGAGGGATAGTCGAGGAGCTCCACAGGGTTTTGTGTACCCATCCAGGGCTGGCAGGTAGGACAGAAGGACCGGAGGATACATGCTCACCTCAAACGTCAGGAAGGCAAATGAATGGGTGGCAAAGACCAATGGATGGGTCATGAAGGCCAATGGATGGGTCATGAAGGCCAGGAATGGAACGTGAAGGCCGAGGGAGAGGTCACAAAGGCCATCAAATAGATTGTAAGGCCGACAAATGGGTCATGAGGCCAACAAATAGGTTCTGAAGGCCAATGAGCGGGTCACGAAGGCCAACGAATGGAATGTAAGGCCAACAAAAGGGTTGCAGGTCCAACAAATGGGTCATAAGGACAACAAGTGGGTCATGAGAGCCAATGAGTGGGTTGCAAGGCCAACCCGTGGATCGTAAGGTCAACCCATGGGTCCTAAGGCCAGCACATGTGTTGCGAGAGCGAATGAACGGGTTGTGAAGGCCAACAAATTGAGCACCTGCGGCAGAGCTCTGGTTTTGGCTTGTCTCGCCCCACGGTCATCGAATTGATGACGGGTTTGAGGCCATGATTTGCTTCGCTCTCCAAAAACGTGTTTGCCTGTGGCCACGTGCTTGTCTCTGCACCGAGGCAGGGTAGGATAAATTAATTTTCAGGTGTGTGACCTCATGTGGCCTTCAAGTCATGACTGCGCGCCTTACCTTTTTGCTGGTAGAGCCGTAGTAGGCCACGTGGTCCCAGGTGGCCACAAAAGCCCATATGGCGGTGAAGGGGATCTTGGGAAAGTAATGGTTGATGTTCTTGGTGATGCGTGCCAGCAGCATTGGGTCAGTGGTCTCTCGGTAGAAGATGTCCCCTCCCAGCACATTGTCCACATCTGCCCAGTACGGGGCCACGAAGGGGCGTCCGTCGGCCAGGGGGAAGGGGTCGGGGGTGTATTGTTTGACCCGGACGCCGAAGGAAACCACACCGTTGTTGTTCACCTGCAAAAGGCACCAGGTCAACCCCCACGTGGCGGCGACCTGTGTTGGAGCCCTAGCACGTGGTCAACACCTTGACTTGGTTGTGGTACCCTGGAGATGGACACAGGATCCAGATGTGGGCTTACCACTGACTTCTGCATCTCTACGACAATATTGGAGGTGTTTAGGTCACTGTTGCATCTACAGTTCTATCAAAAAGGGTGGGGTGGGGTGGGATATAACACTCTAAACTTGGCCACGGACCTCCCAACCACCGCTCCAGAAGGGTGTAGGTCTCCTCCCAAGACCCACCAACCGTACAAGGATGCTTTGATGCACTGGAAAAAAATTCGGATTAAGGCAACCAGGTCAATCCCACGGACGGGTGGATTTTGTTGGGGGGTAAGTGACAAAATGGACTGGAAAAGGGAGCGAAAAATAAGAGGGGAAATCGGAAAATGGAGAGACATGCAAGGAAGACGTGGAATTTTTGCTCACGTACGTAAAGGGTTTGGTGCTTTTTGCCGTAGAAGGTGAAGGGCACGGTGAGGGAGATCTCCTTCGATGTCCCATCATCGAGTTTGGGGTTCTTATGGTCATGCTGCTGCGGACCGTAGGGGTAGAGGAGGGATACTGCAGGAAGGCAGAGGTTGAGGTATTGGGGGACCCGCCAAACCCTCCCAATCTCATGCATTTTGGGGTGAAGCCCACCGGGTTTGGGATTCCTGCTTTAAAACGGGGCCTCTTTGCCCTGGGCTACCTAAAAATGGGGTTGACTCCTCTTGGGTGTCCAATGGTTGGGGTGAAACGGGCTGAAGGGAATTGCCCCGTGGGAATTGCATGGCCTATATGCGGATTTGGGGACAAACAGTGCAAAACCAGAACATCTGATTTCCATATACCCACAGTGTAGCCGGGAGGAAGCTCTGCTCCCTTCCCGCTTCCCGAACTAAAGCGGAAACAACCCTGTTTTGGGTGGAAATACCGTCTATTAACGCAAGACTCCGCAACCCTAATACCCACCATTGTCGTACACCAGCTGGCCGTTCATCACAGCTCCTGGAGAAGAGACGGGGGGGAAATATTAACCCGGGAACAACCGCCAGCCATGACTC
>NW_008795908.1:48266-49696 GCF_000699145.1 Aptenodytes forsteri | reverse complement strand
TTTTTTTTTTTTTTTTTTTTTTTTTTTTTTTTTTTTTTTTTTTTTTTTTTTTTTTTTTTTTTTTTTTTTTTTTTTTTTTTTTTTTTTTCTTTTTTTTTTCTTTTTTTTTTTTAACCTACCTAACATCACGAGCAGGAAAGCGAAGGAGGGCTTCATCCCAGCTCCTGCAAAATTGTAAAAATTCCGTAAAAATTGAAAAAAACCCCAGCAAACTGATGAAGCAGCCCAGCGATGCTCTGGAGGTGAAAGGTTTCTCATTAAAATACCAGCCAGGCTCTTCTGACGACATTCTTGCCCCGTGGTGTGGTGTGGATGAATTATTTTGACCATTTTTTCAGAGCATTGCATGACTAGGAAAGTTTTTCTTGCTGATCGAGAGTTGAGAAAAATCAGATTTCCCGAGTGTATTTTAACCCTTTACTCATCCCATTTTGCCCCAACCTGGGGACTGATCCCAGAGGTCCCGCCTATGGGAATCCCCGTCGTCGTCCCGTCCCCCACCCCGGAGCAAAGCCAGGCATAAATTGGAGGAGTTTTGGTGAAAAAAAAACCAAAAACCACCTAGTTTTTTCCTGGCTGGAAAAAGAGAAACTGAGGCAGGATGGAGGATGCACGATGTGAGCGGGGTGATTTGATGAGCACCCACATGTGCATTTTGCAAAACAAACTCCAGATCCGGAGCAGCACGATCCTCCTTTGCAGTGAATCAGGTGCTTTTTCAGGAGGATTTCCGCTCGACTCGAGCAATTTGAAGCAATTTGAAGGGAAAGGATTTAAGGGAGCGATGGACGTTCGCAATGGAAATAAAATCTCTTACCTTGATATCTCGCTGTGTCCCGATTTCCCCAGGGAAAGACGAGGAGAAAAGAGGCACCGACACGAGCTCAGCCACCAAGAAATGGGTTTTCAGGTGCTTTTTCAGGAGGATTTCCGCTCGACTCGAGCAATTTGAAGCAATTTGAAGGGAAAGGATTTAAGGGAGCGATGGACGTTCGCAATGGAAATAAAATCTCTTACCTTGATATCTCGCTGTGTCCCGATTTCCCCAGGGAAAGACGAGGAGAAAAGAGGCACCGACACGAGCTCAGCCACCAAGAAATGGGTTTTCTGTTGCACCCTGCCCCTTCTTTTAACACGCAGCCCTCCCGCCCCCCCCAGCCCTCCCGCCCCCCCTTTCCACCATGAAAAAAACCATAAACACGGTGGAATCCGCCAACTTTCTGCCTATCAAGGCAGCGTGGATCCGTAGTCCCCCGGGATCTCCGGAGAGGCAGATTTCAGGACACGGGAGACATTTGGCTGCTCCTGGTGTTTTCTGAATCCCAGATAAGGTTTTTGGCAAGGAGACGTGGCAGATGCAGGATGGGCTTACAGTTCTTGGGAATTACCATAAGGGATTTTGCTAATTAATCTCAAAAAACCGCCCGTTA
>NW_008795908.1:45798-47522 GCF_000699145.1 Aptenodytes forsteri | reverse complement strand
GCAACATCCCCTGTGCATCCTGCACCCATCGCAGCATCCCCTGTGGATCCTGCACCCATCGCAATGTCCTCAGCAGACTTTTTGCAAGGAAAGTGTTGCAGGGGAAGCAAACCAGCTGCACTTTTTCATGTCCTGGCTCCTCCATGTGCACCAGAAACTCCCAATTCTCAGGAACCCCGGGGGCAGTTTCGCAACCTGACCTCCTTGGGCCATGCCAGGACTCGGCAGCCCCTACCCCATCCCCTTTCACGAGATCCTGCTGAATCGGCTGAAATCAGCCCTTTTTGGAGCCAATTCCTTTTCCCGCTGGTCCCCGGGGGAGTTCTGCGACGAGATTGTCAGGAAAACAGAGATAAGACCCATTTGGTTATAAAAAGGGAGGGTTTTTGGGACCAACCCTGCAGGTTTTCTTTCATCCATCCTCGCATGTCCATGGGCTTCGGGGAGAGCAAAGAGAGACGCTGAGGCAGAAAGGAGCCTGCCGGTAAGTGGTGGGGGGCTGGGGTCTTACTTCGCACTTTTTTTCTTGCGTTTTTCCTCGTCCTTTCGGGCATGAGCCCAGGTGTGTCCCATCTGAGCAAAACAAGGTGTCAGTGATGCCTTCACCCACCAAGCAGGAGTCCTAGGTGGGTTAAACTGACTATAAAACTACACAAGAAAGTGTAGTTTTCGCTCTCCCAAGCCCAGGTTGAGTTGTTTTCGATGAAACCCGTGCCATTGGGTGCAACAATCTGGGTGTTAACCCCAACAGATGGCAAGTTATGGTGGGGGACCAGCAGCTCTGAGAACATCCAGAAGGTGGAAGGGAGGGTTGTCCTAGCAATTTGTCCCCTTTTTGACCTGAGTTTTGGTAATTTGAAGGGTGTGGGGGGGGAGGATTTCATCCTTGGGAGGCTTTGTGGAAGGTTTCCGGGAGGGTTTGATGGCAACAGGGGGAAGGATGGGGTCTTCGAGGTGGTGTCAGGAAGGGTTTGGGGATTGTTGGGTTGGACGCGGTGGCAGTGGGACGATTGGGGTGTCACTGGGCCGAGGGGAATTCAGCCCCAACCCAAAGTGAGTCGCAAGAGGTTTCCGAGGGGTAGAAAAAGTCTTTCGGGACAATTTTGGGCCAAGAGGGGATGCTGGGGACACCTGGGTCCTCCCTGGGCTCCTTGCCTCTTTCCCGTCCCTCCGGGGCCCCCCCCCCCCCCCCAAAAAAAAAATGTGCATTTTCGTACATTTTGGCTTTTTTTTTTTCCAGCGATGGCGATGGGCAGGACGTGGTGGCTCCCAGCCTGGCTGGCTCTCTTCTGTGGTGAGCAACAACCCAACCGCATCCCCCCCCCCAAAAAAAAAAAAACCCTAATTTCCTGGGTTTGGGGGTTATTTTAGGGCTTTCTACTGCAGGTTTCCACAGCAAAACATCCTTATATCCCTGTTCGTTTGTTTCTCAGAAAATTTCCCTTATTCCCTCATTTTCCCCCAGCAAAAAGATTTTATTAACTCTTTGCCTTTTCCCCAAAAATCTCTTATCCCCTGATTTTTTTTTCCCCCAAAAAAAGTCCTTATCACCTGCTTTTTTTTTTTATTAGCAAAGAGCCCTTATCACCTTTAAGAGGGAAAAAAGCTCTTATTTCCTCATTTTTTAAAGAAAAAAAGCACTTGTTCCCTCTTTGTTTGGGGTTTTTTGAATTTAAAAAGAAAAATTCTGATTACCTGTTCGGGTTTTTTTTTTCCAGGGAAAA
>NW_008795908.1:44385-45766 GCF_000699145.1 Aptenodytes forsteri | reverse complement strand
TTTTTGGGGGGGGGGGGGGGAAGCCCTTACTGCCTCATTATTTTTTTTTTTAAGGAAAAAGCCCCCCTTTTTTTTTATTTTGAGAAAAAAGCCCTTATTCCTTATTTACCTATTGGTTTTTTCCGCCTAGGAAAAAAGCCCTTATCTGGTTTGGCTTTTTTCCCAGAAAAAAAGCCTTTATTCCCTGTTTCGTTCAGGAAAAAAAAGCCCTTACCACCTGCCTTTTTTTGTTCCCCACTAAAAAGTCTTTTTCCCCTGTTTTCTTTCACACAAATGCCCCTATTACCAGTTCTTTTTCACCAGAAAGCCCTGATATCCCTCTTTTTTTTTTCCCCTCCCAGAAAAAAAGCCCTTATCACAATTTCCTTAGAAGAAAAAGCCCTTATCACTCCTTTTTTAGGAAATTAATTCCTGCTTTTTCACCAACCCCCAATATCGCCTCTTTCTTTTTCAGCAGAAAACCCTTCTTAGCTACTTTTCTTTCAGAAAAAAAACCTCATTTATTTTTTTTCTTTCAGAAAAAAAGCCCTTATTACCTGTTTTTCTTTCCAGCCAAACCTCATTATTCCCCGTTTTTCACCCAAGTGCCCTTATTCCCTGTTTTCTTTAAGGGAAAAAAAAGCCCAAATTTCCTGGTTTTACCAAAAAAGCCCTTATTACCTGTTTTTTCCATTAAAAAACCCTTATCAACCAGTTTTTTTGGTTGTTGTTTTTTGTTTGGTTTGGGTTTTTTAGCAAAGAGCCCTCTTCGGGGTTTTTTTTTTCCAGCAGAAGCCCTAATTTCCTGGTGTTTTTTCACCAAAAAAAGCCCAGATTACCTATTTGGGTTTGAGCAGAAAGTTCTTATTCTCAGGTTTGGCGGAGTTTTTTTTAAGAAAAAACCTTGTTCCCTATGGTTTTGGTTTTTGAAAAAAAAAACAATCAACCCACAATACTTCCCACCTGTTCGTGATACAAAATGCCGTTACTCCCGGTTGTTTGGGGGGGTTAAAACTATAGAATTAATTTTATTATCTAATTATAATTTTATTATCTAATTATAATTTCGTTATACAATTGATTATATAACTAAATTAATGATTATATTTTTTAAAAGCCCATATTAGTTCGGTTCGCGGGGGTTTTTTTCCTTAAGAAGAAAAAAAGCTCTTTTTAACCTGTTTGGGGTTGTGGGGGTTTTTTTCAGGAAAAAGCCCTTGGCCCCTCATGTTTTTATAGCATTAAAAAGCCCATAATACCTGGGGTTTGGTTTGTGGTATTTTATTACCTTATTACCTGCTTTCTGATTACGGCCGGGCCCAGAGAGTCGTGGTGAATGGAGTTCAATCCAGTTGGCGGCCGGTCACGAGCGGTGTTCCCCAGGGCTCAGTATGGGGCCGGT
>NW_008795908.1:33269-43561 GCF_000699145.1 Aptenodytes forsteri | reverse complement strand
CGGTTGGACTCGATGATCTTAGAGGTCTTTTCCAACCTCAATGATTCTATGATTCTATGATTCTCAGAGAAAGAAAAAAAAAAGCCCTCGTCTCTTCTGTTTTCACCAAAAAAAAAAAATCCTATCAGCTGTTTCTCACCAAACCCCTTTTATCTGGGTTTTTTTTTTTTCTTTTCAGAAAACGCCCTTATTACCTGTATTTTTTAAGAAAAAAAACTTAATTTTTTTTTTTAGGAAACAGCCACACACCTGGGTGTGTTTTTTCTTAAAATTAATTTTTTTAAAAAAAAGCCCTTATTACCTTTTCTAAGTTGTTTTGTTTGGTTTTTTTTAAAGAAAAACCCTTACTGCCTAGGAGTTTTTCATCAAAAATCCCTTAAAATCTGTTTTGTTTTCACCAAAAAACCCTTATTAATCATTTTCTGTTCAGAAAAAGCCCATATTCCCCATTTTTTTCCAGCAAAAGACTCTTATTTTTATTTCCCTCAGCAACAAAAGCCCTTAGTACCTGTTTTTTAAGACTTTTACTGCAAGTTTCTGCAGCAACAGAAGATTTCTTTCCAGTGGAGTTTTTTCAGGACTTTCTACTGCAATTTCTGCATCCAAAAAAATCTTTTTCCCCTTCCCCCCCCCCCTTTGTTCCCCTTCCCCCCCCCCCCCCGAAGTTTCTATTGCAGGTTTCTGCTGCAAAATGCCCTTATTTCCTGATTTTTGGGGGACTCTTCTACTACAATTTCTGCAATAAACCCCCTTTGTTATGTGCTTTAAAAAAAACAAACCAAAAAACCCCACAAAAACCCAAACCCCACACTTTCTATTGCAATTTCTGCCGCAAAAAGCCTTTATTCCCCATTTTTATTTTTCAAGACTGTGTAACTGTACATTTCTGCAAGGAAAAAAAACCACCCTTATTCTCTAATTTCTAATTTTCAGAAACTTCTACTGCAATTTCTGCAGCAAAACTTATTTCCTCATTTCTTCAGAACTTTCTACTGTGTGTTTCTGCAGCAAAAAATGTTACTCCCTATTTTTTATTTTTTCAGAACATTCTACAGCAGTTTTTTTCAGTCAAACCCCCCTCATTTCTTGTTTTTTGCAGAACTTCCTCTTGCAAGTTTCTGCACCAAAAAAGAAGCAGCCTTATTTCTTGGTTTGTTGGGGGTTTTTTTTGCAGAAATTTCTACTATAATTTCTGCAGCCAAAAAAAAACCCCAAACCCCCTTTTTCCCTGCTTTTCCCAGGTCTTTCCACCGCAACTTTCCGCGGCAAGGAATTCTTCACCGTCTTCTTGCAGAATGACGACGAAGGCACCCAGGCCAACATCCAGCTCCTCTTCACGGCTTACTTTGACTCCACCACGGTGACGGTGACGGTGCACGGTGACACCTTCACCGACACGATCACCCTTGGGAAAGACGAGACGGTTTCTCTCCGCATCCCTGGGAACACGGAGCTTGCAGGCAGCCAGCTTTCGGATAAAGCCATCTTGATTCAGTCCACCAAGGAGATCTCTGTGGTCTCCGTCAACTCCAAAAGTTACACCGTGGGTGCCACCACCGTTTTGCCTGTAGATAGGTTGGGCAACAAGTATTACGTGGTGACGCCAGAGGACACCAAGAAAGAAGGCTTGAAGGAGTTCGTTGTGGCAGCCGGGAAGACTTCGGCCACCGTTTCCATCAACATCAAGGGCAAGCTTTATTACAAAAAGAGGAATTACTCCCCTGGGTCAACTCTCCGCGTCTTCTTGAACCCCTACCACAGCCTCCAGCTGCAAAGCAGCTATGATTTGTCCGGCACTGAGATCACGTCGGACAATGCTGTTGCCGTCCTCAGTGGACACACCTGCGTGAAGATGCACATGGGCTGCGACCACGTGGTTGAGCAGCTTCTGCCTGTCGCCGCATGGGGGAAAGCCTATGTCGTCCCCCCCAACCCCCTGCAGAAGGTCACCGACTTTGCCTACGTTGTGGCAGCCGAGAAAGCCTCCATCACCTACAGCAGGGGTAATTCGGCTGTCGCTGTCGACATCGCGGCCGGGGAGGTCCGCAAGTTTGAAATTAGCCAAAATTCACCTCTTTACGTGAGCGCTTCGGCTGCGATTCAGGTGGTTTTCTTCTTCACCGGTGCCAAGGCCTCGCTTGCACAAGATCCCTTCCTACTCAACATCCCACCCATCTCCACCTACTGCACGTCCTACCGGGTCAGCAGCTTGGAAAACTATGAGAACCACGTGGTCCTCATCGCCCGTAACGCGGATGCCAGCACCACCACACTCAACCAGAAGAGGGAGAGGACCCTGTCCTGGCAAGCGATTCCTGGCACAGATTTCTCCTGGGCCACTGTCACCATGAGCAAGCCGTCGGAAATCCAGAGCGCTGAGCACCCGGAGACACCCCTCGGGCTCCTGGTCTTCGGCTTCCAGAATTATGCCGGTTACGGTTTCGCTGGTCTTTGTGCCACGAGTAAGTAGGAACAACATATGGTTGCGTCTTGCCAACGGCCAGGTCTTCTCCATGGTTGCCATCCATGTTTTTTTCCCTTTTTCTGTAGCTTCTGCTCCACTTCCCAACAATGGCCCGGACTGCGAGGAGAAGTGCGAGGAGGGGTACGGACTAGAAACCGTCTCGACCTGCTGGGCCACCGGTGATCCCCACTACCAAACCTTCGATGGGAAAGCTTTCGATTTCATGGGCACATGCACCTACACCTTGACCAAGACCTGCGATCCGGATCCGACCCTGCCCGTCTTCAGCGTCGAGGCCAGAAACGAACACAGGGGTGACCTGAAAGTCTCCTACGTCGGCTCCGTGACCGTCCGCATCTATGACATTACCATTGCTGTGGTCAGGTCCGAGAACGGGATCGTGAGGGTATGCAAGAAAAATAATTACCAAATCCAAAGCAGTATTATGGTATTTCACTGGAATAACATACTTAATGATGATCTTAAGGGTCTTTTCCAACCTAAATGATTCTGTGATTTGCTGTGCATGAGTCAGTGACGCTACTGCATGGTCATCTCTTGCAAGAAGATACCTCAAAGCTCAACAAACTCCATTTTTTGCCCCATGTTTGATGTTATTTGTTTGTTTTTCATGGTTTTTTTTTTCTCCTCCAGGTGAACAACCATCGCTCCCGCCTCCCCATCTCTCTTGCCCAAGGGAAACTCCGGCTGCAGCAGAAGGGCAAGTCCGTGCAGATTAAAACCGACTTCAACCTGAAGATCCTCTATGACTGGGATGACCACGTGGTGGTGAAGCTCCCCAGTACGCTCTCCGGCAAAGTGTGCGGGATGTGCGGCAACAGCAACGGCAAACCCCAGGATGATTCCCTCATGCCTGATGGCAACCTGGCACAGGACGCCGTGGAGCTGGGCCAGAGCTGGAGGGTGGCCAATGAGGTCCTTCACTGCTGGGACAGCTGCAGCGGGGACTGCAAACGTTGCCCATGGGAAGAGGCAGCGAAGTACAAAGGGAAGACGTCGTGCGGGTTACTCACCCAACGCCTGGGGCCCTTCGAGCGCTGCCATGCCACCGTCAACCCCAACATCTACCTGAAAAACTGTGTCTACGACCTCTGCGTGAACGATGGGCTCCACACCATGCTGTGCCAAGCCCTCAAAGCCTACGCGGACACCTGCCAGGAGGAGGGAATCACCGTTTCTGACTGGAGGACACTGGCACATTGTCGTGAGTATCTCCTGGTTGACAGAAAATCCTCCCCCTGGGTGGGCAGGGCACTGTGACCTTAATTAAGGTGGGTGTAATTAAAGGGCGATGGGATGGGAATGAGCAGAAAACAGGCATAAAAGGGAAATTGCACCAACGGGGATGTTCGTCTCTCCTTAAAGCTCTTGATCTCCCAAATGAGGTGGAGCAGGGTCACTTTGAGTTAGGCTGCACAAAGCTGAGCCTGAAAGGGCTATGGGTCCCAAGCATGCAGATTCATGGGCTGGAAACGGTTATTGCAGTAAGTCCAAGCAGAAAGCCCAAAAAGTCCATGCAGACTCCAGGAAAACCATGGAAACTCCAGAAAGTCTATGTAGAAAGTCCGGAAAGTCCATGCAGAAAGTCTGTGTAGAAACTCCAGAAAGTCCAGGTCCCAAAAGTCCAAGCAGAAAGTCCAAAGAGTCTGTGCAGACTCCCAAAAGTCTCTGCTGAAAGTCCAGAAAGTCCATGCAGGTTCCAGAAGCATGTCCATGGAGACTCCCCAAAACCCATGCAGAAGGTCCAGGGAGTCCGTGGAGACTCAGAAAAGTCCCAGTAGACAGTCCAGAAAGTCCAAGTCCCAAAAGTCCATGCAGAAAGTCCGTTCAGAAGGTACAGAGTTCTTTGAGACTCTGAAAAGTCTCTGCTGAAAGTCCAGGGAGTCCGCGCAGACTTCAGAAAGTGCATTCAGAAGATCCATACAGAAGGTCTGGAAAGTCCATGGAGACTCTAGAAAGTACATGTAAAACTCCAGAAAGCCCACACAGGTTTCCTTAGCGCTCTGCTGCACCTTCTTACGGCCAAGGAGCATTATCCCCACCATGACCACGGTGTCCCATCCCTTTGACAGCTCTCTCCTGCCCAAAGAACAGCAATTACACCACGTGCGGCACTGCCTGCCCCACCACCTGCAACAACAAGGCGATGCCCGCTGACTGCGATGCCTCGGCCTGCGTGGAGACCTGCGAGTGCCAGGAGGGCTTCGTGTTCGACGCCAACGAGTGCATCCCCCAGGATGAGTGCGGCTGCGTCTTCGAGGGCCGCCTCCACGGTCTCCACGAGGAGTTTTGGGGTGACAGCACCTGCACCAAACGCTGCGTCTGCGATGCGAAATCACGGACGGCCATATGCCATTTGGCCAGCTGCCGTGCTGGAGAAGAATGCCGGGTGGAGGACGGCATCCAGGATTGCTATCCCAAGAGCTATGGGACCTGTGTAGCGGCCGGTGCCACCCACTACGAGAGCTTCGATGGCGGGAAGTTCATCTTCCAGGGCACATGCATGTACCAGTTCACTGGGTTGTGCAAGAAGAGCCAAGGTCTGGTGGAATTCCAGGTGCTGGTGCAGAATGGCCACAAGGATGACAAATCTCTGTCCTCCATCGCTCTTGTGACGGTCAAAGTCTACAGCAAAAACATTGTGATCAGCCAGAAACACCCCGGCAAAATCATGGTGAGTTTAGCAAATGTTTCTTTATCTGATCTCCACATTCTTCACTTGCTGCTCCTCGCCCCAACCTCCTTGTCCCATGTCTTCTCTTCCACCCTCACTCCTCCATTTTTTTTCTGTATTGGGTAAGGCTGAATATTTTTCTCCAACCACACTGCTGAGATGCAGAGCTACTAGGTTTGTTTGCCCCACGATGAGATTTAATTGCCTAAATATAAGGATCTCCACCTGAAGCGGGAGATTGGTGCGTGATATAAGCCGTGGAGCCTCAGGCACGGTTCACCTCAAAGCTGGTGGGCATCTGCATTTGGGGCAGATGATTAAATCTGAGAAGTCTTCATCTACACAATTCGGGTGCTTTGGCTGGAGCCCAGATTGCAGGTGACGCGAAGACACAACTTGCCTTTGCTGTTGGATACCAAATTTTATTTTTTCTTTTTCGCTTTTGTCCCCAGATCAATGACCAGTTGGTCAACCTACCATATCTCCACAGAGATAGGAAGATCTCCATCTACAGAGGTGGGCAGGAAGTGGTGGTAGAGGCAGACTTTGGCCTCACTGTCACCTACGACTGGCAAAGCCAAGTCACTGTGTCAGTGCCCATCACTTACGCAAACACCCTGTGTGGCCTCTGCGGGAACTACAACGGGAACGTGGACGATGAGATGATGATGAAGAACGGCCAAGTGACATCAAACCCAGACGCCTTCGGGCACAGCTGGAAGGTGACTGACATCCCGGATTGCGTGGAGCTGTCGCAGGTGGAATGCTCTGCCATCACAGCGGCTCTGCAGCACCAGGAGGCCTTGAAGAAAGGGTGTGGGATCATCTCGGAAGTGGATGGACCCTTCGGAGCTTGCCATGCTCATGTGAACGCCTTCAAATACTTCCAAAATTGCGTGCATGATTTTTGCCTCTTCCCGGACCAAAAAGATGCGATATGCCTGATCATCACCCGCTACGCCTCTGCTTGCCAAGCTGCTGGCGTGACCATCGGGAGATGGAGGACGGACGATTTCTGCAGTAAGTTGGGCTAACTGGCGGGTTTTTTGCTTCATGAGGGGTCACGAGTATCCAAGGAAACCCCAGTCCTGGGCCAAATTCATGTGGCGACAAGCCAGAGGTGGGAATCATCTCACTTAGTGGTGCTTTATCCCACCCAAAGTCTGGGTTGGTCCCATCATCTCTGTTTACAGCCAATGCCCAGAAACAAACCCTTCCAGGGAAGAAGATGTCTCATCCAGCTACGATGGGTCAAATAATTTAGCCCCAATAAGCACCAATTTCTTTGCATTGGCTAAAACGAGAGTGAGGGCTAATTGCCTGGATCGCTTAGAGAGCGAAACACAGAAGATGCACCAAAAATATCTAAATTAGGGGAGAGGGACCTGCCCTGGAAGTTGATTGGGGACCCAACGTGGGAGCGATTCTGTTGCTTGAGGGAACGTCCTCGTTTCCCCCCGGAACGATGGGAGAAACCAGGTGGTTCAGGGGCCAAAAACCTCAGAAGGGTTGAAATGTCCCTTATGGACACCCCTTCTTCCCTCGTCATGTCCACAGTGAACAAGAGATGAGACTTAGCCATGAAGCAATTGGGTAAAAAAATAAAAAAAAATCTACATCTGGTGAACCTCGTCACCGGGCACAACTGTGTCCCTAATTGCAGGAAAATTGCAGGATCCGGCCTGTAATTTCCTTGCTCCTAACGAATCGCCTTGTCTCGTGGCAGATATTTCGTGTCCTGCAAACAGCCACTACGAGATCTGCTCCCAGGGCTGCAGCCAGACCTGCAGCAGCATCTACACCCCGCTGAAATGCTCGGTGCGGTGCAGGGAGGGCTGCACGTGCAACGAAAACTTCGTGTTCAGCGGCGACGAGTGCGTCCCCATGTCCCAGTGCGGATGCCTCTATCAGGGCTTCTACTACAAGGTGGAGGAGACCTTCTTCCCCACCAAGCAGGAGAAATGTCAGTGCCAGGCTGGCGGCACTGTGGTCTGCCAGAAAATTTCTTGTCCCCGAGGCAGCGAAGGCAAAGTCATCGATGGCGTCTTCCAATGCCTACCTGCCACGCTTGGGCCCTGTGTGGCCACTGGTGACAGCAACTATATGTCCTTCGATGGAATGGCTTTCAACATCACGGGCACCTGCTCCTACATCCTCACTGAGACCTGCGCCGGTGACAATGTCAAGCCATTTGTTGTGAAAATCAAGAAGGACGCCCGGCAGAAGAGGAAGGTCTCCGGCATCCACGCGTTGTCCATTGAAGTCTATGGGCTCACGTTGACCTTGATGCGAGGCAAGAGGGGAGCTGTCATGGTAAGGCGGTACTTTGTGGTCCACCTCTTTCTAGGCGCAAACGTGCTGGTGACAAAATCTATGGGCTCATGTTGACTTTGCCATGAGGCAAGAGGAAACAGTTGTAGCAGGTCCATGCTTGATGGTCCACCTCTCTTGGGATGCAAACATGCTGGTGTCAAAGTCTATGGGCCCATGTTGACCTTGACACAAGGCGAGAGGGCAACCATCACAGTAAGTTTGTGCTTTGTGGTCCGTCTTTTTGAGTGCAAACATTTTGGTGACAACGTCCACAGGCTCATGTTGACCTTGGTGTGAGGCAACAAGGGACCTGTCGTGGTAGATCGTGAAGCATAGCTGTACCTCTTTTTGGTTGCAAGCATGCTGGTGTCAAAGTCTACAGGCTCACGTTGACCCTGGCGTGAAGCAAGAGCTGCATGGCCACAGTAAGGCCATGTTTTGTGGTCCACCTCGTCGGGTGTGAACATGGGAGGCCAAAAATTGTTTTTGCTTGATGAAGGGAAGACCTCCCTCCTATGTCCAAGACAAAGCCATGCTCATCCCCACTTTGCCTTCCATTTTCAAAGTGGGAGCCATAAATTCATTAAAAGGTTGGTTGGAAGGTGTTTCCCCTGATGTTTTTTGCTCCTGCCTCCATAGCCGCCTCCTTGTAGCGTCCTTGAGGCTCACTGGAGGATTTCTCTCTCCCTGTCCCAGGTGGACTCCATATCCCACCACCTCCCGGTCATCCTGAGCAAGGGACGGGTCCAGGTGCACCAACATGGGATGGGCGTCCTGCTTCAGACTGACTTTGGCCTCGTCGTACGCTTTGACCTCCTCCACCACGTGACGGTCACAGTCCCGCAGAGCTACCAGGGCCACCTCTGTGGGCTCTGTGGCAACTACAACGGGAAACGGAACGATGATTTCCTCCTCCCTAATGGCCAACGTGCCCCCAACGCGATGGTCTTTGGCTCTGCTTGGAAAACGACTGACGAGTCCTGCAGCGATGACTGCCCCAAGGATGACTGCCCCGTCTGCACGGAGGAGAAGAAGGTTGTCCTGCAGAAACCCAACTACTGCGGCATCCTCACGGTCCCAAAGGGCCCCTTTGACTCCTGCCACCGCCTCATCAACCCAGACCTGTATTTCCAAGCCTGCCTCCATGACCTTTGCCTCGCTGAGGCTGACACCCACGTCCTCTGCCAGAGCATCCAGAGCTACGCCACCGCTTGCCAAGACGCCGGTGTCGTCATTGAGGCTTGGAGAAGACCATCCTTCTGCCGTAAGTGGGGGTCGCGGGTGGGAAACATCCTCCATGGCCGGGAAGTCACATCTCCTTGGGATTAATTGAAAAATAGGCAGGGCTTTACAATTTATTTCTAAGGGATGCTGGGGCCGGGTGTCTGTGCTGACCACCCTTGATGCATGGGGTGATGCAAACGGTGCTGTTGGGTTGGGAGCCCAGGGTGGGGAGGACGATGATGGCATGAAAAGAATTGCACCTGGGAAAAGCCAACGCAAGGGGGTGCGTTTTCATTGGCGCTGGGGATGAATGAGAAAAGCCAACGCAGGCGCCAACCGGGTGTGTTTCCATCCATGTTTTGGGCAAGCAGGAGAAGCCGACGCAAGTGCCATCCAGGTGTGGGTTTTCGTTGGCATTTTGGGCAAGTGGGAAAAGCCAACAGAAGCGCCAGCCCGGTACATTTTCGCTGGTGTTGAAGTGCAAATGCGAAAAGCCAACGCAAGCGCCAGCGGAGTGAGCGTTCGTTGATGCTGGGGGCAAACAGGAAAAGCCAACACCAAGGAAAATTCACCTTGTTGGTGCTTGCGTTGGCTTTTCCCACTTGTCCCCAACACCAAGCGCCTACGGGTTGCGTTTTCATCGACGTTCAGGCTCTGCCATCTCCCTGGGGTGCAAGCCTGGGCTGGCACCGCTCTTCCACCCGATGTTGGGTCTTGGGATTATCACCCTTTTCCTTCCAGCCTTCAGATGCCCGGCCAACAGCAACTACTCCCTCTGCACCAACTTCTGCGTCAACAGCTGCACAGGGCTTGAAGATGCCTCCAAATGCCCCAAAACCTGTGCCGAAGGCTGCAATTGCAATGAAGGGTACATCTTTGACGGGCACAGCTGCGTTCCCAAGGACAAATGTGGATGCTTTGTGGATGGGAAATATTACAAGGTAGTAATCTCCCGAGTTGGGGGTGGGGGGGTGTTGGGGTTTTTTTAACATTTTCCTCCTGCCTGCGTTGCAGCACGTTGCTCCGAAGGCGACGTGTGCACGGCCCAAAGCACCTTGTGGAAAAAACCACCCTCCAAATCGTCCATCTGCCAAGCGATTCTGTGGTTTCATATGAAGAAAACTGGGGCACTTCCGTCTCCTTTATCGCTTGGCATAAAGGTGCTAGCCCAGGTGTGGACGCCCAGATAGTAGCAATGCTTTCCACAGCTGAAGGAACTATATAATAACGTATTTTTCCTTCAGAGGAGGTGGAAGAGAGCAAAGGGATGGGTTTTTCTGCTTTTTTTTTTTTTTGCTTACAACAAAAGTGATAAATTCCTCAGCAATTTTGCATTTTGCAAAGCTGCTTTGGCATAAAGGTGCTAGCCCAGGTGTGGACGCCCAGATAGTAGCAATGCTTTCCACAGCTGAAGGAACTATATAATAACGTATTTTTCCTTCAGAGGAGGTGGAAGAGAGCAAAGGGATGGGTTTTTCTGCTTTTTTTTTTTTTTGCTTACAACAAAAGTGATAAATTCCTCAGCAATTTTGCATTTTGCAAAGCTGCTTTTTCTCTCCAGCAGACCTCAATATGTGATTCCCCCCCCCCCCACCA
>NW_008795908.1:22348-33245 GCF_000699145.1 Aptenodytes forsteri | reverse complement strand
TTCCCCCCCCCCTCTTCATATTTTTATGCATTTATGTGTAACACAGTTTGCTCTTCTCACCGCAACGCTTTGCAACCTCTCGCCCTGCAGCCCCACGAGTCGGTCTTGAACGATAACTGCCAGCAGCTTTGCACGTGTGTCCCCGGCAAGGGCTTGACTTGCAGCCGCCACAGCTGCACCGATGACGAAACCTGTGAAATCCGGGACGGGGTCTTGGGTTGCATCAATCAAAGTAAGGAAAAATGGGGTTGCTTGAGTGGAAAACAAACCAAAAAAAGGGATCTTGGAGCCAGAGCAGATCCTGGGGCTGGTCTGGATGTTTGATTTAGAGGTGTGGGCTGAGGTGTAAGCCCTACAGCAAGGGGAGATGGAGGCCACAAATCCCATCTCCAACCCTAAGAGGATCAGGGATGTGGTTGGGAGGATTTTGGAGGAGCAAAGTGCTTCAGAAAAGCCATCCCTTGGCTTTGCATCCACCCAGATGTCCTATTTTAACCATGGTGGCACCTTCTTGAAGGACGGGTGCAATCTTGGGCAACGATGAACCCAATCTTGACGCTTTTCGAAGCAATGGGTGTGGGGGGGAAGACGGCTGCAAAGGGGAAATTTGGGTTTGGCGATGGATTGTTGTGCCCCGATTTACATCTCGGAGCTGCCGATCTCCTGCCAAAGCCCAAGGGGGAGCAGAGGACACTTGGTGGGACCTCAACACCGGTGAAGACACTTGGTTTGCATGGTGACATGGGATGTGCCCCTCACCAGGACACCTCCCGTGGTTTCTCCCATGGTTTCTTCTCCTTCCAGACCCGTGCAAAGCCCTTCAGTGCCGGCCCAAGGAGAGGTGCAAGTTGAAGGACGGTCAAGCCAAGTGTGTCCCATCCCTGGTTGCCACCTGCTGGGGTTGGGGGGACCCCCACTACCACACCTTCGACGGGCTCGATTTCGACTTCCAAGGCACCTGCACCTACACCGTGGCCGAATCCTGTGGGAATGACACCAGATTGGTACCCTTCAAGGTGGAGGGCAAGAATGACATCCGTGGCGGGGTGAAATCAGTCTCCTATGTGAGCTTGGCCAACATCAAGGTCTACGGGCAGCACGTCTCCATCCACCGAAAGGAACTGGGCAAAGTCAGGGTGAGTTGGCCTAAAATGGAGGGAAAATGGGCCTTTCCCCGCCTCTTTTTTCATCCATCTCTTCCCCACCCTCTTTTTTGTCCATCTCCCCCATCACGTTCAACACCCCTTCCTGCTTCATCAGGGCCACCGTTATTTTTGGCTAAAATCAATCAAACTGGAATGTGGATTTTTGAAATGTTGGCATACGCTGGGAATACGCTGCCTTGCACGGGGCAACCTGAGGTTGTTTTCTGCCACTTGGGGAAGCCCAAAACACCACAGGCAGCTGCAGTAGGTCTCCAAGAAACCTCAAAGCGGGTGGGACACCCCCCGCCCCGGGAGGTTTGCGGTGGCAGCTGGCACATGTGAGTCGGGTGAGGCAAAAGCAAAGCCCGACGAAGGCAGCGATGTCATGAAACTGGAGGGGTTTTGACGCACAGAGCATCTCAGCAGCCCCTGATGAGGGTTGACTCCAAGTTTGGATCTCGCCAGGAGGGCACGGAGCTTGCGGTGGGTGGTTGCGCGCTGTAATGGTGTTCGCTCGCTGCAGCAGCGATTGCACGCTGCAGTGGGTGATTGCACACTCTCGTAGCACTGCAACACTGCTTGCACACCCCGGTGAATGGCTGCGCGCCGCAGCAGGTGGCTGCACGCCGCAGTGCCACGCCGTATACTTGCATTGCTACAGTGGGTGATTGCACACCGCAGCATCGCTGCAGCAGGTAATTGCATGCCGCAGCAGGCAATTACGCTCCTCAGCGGTGCTTGCACACCATGGCAGGTGTTGGTACACCGTAGCATCGTCCCAGCAAATAACTGCACTCTGCAGCAGGTGATTGCATGTGGCAGCATCACCATAGTGGCAACTCCACACTGCAGCGGGTGATTGCATGCCGCAGGATCACCACAGCAGTGATTGCACATCAAGCAGTGGTTCCATGGCCTCAGCCTTGCTGCAGCAGGTGGTTGCATGCTGCAGAGGACAGTTGCGCACTATAGCATTGCTGCAGCGGGTGGTTACACGCTGCAGTATCACTGCAGCGGGGCGTTGCATGCCACAGCACGTGGTTGCATGCCATAGTGGTGGTCGCCTGTTGCCGCAACACCCCAGCAGTAACTGCATCCTGCAGTGGGCAACTGCGGAGACATCGCATGCCGCTGCAAGGCGATTGCATGGTGCTGCGAGCACTTGCGTGCCGCTGCATCACCAGAGCAAGGCGCTTGCACGCTGCAGCACCCCGGTAGCAGTTGCCCACTGCAGCGGGTATTGCACGCTGCAGTGAGCAGTGGCTGCAGAAGCGATCACATGCCGCAGTGGGGCAATTGCGTGCCGCAGTGAGGCAGTTGCATGCCCCAAGCCCAGGTTGGTGCATGTGCATCGTGCTCACACCTGGTGCTCCCCACCCGCAGGTGAATGGGGTGGTGACACTTCTCCCGGTGAGCCTGGAGGATGGCAAGGTGCAGGTCTTCCAGAGCGGGCTCAGCGCCGTGCTGGAGACGGATTTTGGGCTCCGGGTAATGTACGACTGGAACTGGCATCTGCTCATCGACCTCCCCAGCAGCTACTACAAACACACCTGCGGCCTCTGCGGCAACTTCAACCTCAAGCCCCAGGACGACATCCCCCAGAACGGCAGTGCCATCGCCGCCGTGGTGGCCTGGGCCGAAGGCTGGAAAGTCCTCGATGACGATGACCCGTTTTGCTGGGATTATTGTGAAGGCAACTGCCCGGTGTGCGAGGAGGAGAAAAAGGAGCTGTACGGGGGTAACCAGTACTGCGGTCTCATCAAAAAAAGCTTCGAGGGGCCCTTCAAGGCTTGCCACGAGGTCGTCAAGCCCCGGGATTTCTACCGCAACTGCCTCTACGATGTGTGCATGAGCGACGGGGCGAAGAAAATCCTCTGCCAGGTGCTGGAGGCTTACGCGTCCACCTGCAAGAAGCATGGAGCTGTCGTGCACGACTGGAGGACGCCGTCAGGCTGTCGTAAGCAAGGGGTTTCCTCCTCGGTCTATGTGGCGGGGTGGTTTTTGCAAAGAAGGGGAATATCTAGCATGGGATGATGCATGCAAAGCACGCGGTGTTATTTGCACAGGAGAATGTCCAGCTCCGGGGCGTTGCACGCAAAATAATTGCTGCATTTGCATGGGGTAGTATCCAGCCCTGGGATGTTGCATGCAAAGTACTCAGTGTGTTAACACGGTGCAGCATCCCTCCCTGGGACGCTGCATGCAAAGCGCTCGGTGCAGTCACACGGTGCACTATCCGTCCCCAGGATCTTGCACGCCAAGCGCTCGTCTCATGAACTCTTTGCAATACCCATGTGATGCTGCTGCATCCTCCCCCTCTAATCGCCCCATTTCTTCCCCCCAGCGTTACCCTGCCACGAAAACAGCCACTACGAAGCCTGTGGCAACGCCTGCCCGGCCACGTGCACCAACCGGGATGCACCCAACACTTGCACCCAGCCCTGCGTGGAGACCTGCGCCTGCAACGAGGGCTACGTCCTCAGCGGCGGCCAGTGCGTGGCGGTGGCCAGCTGCGGTTGCACCCGCGACGGTCGCTACTACCGTCCCGGTGAGGAGTTTTGGGCCGATGAGACCTGCCAATCTTGGTGCAGGTGTGACCCAGATTTGGGCATGGTGGTGTGCAAGGAAGCCGCTTGCAAGTTGGGCGAGAAGTGCACCGTGGTGAAGGGCGTGCGGCGGTGCGTGTCTAAGAGCCGCTCCATCTGTGTGGCCACTGGCGACCCCCATTACACCACCTTCGACGGGCTCCGCTATGATTTCATGGGCACCTGCATCTACCAGTTGGCTGCCCTCTGCTCCAATGACTCCACCCTCGTCCCCTTCACCGTCACCGTGGAGAACAACAACCGGGGCAGCCGTGTGGTCTCCTACACCAAGGAGGTCACCCTGGCAGTCTACAACATGACCCTCAGCCTCAGCCAGGCGTACCCTCAGAAGCTCAAGGTAGGGGAGAATGAGGTGCCGGTTGAGTTGCAAGGTCATGGCATGGCATCTGGGTGGGCTGCGAGGTCCTTGTATGGTGTTTAGTTGGGTTGCAAGGTCATTGCATGGTGTCCTGCTGGGTTGCAAACTCATTGCAAGGCATTTGGGTGGGTTGCAAGGTTGTTGCATGGTGTCTGGATGGGCCGTACAGTTGTTGCGTAGCATTTGGGTGGGCTGCAGACTCATCGCATGGAGTTCGGGTGCGTCGTGAGCTTGTTGTGTGGCGTTTAGGTGGGCTGCAAGCTCATTGCATGATGCCTGCTTGGTTTGCAAGGTCATTGCTTGGCATCTGGGTGGATTTCAAGGTTGTATGGCATACGGCTGAGCTGCAAGCTTGCTGCGTGGCATCTTGGTGGGCTTCCAAGTCATTGCGTGGCATCATGCGACCTACGTTACCCTTCCAGGTCAACGGGATCCTGGTGGATCTGCCCTTCAACCACGGCGACAAGCTCCAGGTCTACCTCAGTGGCGTCCATGGCTTCATCAAGACCGACTTTGAGGTCATCGTCACCTTCGACTGGTACAGCCATGCCATGGTCATCCTCCCCAACACCTACTCGGGCGCCGTCTGCGGCCTCTGCGGCGACGCCAATGGCAACCCCCAGGACGACTTCGTTTTGCCTAACGGGCAGCCGGCTACCGACGAAATCCAATTTGCTGACTCCTGGAAGGTGGCCGACATCCCCGGTTGCTGGGCTGGTTGCACCGAGGATTGCGAAGTCTGCACCGAAGCAGAGAAACGTGCCTACCGGGGCGACAAGCACTGCGGGCTCCTGGTGAAGAAGCAGGGACCCTTCAGCGCCTGCCTCAGCGCCATCGACCCAGCCCCCTACTTTGAAGATTGCCTCTTCGACACCTGCCTCTACAAGGGGCACCAGGAAATGGTCTGCCACTCCATCAGCGCCTATGTCACCGCCTGCCAGAGGCAGGGCATCCGCACCAGGGAGCGGCGCACCGCCGCCTTCTGCAGTACGTGGGGCTCGGGGCAGGGGGATCTCCTGGGGGTTGCATGCACAAAAGCGGTTGGGTTTGCATGCACAATGCTTTTTTTTTTTTCCTTCTTGCACGAAGGGCTTGGGGCTTGTGCGCACGAAGGGCTTAGGGCTTGCGCGCACGAAGGCTTTCTAGTTTGCACAAAGATTTTGGAGCTTGCACGCACGAATTGTTCGGGGCTTACACACAAAGGCTTTCTGGGTTGCATGAAGGGTTCGGGGCTCGCGTGCATGAAGGTGGTTGGGCTTGCAAGCACAGAGGGTTTGGGGATTGCATGCACGAACTGTTTGGGGCTTGCATGCACGGAAGCTTTCTGGTTTGCATGGGGGGGGGTTAGGGCTTGCATGCATGACGGCTCTCTGGTTTGCACAGAGGGTTTGGGGCTTGCGTGCACGGAAGGTTTCTGGTTTGCACGGGAGATTTAAGGCTTCCATGCACAAAGGTTTTTGGAGCTCTGCAAACACCACCCCTGCTGATTTCCGCCCCCGCAGGCCCCGTCTGCCCCCCGAACCAGCACTACGAGCTCTGCGGCCCAGCCTGCCCGGCCACGTGCCGGGGCCAAGCAGAAGTGGAGGAATGTGAGGAAGCCGCACTCTGCACCGAAGGCTGCTTCTGCAACGAGGGCTTCTTGCTGAGCGGCGACCGCTGCGTCCCCCTGGCCCAGTGTGGCTGCTTGCACGAGGGTCGCTACTACAAGCTGGGCGAGAAGTTTTTCATCTGCCCTCATTGCAGCGAGCGTTGCACTTGCAAAGCAGCCGGGGTGGTGGAGTGCAAGCCGGAGGGTTGCGCGGCGGGCGAGGTGTGCACAGTGCAGGACGGGGTGCGAGGCTGCTACCCCCACGAGTGCGGGCGCTGCGAGGTGCTGGGTGCGGTTTCCTACAGCACCTTTGACGGGCACCTGCTGCATTTCGCCGGCACCTGCACCTACATGCTGGCGGCAGCTGAGGCTGCCGGCCCCAAGGACCCGCTGGTGCCCTTCACGGTGAAGGTAGTGAAGGATAGCGGCAAGGAGGGACCGTTCATCCGCCAGCTGCTGGTCACCGTGCACGGAGTCACTGTCGGCATGGCCAGGGGCATCCGGTGGGAGGTGACGGTGAGTGGGGCAGCTTTCGGGTGCAATAACCACTTTGGGGTGCAAAGCCCAGCGTGCAAACTTCTCTTTAGCTTGCAAATGCCATTTTGGGGTCCACAACCGGATGTGCAAACCCGACTCTGGGGTGCAAACCCTGCTCTGGCATGCAAAGCTGGCAGTGCAGGTCCCACTTTGGGGTGCAAACCTGATGTTGGGGTGCACAGCAAGATGTGCAAGCCCTGCTTTGGGGTGCCACACCCCACTTCGGGGTGCCCAGAAATCCTGCTTTGGGGTGCAAACCCTGCTTTGGGGTGCACAGCAGGACATGCAAACCCTGCTTCAGGGTGCAAAGCCCAGCGGGCAAACTCCCCTTTAGCTTGCAAACCCTGCTTTGGGGTGCAGAGCAGGCAGTGCAAGCCCCACTTTGGGGTGCTAACCTGATGTTGGGGTGCACAGCAGAACATACAAACCCTGCTCTGGGGTGCAAGCTCTGCTTTGGGGTGCAAACCTGACGTTGGGGTGCACAGCAGGATGTGCAGACCCAGCTTTGGGCTACGCAGCAGGATGCGCGAGCCCCGTTTCAGGGTGCAAACCTGACTTTGGGGTGCAAAGCAGGCTGTGCAAGCCCCACTTTGGGGTGCAGACCTGACATTGGGGTGCCCAGCAGGATGTGCAAACTCTGCTTTGGGGTGCAATCCCTGCTTTGGGGTGCACACACACACACACACACACCCCGCTCACCCCTCTTTTTCCCCGCAGGTGGATGGCGAGCAGCACCTCCTGCCGCTGACGCTGGCCGGGGGGGCCGTGACGGTGTCCCAGGAGGGCACCCACCAGGTGCTGCAGGTGCAGGGCGGCCCCAAACTCCTCTACAACGGCAACGCCTACGTGCTGCTCACCCTCCCCAGCACCTACCGCCACCACACCAAGGGTCTCTGCGGCAACTTCGACGGGGACGCCAACAATGACCCCACCACCCCCCAGGAGCTGGGGGCCGCTTGGGGCACCCTCACAACCACCTGCACCCATGGGTCCCCACCCCCCACCTGCCCCTCGGCCACCCCGGGGCCCTGCGGGGTGCTGACGGAGGCGACGGGACCCCTCGCCGGGTGCCACAGGGTGGTGGCACCCCAGGAGTACGTGGCTGCGTGCATGCAGGAGCAGTGCAGCCAGGTGGGCGCCGGAGCGTTGTGTCGCAGCTTGCAGGCCTACACCACTGCCTGCCAGGCCGCCGGCGGGCAGCTCCAGGAGTGGCGGGCAGCTGCCAAGTGCCGTGAGTCACCAGCCGACCGGGGTGGGGGTGCATGCTGTGGGTTTGCGTTTCTGCAAGGGAGGGAGCGGTTGCCTGCAGCTGCTCTTGATTTGCAAAGGTTGCGAGAAGGGAAGCGGCTGCATGCAGCAGGTTTGCGTTTCCGCAAGGGGAAGCGGCTGCATGCATCTGCTTTTTAGTTTTGCAAAGGCCGCAAGAAGGGAAGCGGTTGCATGCAGCAGGATTGCATTTCTGCAAGGAGGAAGGAGCTGCATGCAGTGGGTTTGCACTTCTGCAAGGGCGCAGCGGTTGCATGCAGCTGCTCTGGTTTTGCAAAGGTTGCAAGGGCGAAAGCGGTTGCATGCAGCGGGCTTGCATTTCTGCAAGGGGAAAGCTATTGCACGCCATGGGCTTGCATTTCTGCAAGAGCGCAGCGGTTGCATGCAGCGGGTTTGCATTTCTGGTTGCGTGCGGGGGGGGGGGAAGCGGTTGGATGCAGCTGCTCTTTAGTTTTGCAAAGGGTGCAAGAAGGCAAGCGGTTGCACGCAGCGGTGGCTTTATTTTGCAAGGGGAAAGGAGCTGCGTGCAGCGATGGGAAATTTCAGCAAGGGGGAAAGAGTTGCAAGCAGCGGTGCTTTAGATCTGCAAATCTTGGCAAGGGGGAAGGCGGTTGCATGCAAAATTTGGTTTTGCTTTGCATTTCTTTTGCAAGGGGAAAGCCAGCTGCGCGAGTTCAGGGGGGGATTTTTTGCTGGGGGAAGTGATTTGCGTGCAGCATCCGCCTTTGTGCAATATTTGCTCTTACACTTCTGCAAAGTGCTTTTTTTTTTTTTTCCCCCCCTTGGAAAAGGAGAAAATAAAGAGCAAATAGTGAAGTCGCTGCTTTTCTTTGTTTTTTCACCCGCCAGCCCTCTCCTGCCCTCCCAACAGCCACTACGAGCTCTGCACCCGCACCTGCGACCACACCTGCGCCAGCCTCTCGGCCAGCATCCAGTGCACCAACAAGTGCTTCGAGGGCTGCCAGTGCGACGAGGGCTTCCTCTTCAACGGGGACGAGTGCGTCCCCACGGACTCCTGCGGGTGCCTGTACCGCGGCCACTACTTTGAGGTGGGTGCGGCCGGGGAGGCTTGCACCCTCGCGAGGGGAGCGTTGCGCCCTCGCGCACCTCACGGGTGCTTGCAGCCTGGCGAGGGGAGCGTTGCAGCGCTGCCTGTCTCTTGCAACTCTGCAAGACACCAGTTGCACGCAGCCTTTTTTCCTTCTCGCAGCCTTTGCGAGGGGAAACCACTTGCCTGCAGCCGTGTTCTTCTTTTGCAGTCCTTGCAAGGGGAAAATCGGTTGCACGCAGCATTTCTTTGCACGTTTGCAGTCTCTGCAAGGAGGACAGGGGTTGCACACAGCGTCTCTTTGCCTTCTGCAGCTTTTGCAAGGGGAAAACCCGTCGCGTGCGGTGTTTTTTCCCCATTTCTGCAATCTTTGCAAGGGAAAACCTGTTGAACGCGGCGGGTTTTTTTGGCTGTCCCACCCTGCAGATCGCCGAGACCGTCCTCTCCGCCGACTGCAGCGAGAGCTGCACGTGCCGGGCGGCGGGTGGAATGCAGTGCCTACCGGCCAGCTGCCCCTTCGGCCAAGCGTGTGGCCTCAAGGATGGTGTCCGGGCCTGCATGGAGCAACCGGGACACTGCACCCTGGCCCCCGCCACCCGCTTTGTCTCCTTCGACAGTGCCACCGGCACCACCACGGCCACCAGCATCTATGTGATGACCGCCTTGTGTGACCCTCGCCGTCCCGGCTGGTTCCGGCTCTTGGCTGATGTTGGGGAGAACCAGGACCGGCCGGCCGTGCTGGCCCTTCACCTCTTCAGCCCCCCGGCCTTTGTCACCGTCAAGAGGGACAAGAAGGTCTGGGTAGGTCGTCCCCACCCCACTGCCACCCAAAAAGTCCCCCTGCCCTTCATTGTAACCAAAATCCATGGTTTTCCACCAATATATTGCAAGGTCCATCAGTGTCATGCAAGGGAAGCACCTACATGGGCTGTCCTTCATCCCACCATCATCATGAGATGCCCACACGTTGGCCCATCCCTTCATTTTGACCAAAACAGCCTTTTTTCCAGCAGTTTCATGCAAGTGAGGCACCCATGGGTGTTGCCCTCCATCCCGCCATCCCACCATCATCGAGAGATGTCCACGCTCAGCCCTTTATATTGACCAAAATTGCCTTTTTTTCGGTAATTTAATGTAAAGGAAGCACCCACGGGTGCCCTCCTTCACGCCAGACCCCTCTCCCAGCCCCGTGGAGGGAACCCAGGTTGTCCAGGTCCTCATCCCACCTCCCACCCCAGGCCCCAAGCAGGAGCGAACCCCACGAGATCAACCCTCACTCGCATCTCCATCCCACGTATCCCCCCCGGGCGCTTCACGCCATCTCTCCATACCTAAAATGGAGGGATTTCACCCCATTTTGGGTTCCACCACTATGGAGAAGGTTGGTGGTGGAGAAATGGCCTATTGCCTGGCTTTTTCACCCCAATTTGAATTTATTTCAAGGTCGCATCGCACGGAGCCATGCTCTCCCTATTGGTGTCTTCTCCAGGTCAATGGGGTCCCAGCCACCCTCCCTGTGGAGGTCTCCAGCACGTTGAGCATCACTGAGACCCACGGCACCATCTGGATCACCCAAAAACCCGAATTCGTCGCCGGCCTCAGCACCACCGGGGAGGTGACGGTGACGGTGGCCCGGGACCTGAGCAAGCATCTCTGCGGGATCTGCGGTAACTACGACGGGAACGCGGCCAACGACCTCCGAGGGCCCGACGGGAAATTGGTGGGGGATGTGGTGGCGATGGCGAAGGCCTGGAGAGCACCCGACTTCACCCACGTGAGTGTCCCCGGGAGGTGACAACATGGGTCTTGGTTTGGGTGATATTTGTCATCTTTCGTGTCCTAGCTCGGCCTTGGTTGTGTCCCTTTGGGCCTTGGTGCCACCACCGTGAAGAAATGTCCATCACTTGGTCCCACCCCTTCATATAAACCAAAATTGCATTTTTTTTCCCCCACCAATTTAATCCAAGGAGAGTGTTGTCCTTCATCCCACCATCATCAAGAGATCTTCATCCATCAACCCATCCGTCAGATTAATCAAAATTACCTTTTTTCCACCAAATTAATACAAGCAAAGCCACCGCGTGTGGTGCCCTTCATCCCACCACCACCAAGAGATCTTCATCCATCAACCCATCCATCAGATTAATCAAAATTACCTTTTTTCCACCAAATTAATACAAGCAAAGCCACCGCGTGTGGTGCCCTTCATCCCACCACCATCAAGAGATCTTCATCCATCAACCCAGCCGTCAGATTAATCAAAATTACCTTTTTTCCACCAAATTAATACAAGCAAAGCCACCGCGTGTGGTGCCCTTCATCCCACCACCATCAAGAGATCTTCGTCTA
>NW_008795908.1:21585-22083 GCF_000699145.1 Aptenodytes forsteri | reverse complement strand
TATCATGCCGGGGAAGCCCCACGGCTGCCGTCTTCATCCCACTGTCGCCAAGAGCTCTTCATCTATTGTCCCATTTCTTAAGCTTAACCAAAATCACCTCTTTTCCCCCCAATCTCATGCAAGAGAAGCCCCCACAGGTGCCATCCCTCATATTAACCGAAACAGTCCTTTTTCCCCTCAGATCAGGCCCAAAATCACCCGCAAGGAACCAAGGGGTTCATTGTTGGACCCCATCATCACGTGCGGAGAAAGAGGGGGAAAGAGCCCCAAAAGAGGGGGAAAGACCCCCAAAAGAGGGGGAAAGAGCCCCAAAAGAGGGAAACCACCTCCAAAAGCGGGGTGTGTGTGTGTGTTACCCTCTATTTTCTCTTTTCTTTACCCAGTGATGCAGAAAAATAGCACTTAGATGCCTGCAACTGCGACGACCCGCGCCTCATCGCTGAGGTCATCGTGGCAAAAACGAAGCGTATACGAAAAAGGGATATTCCTCCACCCCAC
>NW_008795908.1:16705-20011 GCF_000699145.1 Aptenodytes forsteri | reverse complement strand
GGGGGGGAGGGTGGGGAGAGGGGGGGGATGCGGAACAGGGGGGACATTGGGACATGGGGGACGTCTGGACACATGGGGCCATGGGGGACATGGTGGGGCGTGGGGGCATGCGGACAGGGACACGCAGGGGACATGCAGAGGGACTGGTACACGTGAGGACACAGGGACGGGCTTGCAGGGGGGGACACAGAGAGGGACACCCACAGGACGTGTGCATGGGGAGAGGGACACGCGGGGGACACACAGAGGGGCGCGCATGGGGACGGGTCTGCATGATGAAATAGGGACATGGATAGGGACACGTGCATGGGGACACCCAGAGAGGGACAGGCAGAGGGACAGACGGGGACATGCTTGCATGGGGACAGGGACACAAATGTGACACGCATGGGGACATACATCACGGGGACCCACATGCGCGGGGAAAGAGGGACATGGAGAGGGACAGGCAAGGGACGTGTGGGCATGGGGACAGGGATGGGCATGGGGACAGGGACACACAGGGGACACGTACATGGGGACAAGGACACCCCTGGGGAAAGGGACAGGCAGCCAACATGGGCATGGGGACAGGGGCACCCATGGGGACGGGGACACCCATGGGGACGGGGACACCCATGGGACATGTGCAGGGGACAGGGACACGTACATGGGGACAGGGATGCCCATGGGACATGTGCAGGGGACAGGGACACGTACATGGGGACAGGGATGCCCATGGGACATGTGCAGGGGACAGGGACACGTACATGGGGACAGGGATGCCCATGGGACATGTGCAGGGGACAGGGACACATACATGGGGGCAAGGACACCCATGGGACGTGCAGGGGACAGGGACACGTACATGGGGACAGGGACACCCACGGGGCCAGGGCCACCCACGGGATGTGGGCATGGGGCCAGGGCCACCCACGGGGCCAGGGACACCCGTAGGACGTCTGCAGGGGCCAGGGACACGCAGGGGACACGTGTGTATGGGGACAGGGAGGGGTGGAAGGATGAAGGGTGGATGGACGGATGGATGGACAGAGGGAGTGGGAAGATGGACGGACGGACGGACGGACGGACGGGGGGAGGGATGGACGGACGGACAGCTAGGTGAATGGATGGATGAAGGACGGACAGATGGATGGATGAAGGACAGAGGGATTGAAGGATGGACAGACGGATGGATGGATGGATGATGGACAGATGGGTGGATGAAGGATGGATGGACAGACAGATGGACAGATGAAGGAGGGACGAGCACCCCTCACCCCCCTGTTCCCCTAGGCCTGGGCAGATGAAGGCTCCCCCCGTTCTCCCGGGGCCCCTGAGGTGGGTCGGGGACACTGGGGGGGCGGGGGGGGGGCACCCATGGGTGCCTGGGTAAGTGGGACCCCCTGGGGCCATGGAGGGGGGAGGCACCCATGGGACCCCTGGATTACTTGGGGACACTGGGGGGACACAGGGGGCAATCATGGGACCCCCAGGTGAGGGGGGGACTCTCATGTGAGTGGGGACACCATGGGGACATGGGGGGCACCCATGGGTGTACCCTGTCCCCTCTGCACCCAGAGAGCGGCCCTCTGCCCAGGAAGGACCATCAGGGGGGTAAGCTGGGGGGCAGAGAGTGCTTGGGGGGGGACTGGAGGAGGAGGAGGGGGGGGGCCAGACCCATAGTTTGGGGGCCCAGACCCATTTTGGGGGTTTCTAGGCCCATATTGGGGGGTTCTGGGGTGACACTGGGGTCCCAGACCCACACTGGGACGTCCCAGGCCCATAACTGGGAGGTCCTGGGGTGACACTGGGGGTCTCAGGCCCATACTGGGAGGTCCCAGACCCATATTGGGAGGTTCTGAGGTGACACTGGGAGGTCCCAGTCCCACACCAGGAGGTCCCTGACCCATACTGGGAGGTCCCAGGGTGACACTGGGGGTCCCAGGCCCATAACGGGGGGGTTCCCATACCCCTTTTGGGAGGTCCCATGCCCATACTGGAAGGTCCCAGATCCATACTGGAAGGTCCCACAGTGTCATGGGGGCTCCTGGGCCACCATGGGGGTCCCAGACCCACGGTGTGGCGGTTCCCACTCCTCACCGTGGGTCCCTGATGGGTGCTCCCCCAGGTGGGCTGCTCTACCCCTTCGGGCCAGGGGTTGGGGACGAGGCCACCCCCCATGAAGATGACGGGATGAGCCCTGAGATCCTCCTCTGGGAGACCTTCTCCTTCTACGGACTACCCCACCGCTCCCTCTACGTGGGTCCCGGGCCCCATGGCATGGAGGGGCAGGGGGGGTGCTGTGGGTTAGGGTGCTCGGGGTGCTATGGGTTGTGGCCACCGTGAATTGGGGACACCATGAATTGGGTGACACTGTGGTTGGGACACCGTGGGTTGGAGACACCATGGGAGTAGACACCATGGTTGGGTGACACCATGGGTTGGGGATGTCATGGGTTGGGGACACCATGTGTTTGGGCCACCATGGGTTGGAGCCACTATGGTTGGGGGCCACCATGGGTTGGGGGCCACCATGGGTTGGGGGCCACCATGGCTGCAGGCCACCATAGTTGGTGCCACCATGGTTGGGGGCCACCAAGGTTAGACACGCCATGGTTGGGGCTCCATGGTTGGGTGACACCATGGTTGGTGCCAGCATGGTTGGGGGTCAAGATGGTTGGGGCCACCATGGATTGGAGACATCTTGGTTGGGAGCCACCATGGTTGGGGGTTAACATGGTTGGGGTTACCATGATTGGAGACACCATGACTGGGATCACCATGGTTGAAGACACATCACCGGGGAGCCACCATGGCTGGTGCCACCATGGTTGAGGGCCACCACAGGTGATGGCCACGCACCGTGAGTGGGTCACCATGGGGTGATGGTTGCCTCCTGCAGGTGAACAACGCTGCCCTCGCCCAGGACATCGATGTGCCACCGCACCAGGGACCTGCGCAAAGGGGGGGCAAACTGGGGCAAACTGGGGGAAACGGGTGTCAAACTGGGCTAAACTGGGACAGGAGAGTCCTGAACCGGTCTAAACTGGGAGAAAGCAGGACCAAACTGGGACAAACTGGGACACGCCAGTCCTGAACTGGGCTAAACTGGGACAAACTCGACCAAACCACCCTCCCCCGCCCCTTCGTGGCCCCGTACTGGGCCGACGTGGACACCAGACTGGGAGGAGACGTCTTCTACCGGCAGAGCCGGAAGCCGGAGCTGCTGGCCCGCCTGGCCCGTGAGCTGGCCCCCGCCGTGACCCCCCCTGACCCAGCCCCTCAGCCCACCTGGGCCTTCGTGGCCACCTGGCACCGTGTCTC
>NW_008795908.1:15173-16675 GCF_000699145.1 Aptenodytes forsteri | reverse complement strand
GGGGGGGGGGGGGGGGGGGCCCCCCCACCGCAACCCCCAACCGTGGTGGCCCCCAATCATGGTGTCACCCACCCATGTGGGGACATGGGTATGGGGACGTGGAGGGACGTGGGCACATGGGGATGGGGCATAGGGACGTGGGGACATGGGGAGGGGCCACAAGGACACGGGGACAAAGGGAGATGCAGGGACATGGGAGGGGGTCACAGGGATACAGGGATGGAGATGGGGCGTGGGGACATGGGGGGACATGGGGATGGCGAACAGGGACACGGGGAGGACATGGAGACGTGGGGCTGGGCCCAGAAGGTGGCCACGTTGTGGGGGACACGGGGACATGGGGACATAGGGGGACAAGGGCCACAGGGATGGAGACACGGAGCCGGGGGCCGCAGCAATGGGGGTCACGGTGACACGGTGACACGGTGACACGGTGACGCTCCACCTCCCACCACCACCACCACCCCCCTCCCCGCAGGTGAACACCTTCCAGGCCGTGCTGGCCACCGATGGGGCCACCTCCTTCGTCATGCTCAACTACGGTGACATCCAATGGACAACGGGCATCGCCAACCGACAACGGGGATCGCCAATCAGGGGGATGCCCTCACCGGCATGGGGGGCGTCCCGGCCCAGGTGGGTGCCGGCCCCCCCACGGGACCAGGACCATCCGCCTGGGTGGGAGGAGTTCAGGGGACTGGGGCGGAGTTAAGGGGATTTTGGGGCAGAGATAAGGGGATTGGGGCGGAACTAGGGGGATTTGGGGCGGAATTAGGGGGATTTGGGGCAGAGTTAAGGGGATTTGGGTGGAATTAAGGGGATTTGGGTGGAATTAAGGGGATTTGGGTGGAATTAAGGGGATTTGGGGCAGAATTAAGGGGATTTGGGTGGGATTACTGGGCCAAACCAGTGCCAGACTGGGACAAACTGGGCCAAACCAATCCCAGACTGGGCCAAACCAGTCCTGAAGTGGGAGCAACCAGGGCCAAACCGGGCCAAACCTGGACCACACTGGGCCAAATCAGCCCTGAACTGGGCTAAACTGGGAGAAACCGGAGCTAAACTGGGCTGAACTGGGCCAAACCAGTGCCAGACTGGGACAAACTGGGCCAAACCAATCCCAGACTGGGCCAAACCAGTGCCAGACTGGGACAAACTGGGCCAAACCAATCCCAGACTGGGCCAAACCAGTGCCAGACTGGGACGAACTGGGCCAAACCAATCCCAGACTGGGACAAACCAGTCCTGAACTGGGAGCAACCAGGGCTAAACCGGGCCAAACCGGACCAAACCTGGCCCAAACTGGGCCAAACCGATCCCGAGCTGGCCTAAACTGGGAGGAACTGGGGGAAAACTGGGCTAAACTGGGCCAACGCAGTCCCAAACTGGGCTAAACTGAGATAAACCAGGGCTAAACTGGGCCAAACCGGGCTAAACCAGTACCGAACTGGGAGAAACTGGTCCAAGCCAGTCCTGAACTGGGCTAAACTGGGAGAAACCAG
>NW_008795908.1:13809-14668 GCF_000699145.1 Aptenodytes forsteri | reverse complement strand
CCCCCCCCACACAGAAGGACACGCCACCACGGGGGACACGTTACCATGGAAACACCAATAAAGACTTGCCGAGCACCACGTGCGCACGCGTGTGTGTGTACACACGCGTGTGGGCAGTGACACGCGTGCCACACGTGTCCTCATCCCCGCCTGTCCCCGTGAAGGGGGGACACAGGGCGGGGGGCAATGGTTGCCGGCGTTGCTGTCCCAGCATGGGGTGACACCGCCTGACGCTGATGCCACTGTGGGCCCAGCGCCAACAGGCGGAGACGTGCCGGGACACACACACACACACCCCCTCCCGATGCACGCTGGGACACCCAGCACCAACTGACACGCTCACAGAGTGACGCACAGCTTGCTGTCACACCGCCATGTTGCGCTACACCCAGATAACGCCCGCCACCATACCACGCTACACCTGGACAACACCCAGCTTGCACACTGGCGTGACATATGTACACCCAGACAACATCCACGCTGCCTACTTCCTACACCTGGTTAACACCCGGCTCGCACACCCCTACGCTGCACTACACCGGGAGAACACCCGGCTCAGGCACCACCGTGCCACCACGCCAGACTACACCCTGTTAACAGCCGGCTGGCGCACTGGCACACCGCGACATCGCGTTACACCTGTGCAACACCTGGCTTGCGCACTGCCACGTCGTGCTACACCCGGAGAACACCTGGCTCACGCACTGCCGTGCCGCCACGCCAGACTACACCTGGCTAGCAGCTGGCTCACCTATTGGCACGCTGCCACGCTGCATTACAGGCAGACAACACCCGGATAAACCACCACTGCACCGCACTACAGCCAGTGACACCAGGACCCCACACCATGCTACAGCCG
>NW_008795908.1:10700-11630 GCF_000699145.1 Aptenodytes forsteri | reverse complement strand
TTCTGCGCGATTTTGCCCAATTCCGCGCGATTTTGCCCATTTTGGCCCAATTTTCCTCGCTTTTGCCCATTTTGGCCCGCTTTGGCCCACTTTGGCCCAATTTGGCCCAGTTTTCCTTACTTCTGTCCCATTTGGCCTGCTCTTGCCCGGTTTTTCCTACTTTCACCCCCGTTTTGTCCGATTTCACCCATTTTGCCCCAATTTGCCCTACTTTTGCCCATTTTTTGCCCCATATTCTCCAGTTTGGTCCCCTTTGGCCCCATTTTGCCCCCTTTTGCCGGCTTTCACTCAGTTTCGCCCACTTTGGTCCAATTTTCCCTACTTTTGCCCAGTTTCACCCAGTTTTGTCCTATTTTTCCCCGTTTTGCCCAATTTTTGCCCCACTTTTGCCCACTTTGGGCAGATTTCATCCAGTTTTGCCCAATTCGGCCCACTTTGGCTCAGTTTTCCCTGATTTTGCCCAATTTGGTCCAGTTTTGCCCATTTTTGCCCAGTATTGCCCAATTTCTCCCGTTTTGGCCCAACTTCTCTTATTTTTGCCCACTTTTGTCCAATTTGACCCATTGTGGCCCAATTTTCCTTACTTTTGCCCGCTTTGGCCCGTTTTTACCCAGTTTCGCCCCATTTGGCCCAATTGTCTCTACTCTGCCCAATTTCGCCTGGTTTTGCCCAGAATCGCCCAATTTGGCCGAGAATTGCCCCATTTTGCCTACTTTCGCCCAATTTTGCCTTCTTTCACTCACTTTTGCCCAATTTGACCGCCTTCAGCCCGCTTTCGCCCAGTTTTGCCCGCTTTTGCCCAGAATTGCCCAATTTGGCCCAATTTCCCCTACTTTTGCCCACTTTTGCCTGCTTTCACCCAGTTTTGCCCGATTCCACCCACTTTCGCCCAGTTTTGCCCAATTTGGCCCCGTTTTGCCCCATTTTAAC
>NW_008795908.1:8685-9400 GCF_000699145.1 Aptenodytes forsteri | reverse complement strand
TGGGAGGTCCCCAAGGGGGTGACAGGGGTGTCCCTAAGGGGGGGTGATGGGAGGTCCCCAAAGGGGGGTGATGGGGTGTCCCCAAGGAGGTGACAGGTGGGTCCCCAAAGGGGTGACAAGGTGGTCCCCAAGGGGATGACAGGGTGATCCCCAAGGAGGTGAAGGGGGTTTCCCCAAGGGGGTGACAGGCGGGTCCCCAAGAAGGTGACAAGGGTGTCCTCCAGGGGTGTGACAGACGGGTCCCCAAGGGGGATGACAGGGGTGTCCCCAAGGTGGGGTTGACGGGGTGTCCCCAAAGGGGTGCCAAGGTTGTCCCCAGGGGGCTGGCAGGGGTGTCCCCAAGGGGTGTGTGACAGGGAGGTCCCCAAGGGGGTGACGGGGTGTCCCCACTGTGTGTGTGTCCCCCAGACTGGCACCACCTGCGCGTGGCAGGGCTGGTGGTGGCTGCCATCCTCTGCGTCATCGGCATCATCGTCCTCTTCAGTGAGTGTCACCGGAGGGTCCCCGTGTCATTGGGGGAGGTCCCTGTGTCACTTGGAGGGTCCTCGTGTCACCTGGAGTGTCCCTGTGACACCAGGGGGTCCCTGTGTCACTTGGGGGGGTGCCCATGTCACCAGGGTGGTCCCCAGGGAGTCCCCTGGGCTCGATGTCCCCTGGGGGGGTGACGTGTGTGTCCCCAGCACTTGTCACCTCTTGTGTCTCCTGCCAGGTGGGA
>NW_008795908.1:4556-6517 GCF_000699145.1 Aptenodytes forsteri | reverse complement strand
GTCTATGGTGACAGTGGTTGATGATCCCGTGTCCCCGTGCCCTTCAGGGACACGGGTTCACGTGGACATGACATCTCTGCGTCCCTCAGGTGCCCAGGTCCATGGTGATGCAGCAATTGATGTCCCCATGTCCCTCCAGGTGCCCAGGTCCACGTTTACACAAGGTCCACACGTCTCCATGTCCCTCAGGCACCCAGGTCCACAGTGACATGATGGCCGATGTCCCCACATCCTCCAGGCACCGGGGTCCAGGGTCACACAGTGTCCCCATGTCCCCACATCCCTCAGGCACAAAGGTCCACAG
Organism: Aptenodytes forsteri; assembly: GCF_000699145.1. Classification (NCBI taxonomy): domain Eukaryota; kingdom Metazoa; phylum Chordata; class Aves; order Sphenisciformes; family Spheniscidae; genus Aptenodytes; species Aptenodytes forsteri. The sequence goes on along the minus strand of NW_008795908.1, from coordinate 6,213 downwards.
TGACGTGATGACCAATGTCCCTGTGTCCTTCAGGCACCCAGGTCCAGAGTGAGGTGATGCTTGATGTCCCCATGTCCCCATGTCCCTCAGGTGCCCAGCTCCACAGTGACATCATGGCCATGTCCCAGCATCCCTCTGGCACCCAGCTCCACAATGAGGTGATGTTTGATGTCCCTCAGACCCCCAGCTCCACAGTGACATGACGACCGATGTCCCCATGTCCCTCAGGCCCAGCTCCAGGATGTTTGATGTCCCCAGGTCCCTCAGGTGCCCAGATCCACAATGACATAGTGGCCGATGTCCCCATGTCCTTCAGGCACTCACCTCCCTGCTACGACGCTTGATGTCCCCATGTCCCCAGGTGCCCAACTCCATGACGACGCGACGCTTGACGTCCCTCAGCCACCACAATGTGACGCTTGCCATCCCTCAAGCCCCCAAGTCCACGGTGACATGCCGGTAGATCTGGGTGGCCCCCTTGAAGCTGGAGGCCACCAGAAAGTGGCGGTGACCCAGGGAGAGGGGGGCGAAGGCACGGGGCGTGGGGGCCAACAGCTCCTGGGCGGGCTCCAGGTGCCCACCGGGGCCAAGGCGGTAGACGCGGCTGGGGGCGTAGTCGTTGCCCAGGATCACATAGCGTTGGCCGGCCAGCGCCAACGGTTGGAAGACCAACGAGCCCCGCGCCGGCACCTGCTGCACCTCCCGGAACATGGAGCCCTCCCAACGCATCACCTGGACACAGAGAACCATGGGAAGGGTTGGGTTGGGTTGGGTTGGGTTGGGTTGGGTGGTGGGCAGCTCAGGGAGGGTTGGGTCGGGTGCTGACCATCACGGGAAGGGTGGGGTTGGGTGGTGGGCATCGTGGGAAGGGTGTGGCTGGGTGGTAAGCACGATGGGAAGGGCTGCGTTAGGCCAAGAGCATCATGGGAAGGGTTGATAGGGGCATCGTAAACAAGTGATGGAGATGGCCGCCCATGGACACAGGACAGAGATGAACGCCCGTGGCTACGTGGTGGAGACGGCGCCATCCCATGGCCGTCCGCCATCTCATGGGCATCTCGTGGGCATCCGCCATCTCACGGTCGTCCCCCACCTCGTGTCACCGACCCTCCCGTGGCCATCACCCACCTCATGGACATCACCCACCTCGTGGTCATCCTCCACCTCATGGTCGCCCACCATCTCATGGTCATCCACCGCCCCCCCCGAACTCCTGGGTCGGGGGAGGGGCCCCCCCCGCCACGGACACCCGATGGTGACAGACCCCAACAGTCATGTGATGACCCCCCCATGGACTCATGACGCTGGTGGCCCCCCATGAACACACGATGGTGAATGATCCCAACGGACATGTGATGGTGACGGGGACACACACACACACACACACACACCCCCCCGGACCCACGATGCTGGTGGCCCCCCACAAACACGTGACGACGCTAGACGTGCCCCACCCAGCCCCGCCCTCACCTTGGCATCCCCCAGGAAGCGGGTCAGGCAGAGGAAGACGTGGCCCCGCAGGCGGAAGTGCTTCGCGGCGTAGACATCGGGCACGTGGGGGATGTCAGTGTGGGGGGCAAAGGCCGCCCCACTCCACCGGTAGACCAGGGGCCTCCGCGTGCCGCTGCAGACCACCAAGGCCGGCCGCCCCCCCAGC
>NW_008795908.1:3086-4281 GCF_000699145.1 Aptenodytes forsteri | reverse complement strand
CTGCCGGGGCCACCCGCCCGGCGCCAGACGGCCGAGCCCCCACCGAGTTGGGCCACCACCACCACCAACGCCCCCCCCAGCTGCAGGGGGTGGCAGGCCACCGGCGACGAGCCTGCGCGGACAAGGACATGGGTGCTGTTAGGAAGGGGGTGGTGGAGATGACCACGGGGGGGATGTTGGGGACAGGGTGATGGAGACAACCCTCCGGGGACACTGGGGACGTTGGCCATGGGGTGACTGGGATGACTTTACACGGTCAATGGAGACATTAGGGTGATGGTGATGACCCTGTGGGGACACTGGGGACATTGGGGTTGGGGTGATGGGGACAACTCTATGGGGACATCGGGGACGTTGGGGTCGGGGTGAGGATCCTATGGGGAAATTGGGGACATTGGGGAGGGGATGACGATGACACCCCTATGGGGACACTGGGGTGATGGGAATGACCTTATGGAGACGTGGGGGATGTTGGGGACGGGGTGATGAAGACAACCCTGTGGGGACGTTAGGGTTGGGGTGACGGTGATGACCCCGTGGGGACATTGGGGAGACCTTAGGCTTGATGTTGTAGTCCACAAGGGCATTTTGGGGTCCCTCTAGTTCATTTTTGGGGCGCTGGGATGGGTTTTGGGGTCCCCAGGGCATGTCTGACCTCCTCTAGGACATTTTTGGGGTCCCTCAGGCCATATTCAGGGTGCCCCAACAATATTTGGTGTGTTAGCAGGGGTTTGGGCTCCTCAGGGGCATTTTTGAGGACCTCCAGGCCATTTTTGAGGTTCCTCAGAACATTTTTTGTGTCCTCCAGGCCATTTTTGGGGTGCTGGCATGGGTTTTGAGTCCCCAAGGGCATTTTTTTAGGACCTCCAGGCTGTTTTTGAGGTTCTTCAGACCATTTTTGGTGTCCTCCAGGCCATTTTTGGGACCCCCTGGCCAGTTCTGAGGTCATTCAGACCATTTTTTGGGTCCCCCCCGACCATTTTCGGAGTGCTAGCACGGGTTTTGGGGTCCACCAGGGCATTTTTGGTGTCCTTCATGCCGTTTTTGAGGTTCCCCAGCCCATTTTTGAGGTCTCTCAGCCCATTTTTGGACCCCCTCCCTGACCATTTTTGGACACACACACACCCCCCCCAGATCTTTTGAGGGTTTCTCCTTACCATGGTGGGTTTTGGGGTGCCAGGACTCACCATTGATG
>NW_008795908.1:0-1914 GCF_000699145.1 Aptenodytes forsteri | reverse complement strand
GTTGGCCAGGGGGGACAGGGGACAGGGGGACAGGGGACATGGGGACACGGGGAGACCTGGCCACAAGGGAGGGCGGGTCCCGGGGGGGCCCCCAGGCTGTCCCCAGGGGTGTCCCCAGGGGTGTCCCAGCGTCTCCCCAGTGTCCCCAGCTGTCCCCAGTGTCCCAAAGGCGTCCCAAAGGTGTCCCGTAGTGTCCCCAAGGTGTCCTCAGGGTATCCCCAAGGTGTCCCCAGTGTGTCCCAAGGTGTCCCCAGGGGTGTCCCCAGTGTCCCAAGGTGCCCCTAGGAATGTCCCTGGGGTGTCCCCATGGTGTCCCCAACGTCCCCAAGGGAATCCCCAGTGTCCCCACGTGTCCCAGGGGTATCCCCAGGGTGTCCCCAGTGTGTCCCAAGGTGCCCCTAGGGGTGTCCCCAGTGGCTCCAAGGGCATTCTGTGTCCCCATGTGTCCCAGGGGTGTCCCCAGAGGCATCCCCAATGTCCCCAGGGTGTCCCTGGTGTCCCCAAGGGCATCTCCAGTGTCCCCAGTGTGTCCCAGCATGCCCCAGGGTGGCCCCACAGGGGTGGCCCCAGTGTCTCCAAGGGCATCCTCAGTGTCCCCATGTGTCCCAGGGGTGTCCCCAGAGGCATCCCCAATGTCCCCAGGGTGTCCCTGGTGTCCCCAAGGGCATCTCCAGTGTCCCCAGTGTGTCCCAGCATGCCCCAGGGGTGGCCCCAGGGGTGGCCCCAGGGTGTCCCCGTGTCACTCACAGGTAACCCAGTATATCCCAGTACCTGCCAGCAGCACCAGGACCCCCAGTGTCCCCCCGTGTCCCTCCCAGTGTCCCCCAGCATCTTCCAGTTCCCTCCACCGCCTCCCAGTGCCCCCCAGTACAACCCAGTGCCCCCCAGTCCCTCCCCAGTGCCCCCCAGTCCCTCCCAGTACTACTCACAAGTACTCCAGCAGCACCAGCCCGGCGAAGGCCCCATCCCCGATGGTCCCCAGGCGCCCGGCAGTGACCAACCTGCGGGGACACACCACTGCCACCCCCAGGGACGCGGGGACACCCCAGGGATGCGCTGGGGACACCCCACTGCCACCCCTGGGGACACCCTGGAGACTCTCAGGGGACTTTGGGGACACTTCAGGGACCCTGGGGACCACCTGGGGAGCTCGGGAACACCATGCTGCCACTTCCAGGGACAGCCCAGGGACATTCCGTGGACCCTGGGGACACTTTGGGGACCCTGGGGACAACCTGGTGACCTTGGAGATACCCTGGGGACATCCTGAGGACACCCTGTGGCACCTTGGGGACCTTGGGGTCACCCTGGGGACAGCCCAGGGACCTTGGGGATGCCCTGCTGCCACTCCCAGGGACACCCTGGGGACACTCAGGGGACCTTGGGGACATTAAGGACACCCTTGGAGCCACCTCGGGGACACCATGGGGGCCTTGGGGACACCATGGAGACACAGCATGGGCCTTGGGGTTGCCATGGGGACCTTGGGGACTTCAAGAGGACCTTGGGGATGCTCTTGGGGACATCTTGGGGACACCTTGGGGACACCAGAGATATCTTGGGGACAGTATGGGGACCTTGGGGACACCGGGGACAATATGTGGACAGCAGGATGCCCTTGGGAACAGCATGGGGACCTTGGGGCCACCATGAGGACCTCAGGGACACGCTGGGGACATGTTTGGGATGGCGTGGGGACCTTGGGGACACCACGGGGACGCCACGGGGACCTTGGGGACAGGTTGGGGATGGCACGGGGACCTTGGGGACACTGAGGGGACACTGAGGGGACACCATGGGGACCTTGGGGACGCGTTGGGGGCAGCGTGGGGACCTTACAGCAGCTGCAGGGCCGGGGTGTCACGGAAGCTGCCCTCGCCCAGGACATCGATGTGCCACCGCACCAGGGACCTG
>NW_008795907.1:3884543-3884822 GCF_000699145.1 Aptenodytes forsteri | reverse complement strand
ACGCTACAGCCCCACCGACCCACGGGGCAGGGCACCGGGAAACCCCGGCGCACACCCGCGGCACTGGTTAACCACGACGCACACCCACCTCACCACAATGACCAACAGCAACAACTCCACGTACCACCCCACCGACACACACACCAGCCCCCTGCCCCGCCAACAGCCCTCTCACCCAACCGCCACACCACCACCACCCGCAGCAGCACACGCCACTCCCAAAACCCACACCTGACCCTCCGCAACACGACAACACCAAAACGGGGGCCGCCCCCGCAC
>NW_008795907.1:3882360-3884467 GCF_000699145.1 Aptenodytes forsteri | reverse complement strand
AAAAGCCTACAGCACCCGGTATTCCCAGGCGGTCTCCCATCCAAGTACTCACTGGGCCCGACCTGCCTCCCTTCCGAGATCAGATGAGATCGGGCGTTCGCAGGGTCCTATGGCCGTGGGCACCCCCTGCCCCGCCAACAGTCCACTCACCTAACCGCCACCACACTCCTACCCCGCGCTGCAGCCCCACAGACCCACGGGGCGCGGCAGTGGTCAACCACAACGCACACCCGCCTCACCACAATGACCAACAGCAACAACTCCACGTACCACCCCCCCAACACACACACCATCCTACTGCCCCACCAACAGCCCTCTCACCTAACCGCCACCAGTATCCTACCCCACGCTAAGTGGTTTCCAGCAGTATTACTCTATTTTGCACCTTAGAATATACTCCAGTAATGTGTGCCGTACAGACTTGTCACAATCCCACAGATGATGTCCCTATAGTCATACTCCTAGTTCTTGTGCCGTCTCACTCTATACCGATTACTGTTTGTAGATGACTGTTGCTTTCCTCATTTTATTTATGAGTCATCTCATACCCCATAAATTTATTTCCAGTAGATGGCAACGTGGCTGTGCTGTTGCTGATTTCACCCTGGTTCTACTCAGGTCTCTGGCCACCATACAGTGATCAAGCGCCTCTGGACTCATGAGTCTCCAAGGTAGCCAGTGACCTTGCAGCAGCTCTGGAGGTGTGAAACAGCCGTATAACAGCTGCTGGGACAGGTTCCCCATGAGACACAGACTTGGGCATGCAGGAGCCGTAAGCAGACGGCATGTCCGAGCTGTTGCTTTCCTCTCCTCCCCTCCCCGGTGAGTAAATCCCATCAGTAACCACCCTAAACCGCCCCACTCTGCACGACGGACATGACACTGTCTGAGGGCAAAGCAGTGTGGGCACAGCACATGCCATCCCTTCCACTCAGCAGCCGTGTTTTCAGGTGGTCCTGGTGTGAAACACCGGCAGTGGCCTTCTTGTACCACATGCAGTGGTGACCCTGCAAGCCATTCCGACCCTCACTGGGGTAGCCTCGAGCTGCCCAGGCAGCAGGTAGCAGGCTTGGTTGCTGCAAATGGCCTCAGCAGTCATTTTCTTAGGAGGTTTCGTGGGAATGAGCTTGCCCGAGAGGATCAACTGTAGGTCACCACATCATGGTAGGGTCAGAGAGCTGCTTACCACTTGCCTGGAGGTGTGAAACAGCCGCATAACAGCTGCTGGGACAGGTTCCCCATGACACACAGGCTCGGGCATGCGGGAGCCGTAAGCAGACGGCATGTCCGAGCTGTTGCTTTCCTCTCCTCCCCTCCCTGGTGAGTAAATCCCATCAGCAACCACCCTAAACTGCCCCACGCCAGCCCTAATCCCATCTTGGGGGATGCCATCAGCCACCTATCAGCCAGGCCAGGGATGGACGGTCCTGGTAGGGACACCCCTGTGTCCTGCAGAGCCTGGGGGATAGCAGGGGTGGCACTGGTTACTGGCCTGGGGAAGGGGAGCAGAGTGGTGGAAAGAGGCTGCCTGTCTTCCATGCTCTCTGGAGAAGGAGGGGGAGCCCAGAGCTGAGCTGAGCTTTGTCCTGAGTTAATTTTAGCCCAAGGAGATAAGAGAGGGGAGGTGCATGGCGGGGCTTAAGGGGTCCCTCTGCCCCGGCATGAGGCAGGCCTGGCCTCTGCCATTCCTGCAGGCGTGGGGTGGGCTGTGGGGTGCCTGGGGAGCTGGCGGGGCCCGGCTGCTCTCCCCGGCTGTGGGGGCTCCCGGCCAGGCTGGGGGCTCATCTCACCCCGCAGAGCGGGGTGGTGCAGGCAGCAGCTGTGGGATGCACATGGCTTGTGCTCCCCAGGGCCAGCGTAGCGCCCTGGTGTGGGGCACAGGGGGCTCCCTGGGGAGGACCCTGCCCGTGGGAGGGTGCGTGAGAGAGTGACCATGGGGTTGTACTTGAGTGGGGGGTTCCCTGCCTGGGGAGACGGGTACCTGTGGGGAGATAGCCTGTGTGGGTGTAACTGAGTGGGGGTGATTCCTGTGTGGGAGAGCGTACACGTGAGAGGGTCAGCCTGTGGGGTTGCACCCGACTGTGGGTGCACATGTGGGGGTACCCCC
>NW_008795907.1:3861358-3881831 GCF_000699145.1 Aptenodytes forsteri | reverse complement strand
GGGGTCGGCGGGGGGGGGGCGCGGGGGGGGGGGGCGGGCTCGCCTGCCACGGCCCCGCGGACTCTGCCGTCGGGTCTGGGGCTCTGCCCTCGTTCCGCAGACCCTCCCAGCGCTTTTCCCCGGGGGGACATCTGGAGAGAGGCTGCCTGCTCTTGGCGAGATGTTTGCATTTCTCCGCGGTTTTGCGGTCGGGCTGGAAGAAGCTGCGGCGGGTTACCAGCGCCATCTGATCCCCATATTGTCCCTGTGCTTTGGCGGGGGGGTCGTAGGGTTCGCCTCAGACTCGGGGCTGGAGCTCAGTCCCGCGCTTAGCTCACGGCCTGGGGTTGCCTCTGCTCTACCTGGGTTCAGGATGATGGCTGTTTGTGGTGGCACCCACGAGCTGTGGCTCTGGGGGACGCTGGGTGGGATGGGGGGCTGGGAGAGCACAGGCGCTGCTGCCCCACACCCTGGGGCACCTGGTGGGTCTGTGTCCCAAGGCTTTGCAGCGATACTGGATGTCTGCCTTCAGCAACTGTGACCCCGAACGTCCCTAGCAGCTTTGCTGACTCTGCCCAGCAGTACTGTAGCTCCATCCACGGTTCTGTTCGCCAGGCTTTGTGCTCCCTCCCATGCACCCAAACGAAGCTTGAGCATAGCTTCCTTTTGCTTCCCACTTCCTGGGGTCTGGGATGGAGAACCCCTCCCTGCAGGAAGGTTTGTATTAAAGTCAAGCTGCTGGTGGCAATGTGGAGAGCTGCTTCTGTAAGCAGAAAGGCTTGGCCCTTCTCAGGACCATGATCCAGCCTGTGTCTCTCCCCCACGAATCCCCATCCTGGCTCCTGCAGTTGGGCTGTGCCTGGGTAGCTTTGATTACCTGTGCTCAGCTTTCCCTCCAGCACTCCAAACGCCTATGCTCCTGGGGACTGACGTCCTCCCAGCCCCAAGTAGAGGGGTCAGGCAGGCAGCCTCATGTGCCAGCTGGCCACAGGCAGGGCTGCTGGACTGGGAGTGAGCTACTGCCAGGCACGAGGAGGCAGGGCCACAGAGGTGCTATGTGGGCTGTCACGGCAAGGTGCAAAGACCTACTTCAGCTTACGGAGGTGACCAAGAACCTGGCTGAATGCTCCCAGCTCCTGACATTGCGGGCTGTTGCTGGCCCCAGCTGGGGCTGTTGCTGCGGGAGACCAGGCAATGGGCTTTTGTGAGTTCACCAGAGCTCTTTGTTGCATGGGCAGCGTCGCGTCGGCAGCTGGGTGCAGGAAGGGAGGTGGTCCGGGCAAGACCACTGCTCTGCTCGCTCCTGTGCCCCTTTTGATGACGGTTAAAGGGGATCCCACTCTGCAGAGGGCTGAGATGTGGCACTGTGAGGGCAGGAGGACAAATGATGCTGGCAGCTGCAGTACCAAAAAGCTGCGGGCAAGAGCCCAGAGTGGGCAGCAGCACTGCCTCAATAGGGATAAGGAAAGGAACAGTGGTGGTTTGGGAAATAAAAAGTGGAAGAGCTGAACTGCAGCCGAATTTTTCAACAATGAGCTCATTAAATGCCGGCCTTGTAAGTAGGGAAACCTAGGCTTTGCAGTTGAATGCTAATCAGCTGGTCAATGTAGCTGGAAAACATTGCATGCCCTGTGAGGACTATTGCAGCTGAGCGATGGCCAGCCGTGCCAAAAGGGGAAGAAGCTGGCCTGCATGCTCCCCCGTGCTCCCCGGACAAACGGACGGAAAACCCCATCCTGGTTTTCACTGTTACAGGCACCTGGCGTTTACAGTGGCAGAGGATCTGGTCTTTGCTCCATCTGCTGCCAGCAACCCGTTTCAAGTATTGGCCGATACCACGTGCTCCATGAGGAGAGGAAATGTTCCCCTTAATTCCTGCCAGTCAGAGCTTGAGTTAATGTGATTAAGGCTTTTATTCTTTGTATGGCTTATTGGCCCTGGCCACCACAACCCAGGGTCTTTTTTACTAATGGTAAAAAATAAGCCTTTGACAGACAGGGATGTATCTTCTCACTGCCACGGGATGCCAGGTTTCCAGTATAAGACTTCCCATCCAAAAGTGTTTCTTATCAGTTTAGTGGGACTTGTAAATCTGTAACTTGGACTAAACTTGAGCCTGTGGGACCCAGGCATGGTGTGGGCTGGGTCAGGGCCCTCTGGCCGGAAAGGAGTTGCTGGTGATAGCAGCTGCTCTGGCATCTGTCAGCGCTTGCCACAGTATGGCTGGTGGCTGTGACCACCCTGTGCTAGGGTGGAAGCAAAGGGCTCGTATGAACATGGGACTTCCTGAAATCTAGTGCTCCATCCAGGTGCTGTGTGCTGCCAGCTGCGCTGGGAGCATCCTTCCAAAGCAGAAACGATGCTCCTTGCTCCTGCTGCCACAAGTTGGGCTCACTTTTCACCCACTTGTCCAAGCCTCCTCTTGGCAGCATCCCCCCGTTTTGGCCCCATACCTGCACCCCACCCCTGCCTCCGGGGGAATCTGCTGCGGGTGCTGGGGCTGTGCAAGAGCATGCAGGGGCTGCTGGGTGCAGGCAGCTCAGTTGCTGGGGGTGGGTATATTTTTTGGCAGAGGGACCAGGAAGTCTGCAGCTCAGGCTAATTATAATGTGACCTAATTAGCTGCCTATTCTGACAATGTGTGAGGACTGTGGTAACCATGATAACCTCCCTTCCCCAAGTCTTGTGAATGAACCCTCAGGAGCCCTGGAGTCTCACAGCTCCCCTTGGTGCCATCTTGTCTGGGGAAATGGCAGAGAGGCGTGTAAAAGCCAGGCTGTGAGGCTGTGCCTGGTGGGAGTAACCTTTCTGAGGGATGTAGGGGGGAGGAAAACAGCCACTGGCTTCATCTGCGGGGTGTGAGGGAGTGGAGAAATTCCAGCCTTGCTATTGCTTTTGTATTTAGGCAATTTCATGTGTTGCCCACATGTTTTGCAAGTGCCTTGTGCCTGGCCGGTGGGAGAGGCTGTAATGTCCTCTTGTGCTCCTGGAGCCACTTGGGAGCCCCTCGCCGGGTGCCCCATACCGAGGGACATGTCTGATGTGCTGCAGCAGACTGGCTCACTCCAGGACTGCTGTGCTCCCAGTGTGACCAGCTGTCTCTGGTCTGTGACCAGCTGCCTCTGGAGTCCCAGCTATCAGGGATGTCATCTCCACAGGAACTTGGCCACCCAGCCTGGGTCCTGCAGTCTTTGGTGCCTCGGGGTCTTGCCCAGCATCTCAGAGGAGATCTTGCTGGAGGAGACTTTCATCTCACCCTCATGTCCCTCCAAGAGCAGGAGAGCTCCTGTTGTCTGGGCTGGGGAGGACGGAGCTGCACATGGCTGAGGAGCCTGTTCCTGTCCCCACCCTGGTATGGAGATGTCGTGGTGTTTAACCTCAGTTGGCAACTGAGCACCACACAGCCGCTCCCTCACTCCCCCTGCCCCTGGTGGGATGGGGGAGAGAATTGGAAGAGTAAAAGTGAGAAAACTTGTGGGTTGAGATAAAAACAGTTTAATAATTGAAATAAAATCATAATAATAATAATATACAAAGCAAGTGATGCACAATGCAATTGCTCACCACCCACTGACCGATGCCCATACTGAGCATGATGTCACATGGTATGGAATATCCCTTTGGCCAGTTGGGGTCAGCTGTCCTGGCTGTGCCCCCTCCCAGCTCCTTGTGCACCTCCAGCCTTCCCAGTTGGTAGAGCATGGGAAGCTGAGAAGTCCTTGACTAGTGTAAGCACTACCTAGCAACAACTAAAACATCGGTGTGTTATCAACATTATTCTCATCCTAAATCCAAACCACAGCACTATGCCAGCTACTAGGAAGGAAATTAACTCTATCCCAGCCGAAACCAGGACAAGGAATTGTTTCCAAAGCTCTTGGCGACAGAATAGACTATTTCAGTTGGAAGGGACCTACAATGATCATCTAGTCCAACTGCATGACCACTTAAGGGCTGACCCAAAAGTTAAAGCATGTTAAGGGCATTGTCCAAATGCCTCTTAAACACTGGCAGGCTTGGGGCATCGACCATCTCTCTAGGAAGCCTGTTCCAGTGTCTGACCACCCTCTTGGTAAAGAAATGCTTCCTCATGTCAGGTCCGATCTTCCCCTGAGGCAGCTTTGAACCATTCCCACACATCTTATCACTGGATACCAGGGAGAAGAGATCAGCACCTCCCTCTCCATGTAAGTTGAAACGCAATGGTCAGAGGGAGTAAAGTACTACTTAGAAAGGATTTTGAAATATTTAAGAAGAGAATATTACTACTTCAGCACCATTACTCCGACTGCTTTGTTTCAAAGCCTGTATTAGGCCATTGCAGCATGCAGGAACTACAGATCAAAGTACAGGTGCCCATAGCATGTGGAGCAAGCTCAGGTACAGCAATGTGTACAGGGAGGGCAGGTTTTCTTTCCAGCCTTTCTCAAGAAGCGTGAGTATTTAGAAGCTGCTCTTTGATCCTTCAGGATTTGGGATTTCTCATTCAACTATCCTTTTCTTTTTCCTTGGAGTTTTTTCAGGCAGCTGGGAGGTGACTGCAGAGCCAGTACAGATGACACAGTCCTCGGCATCTCCTTTCTCCTCCCTTCCTGATCCCTCTTTCTTCCACGGTGTAACCCCCCAGCTATGCTGTGTAACACCAGTACAATGATTGTTTTCAGGCAGTAATTGTGCATAACACGCTTCTTGCTCTTAAGCAAGTCTGTTCAGCAAGAATTCCCTCCTTCCCCCCCCTCCAATTTCTGCTCCTGCTTTCCTCCCCCAGCACTTCGGCAGCCGGGCACACACTGCAGCCTGGGTGGAAGCAAGCCAGCGTGGGAATCTGGGTGCATCCTTGTTGCAGCAGATTTTGGCAGCTGCTGCCTGTGTCTCATCTGCTGCCAGGAACGCTGCTATGGCGGCACTGCGAAGCCTTATCGTGCAGGCCGTGGTGCTCGTAGCTGCCTGCAGCATCCCAGCTGTCGCAAGTGGGGACCCACCATGGCTGTTGCACTGACTTGCTGCTGGAGTTGCCTGCCTGTGATGTGAGACGTCTTTGCCCATTGATGCGAGAGCCCCTCTGTCCGTAATGCCCGTCTGTCACCAGGGTGAGGCTTGGCTTGCGGCCTGGGGAGCTTTGAGACTGAAGGAAGCAAAGTTCTGGTGTCACGGCAGGACAGCGGGTGACAGCGGGGCTGGGAGGGCTGGCAAGGCACCAGAGTGCTGCGTACTCTTGCTGTGCCAATCCTGGAGTACAGGATGGGATGGCTCCCCAGGATGCTGGGATGCATTTAGGGACCAAACTTGCCCTGGTGCCCTCTTCCAGCTCTGCCTGTGCTGCCTGTGAGGGCTGACCAGTGTCCATCACTGGGACAGGGCTGCTCTGCGGGCAGTGAAACAGGTGTGAGTGGTATCAGGGGCTGGCTGGAGCCCTGGGCCCTGAAAGGGAGCTCCCAAAAAGAAGACTGGGGTTTTGGGAGCTCCCAAAAGGCGGACAGTGAGGTTTTTTGGTAGGGCTGAGGTGTGCTGGGAGCATCGGCCGACCAACAAGGTGTAGCCCGTGCCATGCCCCATTGCACTGAGTGCCTGTGCCTGCGGGGGGGCAGTGGGGAATGAATTGTGCTGTCTCTCATGCCCTATAAATATGCCTCTCCCTAAATAGTCTGGCTGCATGGCTCCATGGCAGCTGAGTGGCTGTGCCCAGGTCCTAAAATACTCAGGCTGTTTTAGGAGGCGAAGGGGGCAGGGAGGGAATGCAGCAGTTTGCAGGGTGCTGCTGCTGTTCTGTGGGGCTGGCACTGAGCATCTGGGGGCTTCAGCATCCCTCTGTCTGTCCCCAACTGCAAGGGACTGGTAACCTGATTTCAGGATGCGTCTCGGTGCCAGCTGTACCCTGGCCCAGCGTGCTTAACACCCATTGTGTGGCTGGTACAGCGTGCTGCTCTGCCACTGTGGCCCACTGCTGGCAAGACCCCATTTCTCACAATTCTGGCTTTGTGCTGCCTCTCTGCAGGGATGATGAGCCCTGAAGCTGTGCCCCACGCTTAACCCTTTCGGGGCAGCGCGTTTGCCCCTGGGCAGTGCCAGGACAGGCACTGAGGGCCGGTGTTTGCCTGCGGGTAGCATCTGTAGCAGAAGGGTGAGATGAGCATGGCAGGCATGGGCTGGGCTTGTACCCTCCTTTTGCCTTCATCTCCATTACCCAATGCTTCTGAGAGGGGCTGGGCAGTGTCCTGACCCCGGATGGCAGCCCATGGTGGGGACCTTGTTGTCATCCTGCTTCTGCACCTGGCCAAAGGGCAGTGTGAGCTTGCTGGGGCCAAAAAAAAAAAAACCCCAACCCCAATTCCAAGTGCCTCCCTGCCACTATATGCTTTGCTGCTTTATCTGATCAAAGGTACTGCCTCTCCAACCGCCTTACTCCGGAGGAACGGCTCCACACCCTTTCTCCCAAACTTAAAGGAAAAGCAAATTGACAATTAAATGTTGCACTTATTACGCTTCTGTGAGGTCTTGAAAGTGCGTCTTGGAGCTGGGCTGGGCAACGCTGTGAATGTGTGCCTTAACTAACTGACGCCTTCCTTGCTGTGATGAACCCACTGCCTTTCTTCCCTGTGAAGTCTCAGGTCTGTGACCTGGTTTCTGCTCTGACAGAGGTTTTTTTTCTAGTTTTCCAGAAAGCTGTTTGGCCTAGTGGGCTTGCAGGTTTTCTGGGTGCAGAGCATGCAGGCAGATTGGTAGTAGGGGCTACATGCCAGCCCAGTGGTGACATCCCTGTCATTTGGCGGTCTCTTGGACCTGGGACCCTTGGAAACAAAGAGGCACAGAGAGTATAAAAGATGGTTGTGGAGGTGGTGGGACTCTGGAAAGCCGTGGAGGCCACCCCAGTGTGGGGGGAAAAGCACCCTGTGCCTGTGCTCATGAAGGCAGGGGAAGAACTCTTGGCTGCAGCCCTGCCTTGCGCTGCCTATGCCTGCGAGCAGCTCGGGGCCAGTGGCTTTGTTCGTGCCTTCCTCTGCCACAGCTTCCTCTGCGGCTGTGAGTTTTCTCAGCTGGAAAGGGCTTTCTTCCAGGGTAACCACAACTGTGCAGGTCTTGGTCTGGGATGGCTACAGCCCTCATTTCTTTGGAACAGAACTAACAGTCAATGAAAGATGATGGGTGGGAGGATTTGACTGGCTCCTGCCAACAGGAAAGCTTCAGCACCATGCCTAGGGTTTCCTTTCTGAATGGTTGAAAGGATTTAGCTCTGTTGGGGTTGAGATGGTGGCAAGGGGGCAGTGGCAGGCTGTGGACCGGGGCTGAGCCCAGACTGGCAGACCCTGCCCTGTCCTCCCATGCAAGCCCCCAGCTCTGTGCTAGACCCCGATGGCAGGACCAGGATGAGGGAGGGCTGTTGATGGGCTGTCTGATAGCAGAGTGCCCATCCCTCCAGCCTTTGGACTTTGAAACCCAGTGGTGGCCCTGGTGGGTGTGAAGTGCTGGTTGCTGGGTGGGCCAGATGCTTTACTTGCACCCGCAGTGGATGTCAGGGGAGGAATTAGTGCACAGTCCCAGGCTGAGCACGGCAGGTCACTGCCTCCCCATCCCTAAAGCACTCTGCCCCCTGCACAGGTGCTCTCTCCTCCTGCAGAGAGTCCTTGCCGTCGTTTGTGCTCCATTGGGAGTGTGGTCCCACTCCAGTCTTGCTCCTAGAGGTGGGCACTGGTTTCTTCTGCCAGCCTGGCCCTGTGGTGCAGCCCCCGGCACCAGCTAGGATTGCTGTGCTCCCCCAGGACTGCCTTTCTGTTCTGCCCGGGGACACTGAATAAGCAGCTGCCCTGAAGCATGGTGCTTGTGTAGTACAAAACCATTTTGGAGAGGAAAGATCTTAACAGCTAGAGGGGGTGTGTTTTGCTTGCAAAGAAAGGTAGCCGCTTTCTGCTGGGAGGTTCTAGTGGTCTCTGCTCCCTGTTTCTCCTCTAAATGAGCAGGAGACCTGGCAGCAGCTGGCTCCAGCATGCCTTTGCCTCACCGTGCTGGTGTATGGTGTAAGCTGTGCCTAAGTAATCTTTGTGCTGGGCATGGAAGTGGGCGAGATGGAAATTCCACAGAGATAAGCTGAGTTCCTCCACGCTCCTTCTGTGTGGGTGGTTTGGTCTGAGCTCCCCTAAGCACTTCTCTCTCTGAGACAGCTCTGAAAGCTGCCTGCTACTTCCCCGAGCTTAATATATCTCAGCACTGGCTGTGTTTTGCAGCTTCCCCTCTCCCCCAAGCTTTGAACCACCCCGTGACTGTATCCATTTGCATGGTTCCTCTTCTGGGAAGATGGATATGGGGGATGATGAGGGCTGACCCCCTCCCCTTTGCACCCTGCAGGTATGACTCGGGACGGGATGGGTACATCGACCTGATGGAGCTGAAGCTGATGATGGAAAAGCTGGGAGCCCCACAGACCCACCTGGGGCTGAAGAACATGATCAAGGAGGTGGACGAAGACTTCGATGGGAAGCTCAGCTTCCGCGAGGTGAGGGTGGCTGTGGAAGCAGACAGGGATGTGGCTGTGGGGCGGAGGGAGGAGGCAGCCAGGTCCTGTACTCTGTCTGTAGGTAGCACTGTCCCCTCCATGTTTCTCGAGCTGTGGGGTGCAGTGGAGAAGCAGGTGAGCTTCCCCATGCCATGGGGAGCTCAAGGTGTGGACTACTGTCAGCATCCATCTCCACGTGGCAGTAATGGTACCTGATGTCAAAGCTCTCCAACCCCTCTGCCTGCTTTAGGAGTGCATTAAGTCCTAGTGCAGCTGCCCGGGCGTGCTGACAGCTCCCTGCTGTAGCTGGAGGTGGTATGTCCCTTCAGTCACAAGGTCTCATTGCTGGGCTCCTGCAGTACAGTGGCTCAGGCCTCATTTCAGGTACAGGGGAAGGGCTCTCCTTGGAGCAGCTGGTCTCACGGGGCACAGGAGGCTTCCTCTTCCAGTTTATATTCAGTCCCTCTCAGCATCGCACAGTGACTAGCCACAGCAAGCTTCACAAGGGGTGGTCACCTCCCTGCAGTGAGGAATAAATGTGGTGATGCAGCAGTTCAGTACTGCATGCTGTCTCAACAGGGACACACAGCGAACAGGTCTGTCTGTCACCTCTGTGCTGAGACCGGTGGGAGCAGTGTGGGCAGGCCTGGATCTGCTGCCAGGCAGAGGAAGAGAGGGAATTTGAGCAGTGACCTGCATGCACTCAAGGGTACCCAACTCATCTCAGCAGGAAGGGGGAGCCCACATATAAAAACCTCCTGTTGCATCATGTCCTCCTCCCAGGCTTTGATTGCTGTCTCAGTAGGAAGTGTATGTCACACTGTGGCTTTCTGAATTAACCGACAGCCCCTTAGGCAGCAGGAGGGCTAGTGCTGCTTGTGTCCTGCAGCGATTGTGAGGGCTGTGCTGCTGTCCTGCTTTCTCCCGCCCCAGGGGACAGCTGCAATGGGCCCCGAGCAGCTGGGCTCCCTTGTTTCTGCAGGGGCTGTGCTCTCACCATGCCTCTTGCAGGATGGGGCTTAGTTGTGGAGATTAGGTGCAGAGCTCTCCACAGCTCAGGACATCAAGTTCTTCATCTTGGAAGTGCTAGGACCTTTGGCAGTGCCTGGGAGGGAGGATGAGCAGTCAGGGCCCATGTCTGGTTGGGGTGTGAGGGGTGACTGGCAGCTCACAGAGCTGCTGCACCATCTCTCTGTGCTGGCACGTCACACCATCTCCCCCTGCTTCTGTTCCACAAGGGTTTTGTTGCATTGCTTTTGCTGCAAGAGGGCAGTAGTAGAAGACAGAGGCTAAAGACCATTGGGTTACAGGGCCTGGCCCATAGAAAGGGGGAAAGACAAGCAAATCTGGGAAGTGAGAGCCTGTCAGTTCACACTAGCAAAGCTCTAAGCTGGCAGCTCCTCTGGGCAGGGAAGGAGACATGCCTGGTCAGAGGTTAACCGGGGGTAGCAAAGAATCCAGCAGAGCAGGAAGAGCATCGTGCCCTTGGCCCCGTGTCAGACTGTGATTGCCAAATCACTGCATGGGCTGGAGGAGCCTCTGTCTCTCTGCGTGCCCCCTGGGCCACCCTTCACCCTGGTTGAAGAGCTGGGGACAGCCTCTGGGCTTGCTGCAGGGGCTCTCTCCTGTGAAAGAGAAGGGCCTTTATCCCCAAGGCTCTCTCTGGAAGATGCCATGGTGTCCTGGCACCAGTGGTATGGCACAAGTGGCAGAGCAGCTCCTCTTCTGCCGCCACCTGTTTGGAGCACAGCTCCCTGCACAGCCGCCTGTCAGCCAGCACAGGCTGCCCATGCTGCCAGTCCTTGGCAGGCGGCATGTGGCAGCTGGTGCTGTTGTAGCTTCTCGCCAGACGCAAAATGATGGTCAAGCAAATGCAAGCTTGAGTGGCACATGGGTTGGAATGAAGGAGTGGTACTGGCAGAGCTCTGGGGACAAGTTACACAGCAGCTTTGGCATGTACCGAAAGCTTCCCATGGTAGAGAGGAGCAGGATGCTTCTTGCCTTGTTGCAGATGTGCTGTGTCCAGCTGCTATGTTCGGGCAGAGGACTGGCAGGGAGGCAGGTTTCCCAGTGGGTGAGGAGGCCTGAACCAGCCTATAGCCCTGCCCCACTATGCTTCCCGTTGGTGGTGACAAGCAAGCATGTAGTGGGTGATGAAACTGACTTGGGGCACTCTGACAACACAGGGAGAAACCCTGGTTTAAATGAGTGTCCGAATTCAGCAGAGTGTAACTTGAGCACTGGAGGGCTCCTGTCTGCCTCTCCAGAGAATATCGAGTCCTGACATAACTGCCTGAAGAAGTGCTTCTCGTGGCCTGGCCAGAGAATTGGTAAGGACCTCTTTCACTTGCTTTCACCTTTTGTTGCTGCTTTGAGTAGTGTCATGTCCTCCTTTCCCATGTAAGCTGTCGTCTGGAAAGCAGGCTTGTATGGCTCTCACTTGCTGCTGCTGAACTGCTGGCCCCGTTAGGAAAGTTGCCTTCTACCATTGACCTTTGAGCATCCATCAATACATCAACAATTAACTGCACAAGACTCCCTCCATGACTCAAGTGAAGAAGTTTAGGCTTAAAAAGATTAGGTACATTGGGGGGGAAAAAACCACCTCTGACCATCTAGTTTTGTCATTACCACAGGAAACCAGAGTTAATTGCTATAATAGTAATGTCTAATTGTAGCTGCTATCTAGAACTCACAAAAATCCACCCACTGCCCCCCCACGTTCACACCAGCTTAAATGCTGACCCATGTCATGTGTTTGCTAGCAGGCTTGATGCAAACCACAGCCTTCGGTGGCACTGCTTTTCTGGCAAGCTGCTGCAAGGCAAAGTAGTTGCCAGTCAGTCCCATACCTTCCCTCACATCCCTGAGGCCAGCATGGTGCCCGGTGGGGCTGTGTAACTGCAGCATTGCTCTGAGACCTGGCACTGTGGGGTAGGTCTTGGATCATGAAGGATGTGAGAACAGATACATCTCTTATGAGGTTAGTGGGGTGGAAAGTGTGTGTTGTGTCCTCCTTGAGAGCAGGGTTTTTAAAAATACCAACATTACTCACTTTTGCTTCTCTATTGACGTTTCCCTGAGGCTTAGCTGCATGCGATGTGTCCTGGGCCTAGCAAGGGTGTGAGATAGGCTGGGAATGGGAACTCATCAGGAAACTGAATGCAGATTCCTGGTGTTCTCTAGTTAGCGAGGACCGATGCCTCGAGGGCAAATAACTGGCGAGGTGGGCTGCAGGTGGTGTGCTTACATGAGGAAGGGTTGCTTCTGTGGAAACCAGCATGATGCCCCATGGTCTGCTTTGCTGGGTCCTTGGGGCTGATGTTATGCTGTGTCCGCCCCAACCGGTGGCTCAGCCCTTGGTTTCCTTGAGCTCAGCTTCCTGGCTGTGGCAGCCCATATTCCACGGGAGGATTGCTGCCCCATCCCCTAGTTTCAGGATGATTCATGCACACTTGTACTCATGACTGGGTGTTTCCAGTCCCTCCCTGGGCAACAGCTGTACCAGACCTCAGGATTGTGCTGCCTCCTCCGGCCGTTTCCGATGCCAGGAAGTGGGACTCGCAGGGTGGAGCAGAAACTGTGGGGAGGAACCATGACTAACACCAGCCTGGCTGCCAGCCCTCCGTGTCCCCATGCCTGGTGGTGGAGGAGGAGAGGAACTAGCCCGAGCCTAGCGGATCTGAGCAGAGGGAGAGGATATTTTGGGGAGGATTTGGTTTCTTTCTGAGCAGGATGTTCTGCCCATTCAGCAGAGCATCATTAAATTTCTTACATGTGTTTGGAGGGGGAAAAGTTCCCTCCCGAAGCACAGCCTGCTTTCTGGCTGCTCTGTGCTGAGCACATACGGGTTATGAGGCCATTGCATGAAGCAATGCCTGGTGACACTGCCTCTGTGAGAGGGCAGCCAGCACTGCTGTCATCTCCACACCCTTCCCCATGGGAGGCCTTCCCAGGCTCTTGCATCTCCACCAGCTTCTGCGAGCAACTTGAAGCAGGCGAGCGCATTAGGGGCTGGCTCAGAGTGGATCCTGGGACTCTGCTGCCCTCCTTCGGGACAGCTCGGGCTCTCTGTAGGAAGACGCAAAGTCCCAAGCCTGGCAATCTGAGGAGCACAGCACTAGATATCCATTTGCACAGGAACATCAAATTTCAGGGCAACCCTACGTGGTATTTGCAGCCCTCTGCCCTGGACTGAAGTGGTGCAGTGGCGCAATTTTGTTGCTTGTGCTCCTTTTGTACCCGAGTGACTTGTCCCCGTCTGTTCTTTCTGCACTGTCTCAAGCATTGAGACACCTCCTGGGGTAGCCAAGAATAGCAGGGAGTTATAGGACCTCTCAAATTACACTTAGAGCATCCACATCTTAACCTGGAGTTTGGTTAGCAGGTTGAAGGTGGTGCAGAGGTCTTTATTTTTAAGCAGGCAGGTCTTGTTCCTTCAGTAAAAAAAGTGTGCTTTCCTGGAGTGTAATACGGCTCTCTTTTTTGTTTGTTTCCTTTTGCAATTCACTTGCCAATATGCACTCTGCTGTACTGACTCTGGATTTGTTAAATGTCTATGGTCCAGGGCAGGACAAAGGTTTTAAAACCAGTTGCTCTGTGGACACTCGTTCAAGCCGCTCTGACTATCACAAGGGCATGCCTCTGACCTGACCTCTGACAGGTCTTAGAGAAGCTCTCCTGTACGTTATTTAATGGGCATGACAGGATTACGTAGGCTTTGCTCACCTTAGCGAAACCAGCTGGGGTTCCCTGGAACAGGCTGAGGCATAGCTCCAAGGGTTGATTTCAGTCACTTTTCCCATGCCCTAGAGAAGGGACTAGTTGAAGTAACTATGTTCTGTTCTCCTGGTGCATTAGGGAAGTGATCGTGCCCCTGTACTCGGCACTGGTGAGGCCACACCTCGAATACTGTGTTCAGTTTTGGGCCCCTCACTACAAGAAGGACATTGAGGTGCTGGAGTGTGTCCAGAGAAGGGCAACGAGGCTGGTGAAGGGTCTGGAGAACAAGTCTTATGAGGAGCGGCTGAGGGAACTGGGGTTGTTTAGCCTGGAGAAAAGGAGGCTGAGGGGAGACCTCATCGCTCTCTACAACTACCTGAAAGGAGGTTGTAGTGAGGTGGGTGTCGGTCTCTTTTCCCAAGTAACTAGTGGTAGGACGAGAGGAAATGGCCTCAAGTTGCGCCAGGGGAGGTTTAGATTGGACATGAGGAAATATTTCTTTACTGAAAGAGTGGTTAAACATTGGAACAGGCTGCCCAGGGAAGTGGTTGAGTCCCCATCCCTGGAGGTATTTAAAAGACGAGTAGATGAGGCACTTAGGGACATGGTTTAGTGGGTGGTGGTGTTGGGTCGACGGTTGGACTCGATGATCTTAGAGGTCTTTTCCAACCTCAATGATTCTATGACCTTGATTTTGTTTTCCGCTCCCATACCGTGTGGACCATAGGGCTTGGGAAGGACAGAAGGCAGGGTTCATAGCAGCCAGGCAGTCCCCAGATCCCTTTCAAGTGCACACACTTGGGCTGCTGTTCTTAACAGGAGTGCACTGGTGCCTTGGTCCAGGGAGCCTGGGGTTCAGGTGTGAGCCAGGGATGTCTTTGCCCTGCTTTCATTGTCATGGGATGTGATCTGAGCCCCCAGAACACTGCAGAAGCTGGTGGGGGGCTTGTGAATATACCACTAGGGTGTGGGGATATAAAGAGGTGTATCTAAGCCCACCATACAATTGTACTAGGCAGGTGGAGAGGTAGCCTCCTTCCTCTGGCCATGTAGCAGCCCAGGCTCGGTAGGAGCTGTGCTTCACCAGGGCTCTGCTCCCTAGAAAACCCTCTTCCTATGAGATTTTTACCTCTTAGTCCAACAGGTCTGTGTACCAGAGCCAGGGCACTGGAGCACAAGTTGCATGGTGCCACTTCATTTATATAGACCTGGTTTCCTTTGCTCAGAAATGTAAATTCCAGCCCCCTCCAGGTAAATGTCAGTGCTGTTTGCATTTTAAGTTGTTTGAGCCTCAGTGAAGAACTTTAATTTTTCCTCTCTGTCTTGCTAGTTCCTGCTGATTTTCCATAAAGCTGCAGCTGGGGAACTCGAGGAGGACAGCGGCCTGTTGACTCTTGCAAAGCTCTCGGAGATAGATGTGTCCATTGAGGGAGTCAAAGGAGCCAAGAACTTCTTTGAAGCTAAGGTATGGTGTGGCACAGAGGAACATGAAAAAGCTCTGCACGCAGGCCTTAATTGCCACTGAGACACTGACCCTGCTTGCTTTTCAATAGAAGATACTGCCAGATTTCTCCCTAGATAAAATGATGTGTATTTCATGGCCCTCCCCTAAGCTCAGCCATAGCTTTTCCCTTCAAACTTTATGTTGGACTGTAGCTACAGCCTTCCTCTGCAGATCAGTCAATACTATAACGGCTTAATTCATCATCTCTGCTGTGGGTCTTACCCTGGTAGAGCTGACTGGCTGACCTGTGTCCCTGTGGCTGGGAGCTCTTACGGGACTAGCTGGCTGACCGCTTTTAAAGACAAGCGTCCTGAAACTAATGGGACTGAGTTTCCCATTTTGTAAAACCTCCCTCAACCTGAACACTCTGAGTTCAGCAGTGAATGGAGTATTTTGGAGTATAGGATTTCAGACATCTCTT
Source organism: Aptenodytes forsteri (assembly GCF_000699145.1). Classification (NCBI taxonomy): domain Eukaryota; kingdom Metazoa; phylum Chordata; class Aves; order Sphenisciformes; family Spheniscidae; genus Aptenodytes; species Aptenodytes forsteri. The sequence goes on along the minus strand of NW_008795907.1, from coordinate 3,866,717 downwards.
TCTTGAGCAGCTCTCTGTATAACCTTTGGAATCAAAATTGTTCTGCAGGGTCCTGGGGTTGGCAGAAAGAGCTTTGCACCATTCCAAGCTGACAAAGCACCCTTTTTGAAAGCTCTCTTCAAGAGAAAATAATCCTGCTTGTTTATATAAGACATTTTTTCCCAAGAGCATAACACAGCTATTGCACAGCAGATGTACTGAGATGAAAGGTGGAAAAATAGCCAGCAAATAAACAATGTCTCTTTGATCTGCAGATTATCCATGGTGTAGTATGATGTTCTCAGATTTGGCTGTGGTTCAGAACTGTTTTCTGCAGTAGTTGCTCCAACTGTATACTCACAACTTATGCTATGCTTCCTGCTTACAGAAAGAATGTATGGGACACAGTACTGATGCCATTGTTTTGGTCACTTGTTAGTGACTTACTAGTAAATGACCTTTCTTTTATTGATGCTAAAGTCAAGCGAGCTAACAGGTATTGGGTGTAAATACCCAAGCACTGCAGTGTAATTAATACTTGACCCATCCTGACAGAGCTTCCCAGCAAGTGCTGGGAGGTGCAGCAAACAGTTCTGTGTTGCTCATGTGGGAGCAGTTCAGGCTCTGGCTCTCCCTCTGATGCAAGGCTTGACGCTCGTTTATTTTCTCTGTTGTAAAGGTTCAAGCCCTCTCTTCAGCCAGTAAGTTTGAAGCAGAGATAAAAGCTGAGAAGGATGAGCGAAAGCGGGAAGAGGAGGAAAGGAAACACCGCCGAGCGGCTTTCAGGGAGTTAAAATCTGCATTTACCCAGTAACCGACCAGCTGATATGCAGTCCGAGACTGCACATGACTTGGTACGTTTCCCAGATCAGGGCTTAACCTGGAGAGAACTGCCTGGATCCTGCCTAAAACTCGTTACTGCTTTGCTAGCCTTCCTCTCCTGAAGATCCTCTTGAGTTTCTAAGGGCACAACTCTTGCAGTTACTATGCATTCATAACGATGTGAATCATAAGAGCTGTGTACGTGCTGTTTGCTCTGAACTGTCAGGAGCACATCACCCTGAAGCAGAAACAGCAGGTAGCAAATCACGGTGAGCACTGACAAGTGTCATGTTTGCCGACTTCATTCTTTCCTAGACATCCTTTTTCTCTTAACTCCTTATTAATTCATTCCTTGTTTACAGGCAAGTAGTGAGGTCTTGTGTAAATCGGTGTACAAAGTACAGCTTGACTTCCTGTACGTTTGTACTGCTGTTGGGTGTTGTCACGCATCCTTGACTATCCCTTTTCTTTGTCCTCAAAGCTCCGTGCCACAGGCACTGTGAAAACACTGTGAAGAGAGAAAGATAGTTACTAGGGACATGGATCAAATTAATTATCATTTCCTATAGCATTTTCTGCCGCCCCAGCATGTTGGAGAGTCTTCTAGTTTTTCTTCTCCGAAGTGCCATAGTAATAAACCTTTCAATAAGAGGTGAGATTTCCCAAGACTTCGAAGGAAGGAAGCTGGCTCTCTCTTAAACGAGGAATAGAAAACTGAGTTGCCTGACCACGTATCTTCTTTCACATTCCATCATGTTTAGTGTACTGTATGGCTTCACTGTATTTTCCAGCCTTAGGCAGCTGTATCTGTTTTTAAGCGATATTGCCAGCTGGACAATGCAATCAGATGGCACGCTGGGGGTTTCTATTTGGAAATTTGCTCATATCCTGAATCATAAAGGTGACATTGTTTGATTTCATTCGAGCCATGACAGATAACACCAGCCCCGCATACTGACCAATCCCTGCTCAAGAAGGGAAGAGCAGTGAGGTGAACACGCTTAGCTGAACTGAATTCGGAGGGCTTGCACTATATTATTAGCCATTTTCTTTCGCAAACACAGGAAACTTGCCCACAAATGTTAAAACGCCCACTGCTTGTCTGGATATATACTCTGTAACTCATGGCAGGGGAGCTGTGTTCCCTCAGAGACCTCTCTTGAAACACAGATTTGCTCACATTCTGCCTCTGCTGTTTCCCCAGTTCGTGCATTTTATTTTTTCTTCTTTCCAGAATGAAACTCACCAGTCATCTTTTCACTTGTCTGTTTTGCTTCTTAAACTGTGAGCACTAAACTGTGAGCGTGGAATAATAAATAGAAAAACCTCTACTCTTTAATGTCAGGTGAAATAATTGCTAAACAATTAAACTGTGTATATATATCTTCACAGATTATATTTTATAAATCACGCTTTTTTAGCTAAATATTTATAATTAAATGGTTTTATACTTTACAACAAAGCAGATAATTTCATCTTCAATTATTTCTCCTGTTGCTGAAATGTACAAATAAAGCATTGTTATCTCTGGTCTTGTCTGTCGTTTATTTTAGGTCCCTGAATATACTGTTTTGTTCACAAATCACAGTAGCAATCCCCACTCCTGAAGGTGCCCGTGTTTGATCCCTAAAGCTCGGCATCCTGACTTGGATGAGTGAGGGAAGTGTTCAGCCCCTTCTTGGTAGCACTTCCCCTTCTGTACAGCGGTTCTGGTGTAAAAAGCCCTACTGTTTGCAATTCCTCAGAAAGGGACATGGCTGTGTAAATATTTTAGCAGTGGACAGTATTTCAATGTTGACATCAGAACGTTGTCAGCCTTCCCTTATCTTAAAATACCCTCTGCATCTCAGCCCTGGTAGTGCCCCAGCTGGGAGCTGGGCAGGTTGCTGCAGCTAGATTTCCCTTTGCAGTTCCTCTTTCTGCCTTTATAGAAGGGAGAAAAAAAAAATGTGGACATCTGAAAATGTGTACAAATGTCTTGTTCCTACTGTTGCTGATCTGCTAAGCTTTGCTGGCATAGCCGGTTGGGGGGGGGGCTCAGGAGGAGGTCTAATTATGCATTCTTGCAGGTGCAATCCAGTGATGAAACAGAAAATATAAATATTTTATCTGGTGCAGCTCTGCTCTGCGCGTTGTCGGCAGTCCATGCATTCACCATGTGTCTGTGAGCCCTCAGGTCTCGGAGGTCAGGTAAAATAAGGGTGAAGGTTCCTTAGTCTCTGTTTCCACCGGAAAATCGCAACACTGCAGCTCTTGGTTTTCTTTTTTTTTTTTCCCCCCAGTGTAGCAAGCACTGCTGAGTCGTGCTGCTTTGCATGTGCAGCTGGGTGAGGAGCCTGGGGCAGCAGGAAGAGAGGGTGGAAAAAGGGCTGCCAGTGGTTTTATTTTAATAGATCTGAGTCAACTCCAGTTGACAGGTTTCAATAAGGAAGTGAGCAGCGTGTCTGTAGGAATTTTGTTCAATTCAAATAGGTGCTGTTAGTTGGAGCCTTTATTCAGCACAGTGAACAGTAAGTGCTTTTGGATTTTGAAGTTGCAGCAATGTGAGTTTTGAAATTAGCTTTGCAAAAATTGACATTGGGATATTAATTGCTTTCTAAATTGTTCTGTTTTGCTGGCAACTGTTGGATTGAATAACAATGTCATTATTATGGTTATGCAGAAGTACTAAAAAGAAAAAACTAGTCGGTTGCTCACCTGCCTGAATTGCCTGTTGTTCTTATTATTTTTAGGGATGTGAGAAATGAGGACATGGAAAACAGAGGCTGCTGAGATATTGACTCTTCTCAGACAAAATCCCTGGTATTTTGACAAACAGGAGAGCCACTTTTCCAAATAACGAAAAGTGGGGGTGGCGAGGGGAGGCGTGACAGACTCCGCCACATCTTCTGGGCTGCTTTTGACAATTATTTGCTGTTTCAAAGCTGTGTTCTGTGATTGTAGCTCCTCTGCTGTACCAAGGGAGGCAGGCTCTTGCTTCCAAGCTAGGACAGGTGAAAGCAAAGGGTCAGTAAGGAAGGTTTTTAGTTCATTAGGGATGCCACTTCCCTGCACTTGGATTTTTAATAGTGAGGATGAATTGGCATGATAATCCAGGGCTCTGAAGTACATCATGCCCTCGGTACCCTAGTAAATGTCAGACTAGCTGCTGGGGTGATTTCACACCTAGATAACATCAGCTGAAGTCCTGTAATTGAACCATGTAGGAATTTAACCACACAGTTACAGTCTTGAATTTTCATGACAGTCTGCCTGTTCTGCTTGAAAATGAGTGTTGTGGAGCATTTAAGATGCATCCGCTATTACAAAAAAAAACGCATGTGAGTTTCCTTGAGGTATTTTACAAAAATGACAAGTTCTGCAGATGAGGCATGTTTCAGACACTGTCGTCTTGAATTTTTTTTGTCTCAATAATACAATGTTTGTGCTAACTGGGATAAAAAAATTTCCACAAGTGCTAAAATTCTGCCATCTCAGATAAAGCTTGTCTTAGAGCATGTGAAAATACTTTTGACTGCTCAAACCAAAGTTTGATAAGTAGAATAACAAGGTACAGCCACTTCTGCAGTGAAGTTGTGAAGTTCTGACTGACAGCTTGATCCCTCCCCATACTGTTATTAGTATTGGCTCAAGCTGTGTGACAACAACCAGGAGGATCAGATGCAGCTAATCAGAGGCCAGCCCTTTGCTCAGGAGCTTTGCTTTTACATACCAGCCTCCTAAAGGAGAAATTTCATTCTAAGATTTTCGGGTGAAGTAGTCCAGTCCTACGTTGCTCTCAGCTAAAAATATGTCCTAAGAATTACAGGCTTTCAGCCCATTAGCTCAGAACAATCACTTGTGTTCACTGTTGCATCATTTTTGGCTGGCGTTCAGTGCTCAATGACAAGTATTTATTCACCTAGAAGAGGAGGGAGAAAGCTACCTGGATTGTGGCCGAAATCATGATTGGAGTGAAATTGTTTCAGCTGAAAACGGTTATACCTTCAATAGTGCATAACAGCTAAGAATAGTTTTTTAGGCTGAAGGAACCACATGGGGCTATTTTGCATCATGTACTAATATGGGTTTTAGGACTAAAAATAAAACGGTATTTTTAGCTGGAAAAAAGTTTGCCTTGAGCTCCTGATTTTTCCATCAGGTAATGTAATTTGGAGTAAAAATATGTACTACCTAATGCCCTTTCTCTATATGCAGCAGCAGCAGCCACCTCCTCCTCCCAGGCTGTCTCCCGCAGAAGTCCATGCGCGGGGCTCCTCCGGTGACCGCATGAGAGCAGGTCTGATCCCTGCGGTGCCCACCCTGCCCTCGATGCCCGGACACAGCGTGTACTTAAAACATGGTGGCTTCTCAGAGTTAGACAGTATCTTGCGGGCTTTTAGCGCCACCAATAAAGCTGAATTATCTACATGTAACCTAAAAGGACAGGGAAAGAGTATGATGGCCGAGGGTGATGACGTGTGTTCCTGAAGCGTGGATGCAGCAGCCCAGCAGTAATTTACCTCAGCGGCCGAGGCCCCAACCGCCGGTTTGCACCTGGCCCTGCAGAGCCTGCGCA
>NW_008795907.1:3838514-3858962 GCF_000699145.1 Aptenodytes forsteri | reverse complement strand
GCCGCCCGCCGCCCTGGCTCGGCGGCCCGCCTGGAGCCTGGAGGGCCTCCCCTGCGCTCCTGGCGATGGGCTTTTGCAGGGCTTGTGGCTCCGCTCCTGGCGATGGGCTTTTGCTTGTTGGGTGCTCCTCACGCCCTCCGGGGCTGGCAGCTGCGTCCCCGGCGCCGTCTCCCCTCACATTGACCCTTGTGAGCTCGCTCGTCCCCTCCCAGCCCAGTGGGAGTGGGCCTGTGTTCCGGCAGCGCCGCGGGCAGGTGCGCCCTCATTGAAGCCCATGTGTGTCTCGCTCCGAGCACGTCCGGCCCTGTCAGGTTATACAGGCAGAGGAAGGAGGGAGCTTGTCGAGCACGCGAGCCTTTCCCCCCCCGCAGGCAGCAGGGTGTTGGGAGCAGCAATGACCAGCAGTGTTTGACTGGAGAGGCCTTGGCAGGCTGAAGAGAACATCGATCAGGATTGTGTACGTTTGGTATTGATCCAAGACAAGTAGTTTCAGTGTCAACAAAGCAGTCTCCGCTCTTTCAACTCTGTGTAATTGCACTTTGAAGTGGGACAAATTGTAGGCCAAAAGGAGATGTTGCCAAGTAGTACTTCTGGAATAAAACCTACATTTTCCCCAGTAACCTTCAGGTCAATGTTCTTGGTTTGCTGCTGTAATGCTTTACCTCTTACTGTAATTCTTAAGTGTCTGTTTTCTTGGGTGGGAGGGGAAAGAACTTCTGAATTCTGATTATGTTCTTCTGTCTAACTTCTTGCTGCTCATTCTGTTTTCTTGCTTCAGGAGCTGACTTGGGCAAGTTCCTGGAAAGTACGTGTGAATTTTTTTTTCCTTTTCCCATAACTGCTGGTTGCTTTTGTTCTTAAGAAACTTTTTAATAAACACAAATTACTTTGCTGCTTTGTGAATAGAACATTTGGTAGATGCACAGTGTGATAATTGGGAACCTTTGTAAACAAAATGGGTTGCAGTTGTCACCAACAAAAGCTTTGTTCTGGTATTTTTGAGCTCTGTTACTGGGTGTTGGCTCCAATACATAAGAGCTTTAGTATTACGAGGTATTGGTATTCTTGCCATTCACTGGAATATGCATCCTTTGAACAGTTAGCTGATGCTGAGGTAAAAACGTGTGTCTTGATCTGTCCTGGGAGTATCAACAGAAATGTTGCAGTGTCCGTTGCCCCTTCTGCACACCCTTTGCTCCCCAGGCTCACATAGTTCTACAAGTTAACTGATGTCAATGGTCATGTGTGTCAGTGTTCGTTTCTCACTGAATGTGTGATTTAAAAAAAAAAAAAAATTCTATCTAATGGTCAACTATGTTAAGAAGGTAGAGATTTATCCGTGGAAGTTGAATGTCACTTCCAGCAAGACCCACTTCTTGTGTTGAGGCTTTGATAGCCCCTTTCAATATCTGACAATATTGTGTTATAAATACTAGGTTTTCTTAATGATTTTAAGAGCTGCTCAGGCTCTCCCAGTCCCTGGATACATGAACGTGTATGGGGGTACCTGGTCACTGTATTTCTTTCAGGACCTTTTCTGAATGGTTTCTTGAGCCTGTTTTTTAAAGGAAGAGCATAGAACTAAAATGCAAAGTAGTCACGTTGCAGCGATTTGTTTCACAGGGTGCTTACAAAAATAATTTGATACGACAGTAAGAACTTGGACTCTTGCAGATGCTCTTTTCATTATAGATGTTGATCTTAAGAGGACTGTAAAATATCCTCAGATACTCCTTTTAGTGTTTTTTCTTGCCTTCCTAAAACATACAGTAAATGAAAAATATGATCTTTATGCTGATGTAAGCGGGGGAAAAAAAAGTGCTAGTAAATAGAGACTTGAGGGTTTTACAACTTAATTTTCCCAACTGTTTTACTCCTTGATTGAGGAAAAGACTGTGTGTATAAAAGGGGAGCGCAAAGAAGGTTTTGGTTTTGTTGTTGTTTTTTTTTAAGGAATTCAGACTAAGTACCATTACATCTCTTCTATGCATGCTGTCTCCTAAGGCCAGTTGTCTAAATGGAGCTGTATCATAAACTGGCGTTTCTTATACCTGAATGTAAGAAAAAAGTTGGCAGCTCTTTTAAGATCTACAGATACTTCATTTAAAAACAAACTAGATGTCAAAGTCATATGGAACATCTCATTGGAGCAGCTGACTGGCTGAAGAGGTGGTTTGCTACTACATGCCTCTGCTGAAAGATCTTTCTAATTATTTAAACATACAAGGGAAACATTGGTTCACAGTAATTGATGAAGATGAGCTAGGTACCTGGACCATGGTCTTTTCCTTCCCCTCTTCCCCCTCCTTTAAAGTAGTTCAGGCATCCAGCTCTTTATATTCTTTTTTTTTTTTGTTTGAAATACCAAGAATATGAAATTTGATTCTGCCTACTTTTGTCTGATCTTGTAAGTTCAAGTAACTGTCAAATGTATGTTTCTTATTCTTTCACTGAGGTCTTCAAAATTCCTTCTTAGGGCTTTTTAAGATATGATGTTAAATCCTCTCATAGTCTGATTTAGAAAAAAAATCATTTTCCTAGCATTTTTTTTTCTCATTTTTCTGTGTTGTGTTTTTTTTTTTCTTTCTCTCAGTGCTTCTGCTCAAAGATGAGTGGAGATAAGCTGTGTTTAATTCATCATTATAGATTGACAGAGCTAAGGGGCAGAACAATAAAATTTCTGCACACGCATAAAAGCACAGGCCTGGTCTGCCTTCTCCTTCCTACATAGCTTGCTAGAGATCCATTGGATGCTTTGGTAAGGAGAAACCTGTCTCCTCTTTGTTATTGAAGAAGCATTTCTGTTGAAAGGGACTCGGTTTCTTTGTATGGTTTTCTCATCAATTTGTTTTAATTCATTGAGTGACATTTGAAAACCTAGGTGTGTGAAATGCTGCAGGGGGGATGGTATTTGCTTTTACAGGAACAAAGTCAGTTTTCAGCCCAGCTTAGTCTCTCCTTTCCTCTCTTGCAGTCAATTCCTGAACATTTTTTTTGGTTGCACAAATTATCTGGTTTGAAAATTGTCAGAACTGAGAAAACTTAGCAAGTTTGCTCAAGGTATACATAAGTTATGGATGGAACCGTGGAGAATTAAGTGCTTTAAATTGTAAGGTCTATACAACATTGGCCCTCTTGTGGTTGGTGGTAGTGTGTGTATATATATATAACCATGTAGTTCATCATAGTGATGTTTAATACCATTATTTTTTCATTTTTAGCTCAGATGGTAGCAGGGGATTGTAGCAGACTGAGGTCTTTACATTGCTTTGTTAGTAGCTGAGATTGCCACAGTGCGTTGATTACAAAATGCGTCCGCTTCTCTTTTTTGCAGAGGGAGGGCTGTCAGTCCATTCTCTCTAAAGGTGGTTAAACATTCCTTGAATATAGAAACTGTAGCGATGGCTTGACGTCTGTGTGGGAAACTAGGCTGCCATTAAAATTTTTATGTCCCTCTTGCTTTTTTTTTTTTGTATGGAAAGGATGCACAGAATTGTTTTCATGCATCTGAGGTTTTTGGCAAGCATGAAATCAAAGTGTGTGTTTTCAGGAGTGAGCCTCTCCTGCAATCCTTAAAGCTTGTAATATATAGAAGCTGGATACGTAGACTTCAGGATTGTGGAGAAAAGCAGAAGGGATATCGGGAGCTCTGTAGAGGTAGTAGAGTATATAGGTCAATGAAAAGTTTTGATGGACATGTAGAAAATTTGTCTTGTTGACAATACTTTTTGGATCACTTACTGTTTTTTGATTCCCTCAGCTGATTACTAAAGCTGTGCGTTATGATTTTCTATCTTTTTGGCCGTATGTTTTAAAAAATCTAGGCAAAAAAGAATGATTACTTGATGCCTTCAAAAGTGGCTCTTGTATATGTAATTTGTCATTATAAACAGATAAACGAGCTTACATATAACATGTTAGGAAAAGAAACCAATTACAAAATTATTTTTGTATGTTAAATAGCTGTTATTACAGTGAAAGTAAGCATGATGCATTGCACTTTGTGAAGGTAATGTTCTGTTACTGGGTATTTGGTCCTTTTTATTCAGTAGAGAAATACTTGTTTCAAGTTGTGGTTACTATGAAATACTTTTTTTTTCCTCCTGTCACTGACAACAAATTGAAACACTTTATCATAAAATACTATCAACAGAATGCAAAGATACTGGTTTGTGTGACTGGGAGATTCAGAGGCTATAGATGTCCATGTCTAGATCAGATTGGGTAAAAGCAGATTTGCGGTCTGTGTGTGATAGTGTCAGTTCAGATTGGAAGAAACAGAAGGAAAAGATGCACTTTGTACACTGTGAAGATTACTTTGGGTGAAGTTTTATGATGATGAATGGATAGCTGAATTTATGTAACTTCAGACTTAGAGTCAGAACGTCATGTGGCAAGGAGTTGGTATGACTGGCAAGTAATGGATATATAAACTGATTTTTCTTGAGCCATGTATAGTAGAATCTGAGGATGATTTAGGTTGGAAGAGACCAGCCTTTGGTGGTTGTCTGCTCCAGCCCCCTGCTCAAAGCAGGGCTGACGTCAGTGTTAGACTGAATAATGTGTGTGATGGAAAGTGAATGAGGTTGATCATGGAAGTAGCATATGGCAAGTATTTTAAGTAAAAGCATCTAATAACTTGATTTAATAAATTGGAGGCCCAATTCAACTACCATTAAAACCAGTGGAAGCTTTTGCATTAGGCTTAGTTAATGCTGAATCATCTGTATATGTAATTTTCTCTATTTATGTTATACTAGGCTTTAAGAGTACTAAGGCAGGATCAGGATAACATCACAAGTCAGTGTACAAAGATATGGTTCTTAGATCAAAACAAGTGAATATCTTTAGCAATATTAACATAAAGAGAAGAAAAGTGATAAGCTATTAAAAAGTGTTGTAATTCATATGTAGTAACAAGTTACCTTCTGACTTCCTGGTTGATGAACATATGCAATCTGATACACATACTAATTCTCTCTGTTAGGACTTTTTATTAGACGCTTTCTCACCGTTGAATGTTTGTTTCCTGAAGTATAGGACGTCTCAGAACTGCATGAGTAGGAAACCTAAAGAAGGGGTGGGGGGACAGAATTTCTACAAAGCCTGAAGAAACTGCTTATGTAAATGACATTTAAAAACAAAACCAAAAAAACCCACAACAACCCATATCTGTTAATTCAATGAATGTTTTCAGTGAATGTAGTCTGAAGCTTTGTTCTGCCACTTTGAATATATGTATGGTCTGTATAATGTGTGTGACGAGTGGGAGAGAGGTGCTGCAATGTGGTTTTGGTTGTATTCATGTAGTCTGGCTACTGTCCTTGTTGAGGAGCAGGTAGACAGACTCAGCATCCTGATCTGTAACATCTTGTGGAATGGCACAGGCTAAATATTTACCTACCAGCAAATTTTTGATGTACAAGGTAGACAGATGTGGAAGTGATTTTCAGCTGGAAAACAAGAGTGCTGGCAGGATTTTGGGACAGGATTTGGAATGAGAAGTGGTTTGTGTTCCAGCCAGTGGCAGAGCCAAGGGTGTGGTCCCCTGACTCTGCTTGGAGCTTAATTGCTGGTGTCTGCCTTGGCTCGAAGTCTTGTAATAAAGGTGGAGGTCACACTGCTTTCTGGTGGGGAAACTGGGAAAAGCTTTCACGTTTGTTCATGTGCAGGTGAAGCAAGAAGTGGATAGTTCACTAACCTACCTCTAACCACCAAGTTCACAATAGTAGATAGGAAAGGAGGAAATATCTGGAATTGTGATATTTAATGCTTCTTTATTTTTCTTGAATTTTGTTAGGTGTGCAGGTCTCCTTAGTAATCCTATCCCAGAAGAGCTTCAGTGCCTACTTCTGGTGTTTGTCATTCTTGACTGCGGAGCAGCATGCTGCAGCACTCCGTGAAGCTTTAGGTGGATCTGTATGAAGTGAGCAGAGGGCAGTCAGTTTGGTCCTGCCATTTGAGAATGTCACGGACCATTTTTGACCAGAAACTGCTGAGAGATTGGAACACTTTTGCAATGATTTGAGACAGGAAGGTTATAAGACTTTAGGAGATCTAAAAATGTAACTGTAATAATAGAGGCATATTTTCTGGAGAAGTGGATGGTTTAGACATTGTTCCCTTAGGAAAGACTTCCTCTTGGCATGTGGGTAGATAGGCCTTGAAAAATTTACCACCTTCATCAGGATAAAGGCTTGGTAAGCCAGAAGGGACTACTGTGACTCGTCTGGCATCTTGTGTAATGTGACTAATGGATTTTTTTTTTCTGATTAATTTTCTGTTTAAACTAGAACATACTTTTTAGAAAATCATTTAGTGTTGACCTTGAAAACAACTTACTCTGTTGTTTATCTCTGAATGTCTTGCCTCAGTCCCTTCACTGAATAAACTTGGGTCTTCAGCCTTTTTTACCTGCATGATCATTTACAGACTGAACAAGATACTTAAATTTTTCTCAGAGCTCAATAAATAGAGCTTTGGTGTGGTTTTTCTTCCCCACTGTAAGGCATATCTGTCATGTTCTATCAATTTTTGAACACCTGATTTATCAGCTTTCTTGCCTTACGGACAACAGAACGGGACACAGTATCCCTGCAGTGATAAAATCCACTATATATTTACTCTAAATTTCCTTATTTCTGTATTCGGTGTTTTCTGTTAGCTCTTCTAGTCAATATTGTATCATATGTTCCTTTTCAGCTGATTAATGTCATAAATCTCAGATTGGTTTCAGGACTGTTTTTTCAGAATAGTCTTGCATTTGTTGTGTATCACCTATGTTTTCTTCTTGTGAGTCTTTTGATTGTATGCTTGGCTTTATTGAATGCAACCTGCTATACTGGACTGAGTAATTGAATAATTCATAATGGTATTATTGATGACGTGTCACTTCCATTATTTATCATATCCATGTTTGTCATCCTCAGGTTTTAGAAGTTATGTGGGCCAATGTTACAGATTCTATAGAAGAAGAGGATAGCTCCTTACCTTTTTCTCTGTTTTGAGAATATTTTGCCTTCTGAGATGGGTTGTTGTAGATTCTTTAGAAGAGAAGGATAAAAGAAAAAATAGGTTGTGATGATTTGAGACTCGTCTTGTGGTTCTGAATGATTTTGTTCTTTTTAGCATTCTACTTAATTGAAATGTCCTGCAGAAGTTAAATTTTATTTCACCTACTTGCTTGAGCAATGAAATTTCTAATCTTACAAAAGTATATTTTGATTGAATGTCTTCCATAAATCCATGTTGGCTGGCCTTAATTATGTCAGTGTCCTTTAATCAGTGTTGTCTGCTTTAGCCAATGATTAATATCAAACAGACTGGTAGTGTAGCCACCTGAGTCATCCTGTTTACCACTGTACTTAAAAGGTAGCTTGCATACAGTTCTGGATCTTCTTTAATATTTCAAGAATTAGAGGAAATCAGCATTAATTATTCAGTCAACCTGTTAATTTTTTTAAAACGCAGTTACTGGCACTGAAATTAGCTAGCTGTAGTAGCTGCCTGTGGAATGTTTTCTTGCTTGTGGCAGGTGAAGTTTTATCATCTTGATGTAATGTTGCTGTTGCATGGTGGAACACTGCTGTTAAATTCCTGTTCCAAGTTTATTTAAGGAGAACCTAATTCCTTGCACTTAAATCTGCTCGTGTTAAATTTCCGTTGTGTTCTTTGGTTCTCAAAATTTTCAGCCAATTTCTAGGTTAAAAAGGCTGTTTCAAACCTACAGTAGCAACAGAATTACCTTGCAAGGAAACGATACTTTTCTTCCTAAACATCTCTGATCAAACAGTAGACCATTTCAAAGTAAAATATCTGTGTATAGGCAGGATCAGTGGTATATCTTTTTTCCAAGGTTTAGGTCTCCAAAGTTAATAAAAAACCCAAGCAAGCAGCAGCCCCAAAGCTATAAATTGCAGTGACAGTCCAAATCTTTAATTTTTTTTCTGTCTGTAGGAAAGATTAGATGGGCACACCTGAATGCAGTCATTGCTTAGACTCAAACTGATTCTTAGCATCTCAAGTTATCTCTATCCAAAGCAGCAAAACATCTTTGTGAGACAGATTGCCATGTGGTACAAGCCGACAGAATTCTGTAATGGAAATGTAGGAATTTTACATTGCCTGAAAATCTTAACTCAAGTGCCCGTGAGTAAGGGACAAACCTTAAAATGGCATTTTCGTGTAAATCCTGAGGTTGAACAAAGTCTGGAAAACATGTCAGTTTAGATCTTTCAAGTCTCTGAAAAACAGCTTTTTGCCTAGATATTTATTAGATAGTGATACGTTTTAAAAGACCAGAGCTTGTGGCCAAAATGTGTCACAGTAATTATAGACGTTCCTTAAATTTTTTTTTCAACTGAAACATCTTCTTATGCATTTTAACACACAAATCTAGCTGGTAGAATCAAGTTCTGACTTGTATCTGAAGCAGATGTTTCTGAGAGCTTTCATAGATTTGTCAGGTAGTAAATAGTGAGCTTGAAAAATAATTTAAAAAACTGTCAGCTTGGTAAAACAGCCATTGTACCTAAAGCAAACCAGTGAAATGAGTGTTGCTGATAGCAACTTCTGTACCTATAATATTACCTGTTAATTGTGAGTGAAAGCCACTTAAATGCTTAATGTTATTGGATTACATTTTGTGTCTGCTCAGAGGATGGACTTCTGACTTAGAAAGTACTAAGCTGCTGACAAAATAGAAAGGATGTTTTTTCCCTTGCTAGTCCACAGGTTGATGGTAGGGTTGATGTGATTTCTTCTCTTTTCAGTCTTGCGTGCTGATAGCGGGTTGGTGGCTGCGGTACCACCCCAGGAAAATGGGGTCCCAGTTCCTGTTTGTGAAGCAATTCCATTTTTCCCCAAATATGCAGGAAAACTGCAACTGTTTGTAGGGTTGCACTGGCACCTTGATCAACGATTGACCTGATTTGAAGAAAACCTTGGAGAAAAGGTCCCTTTTGAAGGAGTGTTGCGAAGTCCCCAGGTAGCATTCTTGCCCAAGCAGCAGTGCTAACTGGACATATCAAAATATGGCCTCAGTTTTTCTTGCTTCAACTTGAGGCTGTCCCTGTGTGCTCTTTGCCCATACAAAATCTGTGGCTGTGCAGATTCCTCAATCAATAGCCATTAATTTTTAGAAAATCTTTATTTACAAAACCCTAGCGGTTCAGAAAAGGGCTTTTCCCTCATCAAATTATATCAAGGAGAAAATGTGTTAGGTATATATTATTTTTGTGATTTGTCATGCTTGATTAGTAAAGAGGCAGCATAGATAAAAAAGACCAAAATTAACATTTTAATTATTAATATTGAAGTTTAGAGCCTAAGAAAGTTATCTAGATAATAAAGATCTGATAAATTCATGCCTTTTCCTTGGCCAAAATAGTTAAATTTAATGACCTGATCATTCATTCCCTTTTCTTAATTCCTCACCCTTTTTCTTGCTCCACCCTGCCTCTTTCCTCTCACAATGCAAGCGCCATATAGTCCACCCCAACTTGCCTTTCCAGTTAGTACAGCTTCTCCTTGACACACCAACCCTGTGTGTTGTGCAGTCCCTGTCAGAGGTTCCTCTCCAGTTTGGCTTCCGTGCTCTCACCTTTTGGCTGCTGCTTTGTGAACCAGCAGAAGCAGCACATAGTTTTTGCTTTCCCTATCTTGTCTGCTCTGACACAGCTAAGACAGCAAGCGCACAAGAGGAATACACTTAGCCTTCTTGAGTCTTTTTCCTGTTCCTCTGCCCCTCTCCTCCCAAATCATTACCTATTTCCAGAGTGCCTCCTTTCCAATGGTTTTCTCTCCGCTTTGCCTGTAACTTCTTTTTCATGTATGTTTTATTTCTGGGTAATGTTGCCTATTAGAGTAAATTCACCTGCTACACCTACTCAAATCATCTGCAGATCTGGGTTTTTTTCTGTTCAGCTACAATTTCATCCACTTACAGGTGTCTCGCTTTCAATTCAAAATTCATACAGTCAGAAATTCTAGGGAGGAAGTAACTTATCTGAATGCAACACAGAAGAGGAAGCCAGTAAAGAGTTCCCAAACAAAGTGTGGTGGCCAAAATGAGGGACAAGGAAAGGCATTTTGCAGCTCAATGGGATGAGATTAGCAGGCTTTGAGTATGCTTGTAGGTACTAAAGTACTTAGGAGTCTAGTAGAGAAAGGTGACACAGTATCCTCAATTTTTGGGAAGGAAACCCAGAGGCTGAAGAGGGTGGGGCCCAGTGGATCCAAAACTAGTAAACGGCTCGATCTTAACTGTTTTTTAGTGTTTTATCCTTGTATCTGGTGCTTTTCATCTGTGTTTTCATTGTAGTTTAACATTCAGTGCCAGCCTTTTAGGTGTTACTGATACTAAGCTAGCTTTGATGCTGGGAGCTAAAGATCCCAGGTTCCCTAGTGATCCACATGGGTTGATCTGAAAGCTCTCCCCCCCGCCACTCCCCCAGCAGAAGGATTACAGGCATTGCAGGAAGCAAAGGGACAGCCATCCAATTAAGGCTACTAGGGATTGTGTTAGAGGCTTGTCTCTGCCAAAGTGTGCGCAATGGTTTGCTTGAATTGCCCCACAATATTTTCACATGTGGCTGCTGTTATGTCGTCTTTAGGTACCTAACCTTGTATTTTGATTTGCAGAATGATGACTGCATATACCATGAACTTTCTAATGAGCTGTTGGCTGCTTCAAAAAGGCAACGCAAATCAGACCAAAATCATCTCATACTAGGCCTGTGAGAATAGCTGGATATTTTTGTATTAGCTTCTGGTGCATGTAGTGGGGATAATCCCACTTCATTATTTAGGGTTATTGTGAAAATAAAAATATTACGATTTGTATATAAATTATATTGTGTATGGGGAAAAAGTTAATATGGTACGTAGTAAAAATACATGAGCAAAACGTTGGTTGGTAGGTTTAGGCTGCAGGGAATTTTACAACTATTTGTAATCTTATGCCCAAAAGATTTGGGTAAAATCTGCTCAAGCAGTTTTAGCGTGGGGGGTTTTTTTGGCATTTTCTAGCTTTCGGGCTGTTGATTTTTTTTTTTTTTATTACTCTTTTTATTTATGTTAATAGCATTACTTCAGTAGCATATATATAAGAAAAAAATGTTTGTTTGTTTTTGTCTTTTTCTTTTCTTCAGTAACTAATGCCCTTTCCACTTCTATCTCCCTATGTTTTGTTTTTCTTTTCCGTCACCTTTTCTTGCAAAGTATAGACAAACTTACGAAGCTCCTTATTTAGTCCTTGGGTCTGTTAAGGAACAGGGTTCTGATATGGCAAAGCTCCCTCCCTACCATCTGTCTTTATGGGTTCTTGAAGTCTAATCAACCAGTTTCTGTAGGTAATGCTTCAAATCCTTTTTTTGTTTAGGCTTTGGCTACTGTCTGTTTGATTTTGAAAAAAACAAAACCCCTTCCTTTGCAGATTTGGATTTTGCTGTTGCTGGAAGGAAAGAGGAGCTGTATTTTCTTACTGCAAAAGATGCTTCTCCAGAACTGCCTGGGTTGCACTTGGCTCTGATAGAGAAAACTTCATAGCCTTCCCTTAGTCTTGTTCTTTCCCTCCAGTTATGGCTTCATCTGCTGTTGTCCATACACTTGATACATAGGAACTTGACCTGACCTTCACTAATGTCTGCAGGACCTTGGCTAATAGGAATGGAAGTAGCTGATGTCTTAAGTTGTGCATTTTTTTTTTTTGCTTAATAAACCCAAGAATGAGAGAAATACTGTCATCTGCCTGCAGATTTAGGAGGATGTCACAGCATTGGATGTAATCAATCTTTAGAAGGCTTATTTTTCAAGAATGAGCAGTAGAAATTTCTTGAATACTCTGCCACTCAACGGGCAAATCTTTCTTGCTGTAATTCTAGTGGGTTTTTTATCCTCTTGTAATTGTCAGGAAGCTGCAATTCTGTTAATTAAGCATTACTGTTCTCACAGAAGAGGATTATGCATCAAATTCTCTGTGCTTGGTTGTCTTGCAGTAATCACTGATTTGAAAAGGGACTGTTTGTACAAATTGTTTCTTCAGATACCCTGATCCAGTGTCCTGTTTGAGCAGTTAAAAGAGGAATTTAGGGAAGAGATCTTGATGCAGTTACTCCTATATTAGTAAATTAATCTGTCAGAGAGCTGAAATGGATTCCTTAAAAAAAAAAAAAAAAAAAACCCGGTAGTTTTTTTTTTTTTTTTTTTTTTTTTTTTAATAGTTCCAAATACATTTTGGAAGATAAAATGTCATTTGCTACTGCTCTTTGCACTCAGTTCCACCACCTCTCTGGGCAACCTGTGCCAGTGCTTCAAAAAAAAAAAAAAAAAAAAAAAAAAAAAAATTTTCCTTTAAAAAAAAAAAAAAAAAATCCACGTAGTCAATTTTTTTTCATTTCTTTGCATGACCAGGTGTGCTTTTGTATTGTGAAGAAATTTATGAAGGACTGTATTAATCCAGTTGTCTTCATAGTAAACATTTTTATTTTTCAGGTTCACACTTTTTAAAAAAGAGGAATAGAAAAGGAAAAAATGGCAGCAGAAACTCAGACACTTAACTTTGGGCCTGAATGGTGAGTTTTTTCTGTTCTGTGAGACTCTGGAACCTTGTCTAAAAATTTAAAAAACATTGTGAATTTCTGTTCTTTGGGACTGAATCGATTATAAGATTGAATGGGATGTAATGTCTTTGTTGTTCCATACTGCTTCACCTCAGTCCCTGGCCTGTGACTGAAAGCAATATTATAAAATTAGTCTTCACTTTGTAAATTGGCATTGTGTATGAAATGAGTTGGGTTTCACATTATGGTAGGGCATAACATTCACATTGCTACCAAATATCTGAGGGAGGAATAATGTTTATGATCTCAGAGGTATACACAAAGGTAAGTGAAGACAACTTACTTGCTTGGTCTTTCCATGTGATACGTATTAATAGGGAAGTTCTTACACTGTCCTTACTGGACTTAAATCTATAGCTAAGCAAGCTTTTTTTTTTCCCCAGTATTTTTTAAAAAAAAAATCTATATGGAATATGGTAAAAGTGTGCGTTTCATGTCATAGTCTCCTGCATTTGCACGCTGAAAAGTGTCAGGAAAAATGAGCTATTGTGTTAAAGGGAATCCATGACGTTCAATAATCTTGTCAGCTGTTAGTTTTCCAGCTTGTCTGACATGCATTGTCCTGGCTTTTGCTAAAGAGTAATTGCACAGGTGCGATTATTGTTCAGTATTTGTTCCAATTTCTTGTTAAAGTGTTGGTGACTGCAATTACAAACAAGAATTCCGGATGGTTTCTGAAGAGTGATGTGATCCTTAAGTGTGTAAATGGGAGTGTGGAGTGATTATAGGAAATATAATTGCTGCATAGCATGTGGTAAGACTATTACTGGAATAACGTACTCACTTTTGCTGACACATTTTTATACACAATGTACAAAAATTGGAGAGTATTCAACAAAGAAGAAAGACATGATTTGTGGCCTGGCAAACAATGAGAGAGCTCAGTCTATTTTGTTAGATTGAAAGAAGGTTAAAGAGTGACTTTATCACTATCTATAAATACACCCACCAGGCAGATATCTTATACTGGAGTGCTGCTCTTCAGTGTAAGAGACAGACGTGATTAGGTTCATTGATGGATGAAAGCCAAAGTTATATTAAAAAAAGAGAAGGGGGAAGGCAACTCTAAAAAAAGTACATATTTCAACAGTAACTTGATTGCTGTGTCATAGTGAGGGGACTTCAGTCTCCGTTTAGTTTAAAAAACAGATCAGATTATGTATGAAAGTATATATTATACTTCAGTGAGTTACTAGATTTCTGCAGGAATAATGGAATAAAATTCTAAGATTTATAATGATTCTTTTGGGTTGCAGTATAGTCATGTCTGTCACGTATGCTGTTGTATCACTTAATAGTGAAACTCTCGGTCACATTTGATCTGGATTGGAGTTGAACATTGAACTGAGCCGTCTAATCCTTTGAATAATGCCTCCCCAGGCTTTTTTTGTTTGGAAGTGGTATGTGAAGAAACTGCCACTGGGTGGCACCAAACTAAAAAAATAAGATAAACATTTGACTTGCAAATTACTTTTTCCTTTCTGTTTAAAGAGCAATAAAACAAATCAAAGCATGCTTCAATAATTAGGTGAAAGGTAGCCTCTGAATCAGTGTTTCAGTTTAGAGCACCTTCCTTTCCAAGGATTTTGCGATTGTTGAGAAGAGTTTTCATTGTTTTGCTTGTCTAAGATGCACATCAAGGAGAATGTAGGAAAGTGGTTTGGGTTTTGTTTCTTGACACACATCCTTTTGTAAAACATTACCCAAACTTAAAAATACAGGATATTTGGGTAGCTGAGGAAATGATTGTATAGAATGAGACTAATCTACCTGCAGAGTGGGAATAATATCATACAACTAGAAGATGTTACCTGCAAGAAGTTGAGTAGCTTACCTGTGTGGGATGGGACCAAACTTAATAGCATATTTATCTATTACCATAGGTTAGATTACTGCTTGAAATGTCTCTGAACTGGCTATATTTTGTACATCTTTTTTTATTGAGACACTAAGCTAAATGATGTATGTGCTCTCTGAAAAATGCTATTAATTTTAAGTTCTGGAAAAGGTATTTGGAGTAGAGTAGAATTCCAGAGACATAAGAAGAAACCTCACTGCAAAATTTACCGTCCTATACTGTTTGTTAAACTTTGCGAAACATCTGAATAAACTTTTTCCTTAGCTTAATGTTTGCTGCACTGTCCCTAGTGTGGTAAGAATTTTTCTTGTCAAAAAGAAGCTGTTGTCATTAATATCTATGGAAGATTTACAACTGAATTTTGTGCAGCCAATGTAAATAGCTTAGTCAAGGCTTTAGGTGTGTAGCTAGCTTGCTATATAGTCAACATAAAAGAGTTCTCCAGAGGATGAGTTGAATTCCTTGATGTGCTCGTGGGAATAATTTTTTTTTTTTCCTTTCTCTCTCCTGGCTATGGGAAAAATGAGGGAAGCTCTTCCATTCTTCTTGTTGAAGCATCAAATTTTAGAGTTTTAAAGTTAGACTGTTAATGTCTTTCCTTTACTTTCAGTACTGGATTTATTTCATTTGTGTCAAATTCGTAAATGTGCAGAGGGATGATAGCATAGGTGAAGACACATTCTCCTCAATTCAGTTTTCATTGCTTTTCTGCTTTATTTTAGGCTTCGAGCTTTGTCTAGTGGTGGGAGCGTGACATCCCCTCCTCTGTCTCCGGCTTTGCCAAAGTACAAACTAGCAGACTATCGCTATGGGAGAGAAGAAATGTTGGCACTTTTTCTAAAGGATAATAAGGTGAGCAGGAAGAGGAAGAAGTCCTGATGTGTGTATTCCTAATGACAGTCTTGTGATTAGGAAGTTACTTGTATTTTGTGATTATGGGCAAAGAAATTGTGTATCCCTTGGCAAAGAACTGAAGAGGTCCGATTGTGTGGGGGTTTTGTGTGTGTGCTTGTTTGATTCCACTCTTACTGCATTCATTATGTTTGATTCTTTTTGCCACTTTAGACGCAATTTCCTGTACCCCCCGAGAACAAAAAAACCTGATTGCCATATTCAGTCCCACTGCCACAGATGACTGGGGGTTAAAGTCTCCTTGCAGATGTGCAGATTTGCTTGCCTCAGTAGGATTTTATTTAATATAGTGTAAAATAGTTATTTGATTCAGCTTGAAAGTTAGGCAATAAATCATATTAGCAGATCATCTAAAAATGGCAAGAGCTCCCCATTTATCCTGACTTAAGGCAGTTCACTTTAGCAGGTAACTAGCCCAATGAGAGCAGTCCTCAAGCAGTTAACTTCTCTGGGACTCGGGACACAAATACAATGTAGTACATGTAATACAAAAGAGCGGTGTAGAAAGTCAAGTATTTCCCTCTGGTTTAATTTCAAATGAAGGTTCGCAGTGCTACAAAAGTCAAATTTCTGAGAGCGTTTCAGGCAAATGATTCATACACTGTGCATTTGTAAATATTAGGTTTTTCTGTAGATGGTGACAGAGGTTGGTTTATTGTGACTTGCAAGTCTGAATCCCTCCGAGAGCCTTACCTTCGAGTCAGGGAGGGACTGCAAGAAATTATGTCAGGTTGTGCCTTTAGCTTTGCCTATAGATGTGCACACATACCTCCATGTTCTTACCCTACCATGACTGTGCTGACATTTTCATACCGGGAGTCCTGCATTGCTTATACACAAGATTCTAGGTCTTTATCTCTAGTATTGTGAACTAGATATTTTTGAAACGGTTCTCTTGGCATAATTAGAGCTCAGTTGGCTGTAATTGCAGCTTCTTGTCCACATGTCAAAAGTTTTTCTAAAGCTGTTAACTGTGTTATAACTTAAAGCCATGCTTTAACATGCAGAATTATTGTGCTCTACTTTGAGAAGCTGCGATTTAGACCTTGATGTTATGCTTGAATAAGTCAGCCTGTCAGAGGTCATTGTTTTTTGCAATTTGTGTACGTTATATCAGATGATGCTAAGACGTCTACAGTTGTGACTGATTCAGAACAACCTATTAATACCCTGTGTTACAGGAAGCACTCCGATGGTTATGAATGGTCCAAAAGAATATTTTCTCCCCGTGTGTTTGCCAGAAGGGCGTTATTATTAGAGTGTGTCTTGCTTTTGATATACACATTTTCATGGTGTTGAGTAATTCTAGTTACTGAGACTGAGAGGACTCTTGACACTGTTTCTAGTCAACTACTAGATGGGATGTTTTTAAGCTGTATCTTGTACCCTAGTCCTTTTTCACTGTGTCATCTTCAATCTTTGCTGGCTGAAGATTAGGCAAAGTTGTAGCTCTGATTAAAAGATGCTCTGATTGAAAGCAGGAAGACTTCTGCTAGCGTATACCCAAATGAAAAAATAAACCCCTAGGTTGCTTTTCTTCAATTAAAATTGGGATAAGTCTTTATCTCTAGTATTGTGAACTAGATATTTTTGAAACGGTTCTCTTGGCATAATTAGAGCTCAGTTGGCTGTAATTGCAGCTTCTTGTCCACATGCTCAAGGTCACATCTGCTGATGGAGCTTCCACCTGACGCTGGACTGATTAAAAATTAGTGTTAAAGTTTATTTCGATTTAAAACATCAGTGTTCTCTACTTAATAAATCCATACCTATAGTTTCACTTTACTTTTTTTGTTGTTGTTTTACTCTACTTGTTGGTTGTAAATTGGAAATGCTGACTTTAAATCAAATCCAACCTCTGTGCTATATATGGTAGTTTTGTTAATATATAAATAAAAATCTGGCTTATAAAAGTGTGTTGAAGTTAAAGCAATACTACTTTAATTTACCAGATGAAATTTCACTTGATTCAAATCTGAGCTGCAGTGGTGTGGAAGTTTGAATTCTGATGTGTATGATCTTGATACTTTACATATTACAGTTGTGGGTGGTGGATGCTTTGGAAGTTTTGTCTGTAAGAATATTTTTTCTTGGGGGCGTAAATTTGCAGTGGAGTTACACCCATCCCCAGTGAATGTTATTGGAAGTACTGGTGTACTGGGTAGATGGAGACGGAGTTGGCAGGATAAAAATTTCTTTATAAATCAAAATATGTGGTATCATCCGTGAAATGGAAATACTTGGGTATATTTGTATGCTATTTTCCTTTCATACAGATACCTTCAGACCTTCTGGATAAGGAGTTTCTGCCTATTTTACAAGAGGAGCCCCTGCCACCACTGGCACTTGTACCTTTTACAGAAGAAGAACAGGTTTGTATCCTTCCTTTAAATAAAAAAAAAAAAAATCTTTAGGTTGTCATTAGTCTAAAGGCAAAATAAAGAGTACGCCTCCATTAAAAAAAAAACATAAAATTTGAGATTAGTAGATTTCAGGGAAAGAAATTATGAAAGCATACTGTGTTAGTGTAAAGTTTAAATTCCATTCCGGCTTAATTATTGTCTTAAATTTTAAAAAATGTTTTTCATATGATGTTTGGTTGATGGCAGACAAGTCAACTTGTTAAATCCAGGATCATCTTCTGGGAAGTATTACCTATTTCTTAAGTACACAGCATTTTCAGGTCAGTGAAACTTCTTCTACAGTTCTTGGAACACCTTCTCTGTTGTAGAAGAAGTGTCTAAGTTCTGTAACTTCAGTTTTGTGGTTTTTGGAGAAGTGTTGAAGTCTTTTGACTGTTAACATTTCTTAGGAAGGTGCAGTACTCTTAACTACTTTGTATGTAAGCAGTTGCTTGATTATTTCCTTGTTTGGTCTCTATTGATATATAATTAACTGGTGAACAAGATAAGAGTGAGAACAGGTAGTCGACAAAGATTCCATTTCAGGGGTGACTGATCTGAGTAGTTTGAAAGCCCTTGCTTTAAATTCGATTCCTAGCAGAGAAAACTGTCCTACAGTTACAGAGAAAAATGCCTCTGACTTTTGACGCTGAATTGATTCCCTCTTTATGGCTGTCAAAACTTCTGATTTTTGCAGTTGCTCTCTGGTTTGTCATGTTTCTTAGCACTTTTCTTTCTTCAGAATATTGTGGTTTGAATTTTTGTTTGTTTGTTTTCTAATAGAAAGCTGAGTATTTTTACTGACTTGAGTGTAATTTGATTTTTGCAGAGGTGGGGACTGTTAGTATTAGTTTCTTAAGATTTCGGAGCATATTCCTTCCTTTGCCGCATGCTATTGTATTCTTGAATTTTTCATCATCTTTTTGTGCCTGGGTATTCTGGCATATCCTCTTCACCTCTTCTGGAATTCCTTCCTCTTCAGAGTTGATTAATATTTCTTGTGTCTTTTTAGGATGCTGTCCTTTGACAAAAGGATGCTAATAGTTTAGCTTTTAATCAGCAGTCATGTTTAAGTTCATGTGAATACACTGTAGGCAATTCATGTCATAGTTAGTCTTAAAAGAAAACTGAGATTGAGAATATGCTTTTATGGGAAATCTTAGCCCAGCTCCCATTCTCCTGTGGGAACAGGAGGGATTCAGGCAGCAAGTCCAGGAAATGGTCAGCCAGACATACAGCAGCACACCAAAATATTGAACCTTGGTGTTAAATACCTTTTGGACTTTTTTTTTTTTTTTTTGCTGATGCATAGTAGAGTCCTTCGGAGAGTAAACTACAAGTCTTTTACAGTTAAAGGGGACATTGACTTCTGGTGATTGTCAAGATACTGTCCGAGAGGAATAATACGAGTTTAAGGCTATGTTATTGAAGATGAGCTGAGTAGCCTCTTGGTACAGATGAGATGGTAAGTGCTGCTGAGCTTCAGGGATAGGTGGTCCTCTGCTGCAATGCTCAGTGTTTCATCAGTCTTGAAAACTTCTGAGGAGGTGGTGTGCACTGTGTCACTGTTTTTTCCTGCTTCTTTTCACCTGTAATCATACAGGAGTCTTCACCGTCAGCTTAAAAGTTCTCTACAATCTCCACAAAAACCTTAATCTGAAAGAAGAGGTCCATATTCCCTTTTTAAGAAGTCTTTCCTTTAATGTTTTCTGGGGACCCAGAAGATGTGAACAATCTGGTTTTTCTTGTCTGAAGATCTTTTTTCCCCCTTTGTGACTGATTTGAGATACCAAGGGAATGGCATTATTTAAGCTACCAGAAATTGCTGGTGTTTGTTCCCCATGACATAACAAACATTGTTCATCATCAAGAATCATGTTCAGAAGTGATCTTGAGGTGAATATTAATGGCCTTGCTGCTAGTCATGGTGCAGGAAAGCTCTTTCATCTAAGGTTGATAAAGAGAGTTTAAAACAGAGTTTAAAACACCTTTGTGCCCCCTCCATGAATACTGAAGGTAGTATTATCCTCTTGGAACTTGAGGGATGGAGATTTGGGAGTCCTGTAGAGGACAGGCTGATCAGAACACGTGCACTTCGGGGTAGTGTTCAGCTGAAGCTGAACCTGTCAGGCTTACTCTAGGCTTGGATTCAGAGCAATTCTTGCTTGCATCCTGAGAGTTATACACCTGATAGCATTGTAATTGTGTGTGTGGTATGTCCAGGAAGAACTTGTCTCAAGCTGATTTAAAGATGCGTTATCTAGAGATGCATGATAGATAATGTCAGCTATATGAATTTAAGCTTAAATTTGTTTAGTCCTGTGGAATTTAACTAGCCAGATACTTATGGCTACAGTATTCCCTATTACAGGACATAGATATACTTTGGACGGAATTGCTGGTCCTTTTTATCCTTTTTATGTAGAATGTCACTTTCCTGGTGATAAGTATGCTGAAACTAACCTAGAGCTCAACTGATTCACCTTGTAGTAAGTTTTGTTATATGACATCATAGATTTGTCTGAGATCTGTTTCCAGGGAACTGTCTTTTGAAGAAAATAAGGTTTCTGCAGATAGCTTTAACAGAGGTTTCCACCACTGACCACTGGCAATATGCAGCGTATGTTCCTTTACCTCCTTCCTCCCCCCCCCCCAA
>NW_008795907.1:3810900-3838356 GCF_000699145.1 Aptenodytes forsteri | reverse complement strand
TCCTTTTTTCATTAGGAAAGAATTCAGTTCTCTTAATCTTATCTGCTTGTGGAGTAAGGCAGTCTCAAGCTTTTGCTGAATATAACGGAGATTTTTTTGTGTCCTCATTGGTTGTGTTTCTGACATCTGTTTCCTGGGACGTCTTCCATTTGCTACTAAAGAATTAATTGAGCCCCCATTTTGGGGCAGCTTTGCTCTTTGGTCTGCATTGTCAGGGATGGACACTGAAGTAATATACTAATCAATAGTAGGGTGTGTTTTGCTTTTTTGACTTTACTTTTTTGTTACTTATTGTGATCTTACCATGTGGATTATTATCACTATGCACATTACAAAGATTGCATCTTTACTACCACAAGCTCTACAGAGGGGAAGGAGAATTTGTTCAGAGTTTAGGCAGGCAAATCAAAGAAAAAAAAATTGGAAAAGGAAATGAGATTACTATTTTGTTCTTACTGGAAAAATAAGGCATCAAAAATTAAGGAATCTCCTATGCACAGTGAATCTGATCAATAGCTTGAAGTTGTTTCTGTAGTAAAATATTTCACCACTTAACAAAAAAGCAGAAGTATCAACAGCAGGAAAGATGGTGATTTGCTTAGAGGCAAATGGAGGTGGTTCATTTTGACTTGCTGTTGAAATGGTTATCAGATTTACTGGAGTCTGACCTTGCTATTTTGCCGTGCATGACTGGATTCCCCCCCCCCAGTATACTTAGTTACCAATTCTCTCTTGAAGGAAGATCTACTTTGTAGGAAGAACATATCAAGCAGTTAGGCTTGTTTCTCAAATGGGTTAAAACTCTTTCAGATGGTCTGTTGGCTTTGCTGTTAGCCATTTAGTTTTTTAAATAGTATATAATTGCTTGTGTCTCTGGTCTCTGAAGACCTTCAAAGTCATAGTAATTCAGATGAGTTCACGTAAGCAATTTGCCTCCTTTAAGTTCCTATCAAGAAGCCTGATCTAACAGCTGTTTGGAGCCCTTTGCATTCTAATTATTTAAAACTTGCAGTCAAAATGTGTGAATTCAGGTTTGCTTGTTAATGTTTCTGAACATGCTCCTGAATTCTTTGGCCCAGTTTTCCAACTATTTGTGCTCAGAGAATGGGGCCAGAGTTGGTTATAATTATCCATTCTTTATCGAAATAGCTTTTTCTTTAGCAATTATTTCATATTAAAATAAAGTTGAATTTTACTGGTGTTTATTGTCTTATTAAAATGAGTATCCCTTAAATTTCAGAAGTCGTAAATACACTTAGTTTTCCCCAAAGCATGTTACTCCTAGGATACATTTAGAGGAAAAAAAAGACTTATTTCTGCAAAGGAGATTGGTAAATATAATTTTATTCAAGTTCTGTTGCTCTTTACATCTTCCTGCTTTGCTGAAGAAGTAAGTTTAGAATTGGTATTAATTAATGGTGTCAGGTATAGGTAGGTGCCAATCTTTTTGCAACTGAATGGCTATGTTTAAAGCTGTTGATGTTCTAATCACTTCTGTGCTGGAATCATCTGATACAGGAGTAGGTGTTCACTTGCTACATTTAGAGCATGGAAATTTCAGGTAAGTAACTTGGAAGCACTAATATTGACCAGTATACTTTTATAGACTGCTTCAGCTACTCATGTCTCCAAGGAATCCTTTTCCTTGTTAGTGTTAGTCAGTTGTAGAGGATTTGTAATGAACGTAAGGAAAGCAAAGCTGGTATTAAGCTAAATTTAGGATAATGGTAAGTGTTTCTGGTATTGTTTTTTTAATAAAATCTCACCTTGGCTCTTTCTTCTTCTTCGCAGAGAAATTTCTCGATGTCTGTAAACAGTGCTGCTGTCCTGCGGTTGACGGGACGTGGAGGAGGAACAGTGGTAGGGGCTCCTCGAGGTCGAAGTTCCTCTAGAGGTCGAGGTGAGCTGTTAGTGGGGTGTGCAGCAATGTATGCAGGTGGTCCAGGTTGAAGCTTCTGAAAGATGTTAGATGGAGCTTGGTTATAGCCAGATTTTCTCATGCCCAGTTTCGTTTCCCTTAAAGCTTTGAAACCTTTCCAATAAGGTGGTGTTAAGAGAATGAATATTGTGTTTAGTGATTGTTCTGCACACTTTAGAGCACATCTGGTACCTGTGTTACGTGCCTTTGTCAGATTGGTGGGTGTGGAAAGCAAAAGGGAAAGGTAGTTTTGAGGTGGAATAGGAAATTGTTTGGTTCAGAATTGTTAGAAATAACTTTAATAAAGGTATAAAACCAGTTTATAGGGAAAGGGGAGAAGAATCCACAAGTGTATTTAAAACATTAAGATTGTAGTAGATGGTGTTCAGTGTTCTGAAAAGTCATTTTTATTTATTAACATCCTGAGAATAAACAGGAGAAGGTTAATGGAAAGACACAACTGAATCTGGGAGAAATTTGAGTCTTGCCAATTTTAGTGCATCACTATAGTCGATGTCTCATCCTGGATCACTTCAAACATTTGCAAATGAATTGAGATAATGTCCTCAAGCTGTATCACTAGATTCAAAACAAATTGTTAAATCCAGAATTTATCTTAGCAGTTCCCGTTCAACGTGCGTACTGCTGTGAACACTATTTTGGGGGTTTACATATAAATATGATGGGTTACATTTAGAATACTAAGAAGCTAATAACTTGGAAATACCATCAGGAGTAATTAATCATGTAACCTCTGTCTTTGCAGGTGCTTAGGTGAGGTTTCTCTTAGGGTCCTTTCTAATTTAATTCTAAATGACCTTAACTGGTGATATTTTCAATAACATCTTCAGAAATCACTGCCATACATAATTAAATGCTTGACCAGAATTTTGCTCTGACTTAATTTGTTCTCTCATTTCTGTTCTCATTCCTTAATCCTGTTTTCTTCTTGGCTTACATCTTTCAGATATTTGTAGATTGTCATCTGTCATCTTGTGGTTGCTTCCCAGCTATGGCATATACATTTAAACTTTTACAAGGCTATCCCCAGATTTCCCTGTCACTTCCCCTTCTTTATTTATCATTGTCTTTGCCCAAATGCTCAGGGCTTAATTAAAAAAAAAAAAGTGTGTGCACATACATAGATGTGGGGTGACACTCTTATATATACCTTGTTATATTTTTGTTGTGCATTTGAAAGCTGTTGCTTTTTTGCTGTGTGCTTTTAATGTGCGTATTGCATTGCTACCATCCATGTTCCGCTTTTGCTAGGAATACATGTATTAGCTATTTTTTTTTTTCAGATGCATTAAGGCTTAGTTTTGCAAATGAAATGAATGCTGCTTAGAATTTGGTGATTTGAGATCATATGACTGCTAGTGTGCTCTCTAGTTTCAATATCAAGATACCTTGACCATTTCTAATTTGCCAAACCCTTTATTTTTCTTTCATCAAATTTTCCTTTCTTTTCTTGCTGTACCATTAACAATGAACATCATCCTTATGCAGTGAGCAGTGGGTTGCTTTTTAATTGCCCCCACTAGTTTCAAAGAGGTCATACGGTTAAATGTAGCAGAATACGGCTTCTAATCCAGTAATTCTATTATTGAATCTATTTATATGCATGGAAATTTTGTTTGGCAATGAAGTTTGATTCATACAGAACTTAAAATTTATACAGTAGTATTAAGACTGTTTGAAAGCTTCTACTGCATATATTCCTGTTTTTTCATACTTCATTTTTAAGATATGTTAAGAAATACTAGCTCAAGAACTTTGGTGCAAAATTCATCTTTTTAACTTATTTTTGTTTTCATCCTCATTTGATCTTTTTCCTCTTAATTTGTATGAATCGTTATATGCTGTGCTTGTTAGCCTACTCTGTCATTCTTATCTTCTGCTAAGCTATAAAGGACACATTTCTCCACCTTACCCCATTCATTTTTCATTCTTGATACAGTTTGAAATTGTAAATTACTGAGCTTTCTCTCTTTCATTGATCCTGGTTGCTGCTTGTTTCTTCCACTCTTCCCCTTTTCTTTCCACGAGCAATTAGTCTTGGGCTTTAGGCATGAGTCTTCCCAAATTTTCTATATCTCAGCAAACGAATTAGGGCTTCTGCCAGGACAAAATTGTACATTTTTTCATAATTATACATGTCATGTTCTTGAAATTCAGATCTTTGTTTCTAATAGTTATTTATGAAAAGCTCAGTGTAGGACTGTTGACATCTAACTTGCAAAGCTAACATATTGCTTGCAAGTTGCAAGCTTTAAATGCAGTACTGTGGTTTTTTTCAAGTTACAGTGAAAAGGACTTGGAATTTCTTCGGAGTTTGTTCACTAAATGAACTGCTTCACTTAACAGTTGGAAAACATTTTTCTCTATTACATTGCAAAATTGCCTGGGTTCAAAAGGTTATCTGGTGTTTTTCATGAACTTTACATCATTGTATGCAACAAAGCTGCTGCTGATCAAATGTGGGCTTCAGCTTTACCAAATCAAGATTATGGTCTTGAAGTTACTTGCACAACAGTAACTTCAGGGAAGAATTTGCATGTACGATTAGATTTCTTAATTAAGTTCCCTCACTGAGGCACAAATCAGACTTGTGTTCCGACATTTGGGAGCGTGAGAGGGAATCTGTGACAGATTGGCAAAGGGAAGAATGGATGAACTGCTGGTAAAGGAAGGTTATTGTTAGAACTCTAAATGTGACTTCCCTTATCAGTATTTAAAGCTACAACAGTCAGTAAATATTTTCTCAATAGTCACCCCAAGTCTTACTGATAATGATTATGTTTAGCTGATGTGAAAATAATCATTTTCACATTTCCAACTGTGTGGAAGTTGCTTTGATTTTCATTTAAAATTTTTATGACTGTGTGCTGAAATACAACTTGGTGTTACTGTTAAAAACCATTTGCAGCATGCAACTGCCATCACTAATACTGTATGTGCCTTGTGTGGACATAGAAAGCCAAAACATTTTATTTAGTTCTGAAATTATATTCTCTAAAAAAACCAAGTTACTTGCACGTGACCTTTTTTCTAATTGACTTGTTTTCCTGGGAGCTCCCTGTGGTGTGCAGTTAAACCCTGTGCTTTGTGCTGGCGGGACTGGAATGTCAACATTCATGAATAAGAGCCTCAGACGAGAAGAGATTTAAATAGTACCTGGAATGGGCTGTAAGCTTACAGACACCTTGTTTTGTAGCTATTCTCCTTTTTGGTTAAGACCCTTATGAAGGGTACTTTGCTTCCCATTAGAGCTCTTCCCTCTCCCACCCTCTTTCCCCTTTGTAATCTGTCTTTGCTGCTGTTGGAAAGTGTGTAAATGGTGTGAAAGTGGGAAGTTCTCATACCTAAACAGCAGTAGTTGAACTATAGTTATCCTGCTCTTCCCACACAGTATTATGGCTATGATCATAGATCCTAAACTCCAGCCATGTTGTAGTTTCAAGAATTTGCTTGTATTGTGTTGGTTTTGTAATGACAATTAGAATGACAGTGTGTGCTGCTTCTTGCCCTCTTGCTTGTGTCTTGTATTTTTTACTTAAATTCAGACATCTGTTTTTCAGGTTAGAGGCTTTTGGCTGTTATGATTACAATACCCAGTGGATTGGGGTCCTCATTCTGAGGTTTTTAAGGAATTAGTGAAATACAAATGATACAGCTGCTCCATTAGATTCTTAGACGGAAGGGTTTATTGACATCTATTGACTTTGCATTCAATACTTTGTGCAACATCTACACTTAGAAAGTCTGCTCCTCATGTGCCAGGCATTTTTTTGGAAGTGGCATTCTATTTAAAATAAGCATGTCGTTCTAGATTCATTAGAAGCGCAGAAACAGAATGGCGAACTGTTTGTTCAAACAGAATGTGCAGTTTTATCCTCTCTGCAAGCATTTTTCATATGTTCTGTTATCACTATTAGCTGTGTCCCAGGGTGCGCTTTCAGGTCAGACTCATCTGTGTAATAGTTGCTGAATAACTGACTTTGTACACGACAGTTTTCCTTAACTAGCTACTTATCTTCTGTAGCTTGGTAGGATCTGTTTTAATGCAGTATGCTTCTCACGCAGTGGTCTACTTGGTTTCTGCTGGAGTTGCACATGTACTTCTACTGGGTACTGATGAATGGGCACATCTTGTTACTCCACCTGGACGGTGTGCTTTGTAGAATGCAGTGGAGGAGGGTGGCAACACAACCAGGACAAAGATGGCTTAGATAGGTCCTGTCCGATACTTTGTGATATCAGTACAGCTGGGAGCTGAGTACCATGGCCCCACAGGCAGCCTTAAACTGAATTGCTGAGATCGTTTGTTTGGACCTTTTGCAAGGTTCTCTTTTAATTCAGACCATTTTGGTGGCTGAGCACAACTGAAATACTGATGAACCGTGACACAGAGGGGTGTAAGTGGAGAGAGGTTTCTCAGGCTGTTGTTTCACGTGCTTTTAAAGCTGCCATAAGCCATGCTGCTGTTAAGACAACTCTGATTCTGTTCTTCCCCTTACCCAGGACATTTGCTTTATTTGCTGATGAAATCTCCCATATCGCCAGCCTTCTGGCTCTGCTAGTTGTGTGTCTTGCTGTCAGTAATCAGTGTGCATTCATGCTTGCTCACGCTGCAAGGGGGAGCACTACAAATGTTGCTGTCGCTCACTGTAAAAAACAGAGAAGGACAACTGGTTTTGTTTCTGTTGGAAAAGTGTGCAGCTTTCCACCTCCACTACCTGAGAGACGTGAGATGAGTCAGCGCCGTCATTCTGTTTTGACTCTGCCTGCCTGTGGCTTTCTCTTGTGAACTGCTTTTGCTTTATCATCTCCTGTGAGAGGAAGGAAGAGAGCTTTCCTGTGGTGAAGAAACTAGGCAAAGATTGCCATTGCATGAGATGCTTAAACTTTCCTGGGCTTTATTTGTGAAGAATAACAGCTTAGAGTCCTTT
Organism: Aptenodytes forsteri; assembly: GCF_000699145.1. Lineage (NCBI taxonomy): Eukaryota > Metazoa > Chordata > Aves > Sphenisciformes > Spheniscidae > Aptenodytes > Aptenodytes forsteri. The sequence continues at coordinate 3,831,486 of NW_008795907.1, read as the reverse complement.
TCCAGGATCTTAAGGGACCCATAATGCCTTAACTGGATAAACATTGTGCTACTTTTGATGTTGTATCACATCTTTACTGTTTCTTGCCTTTGCAACTTATTTTGCACTCGTGACTATGGTCAACCTTGTAGTATCAGACTTGCCACAGTGAAGGTATTCGTGTTTCTAGTACAGTCATAATAGGTCTGATACTAATCTCTCATCTCTTGCCTTGACTGCTCAGTCAACTCCTCTGTCTCCACCTGAGTTTGTGTAAGAACAGCTATGCTGAATCAGGCAAGGGCTCGTTTAACTCAATAGTCTGTCTCTAGCAACAGCCAAGAGAAGACACCTTGGCAAGAGAGTAAGGGCTGTGTAAAAAATACAAAGGTGAAGAAGCATCACATATATGCTCAGCTTCCAGACATTTGCAGCTCAGTGTATTTCCTGAACCAGATGTGGTCTCTGTCTTTAGTAAATCTCAGTGTTATTTATCTTTTATGAGTTCGTTCAGTCTCCATCTGAACTTAAGCATCCCCAGAACTCTGTGGTAAGGAAGTCCGCAACTCTGTGACCAGGAGGTCTGATACTGAACTGCTTTGCTGGTGCTAGCTACAGGATAGTTTTGTCCAAAGAGGATATTTAAATCCTGTTTCTGAAGCAGAAGGAGAAATTGTACAGACATTAACTTTGTGGCTTCCTTATACGCCCTGCAACCTTTACTGCCTGATATGAAATCAGTGTGTATTTGAGGAGCCTGACTGGATTATCTGGGGATCACTTTTCTTTTTCTTTGCCTGGAAAGCAACTTTTTTATTTTTGCAAGAGATTTGGTATAGAATAGTAGAGAAACTGTTGTAACTGCCTTGATTATTTCAATTTTTTTAGAGCCTCTTTTCATAAGACACTGAAATACTGTACAATTCCTTGATGCATCCAGGAGTCGTTAGATTTTAGATGTAGAGGCTTGTTATCATTACTTTCTTCAGAAGACTACAGAGACTGGAGTCCATTCTCAAGGTGTTTATTTCCTGTTTCATTTGGTCATTCTGTCTTATTCCTCCAGGTCCCTGGCCAGGTTTGCACCTCATCCTTTGAGGTGTTTGTTTTCTTGAAGCCAGGAAGAGAGAAATATGAAAGGATTGAGGTTTGTGATAGTTTCACAGACAAGAATTCCCTTTATCAGGTGCTTTTTAGGTTCTTGGACTTGACTATAGAGACTGCATGTGTATGTAGGAAAGGCATTATCCTGACAACCAGCTGATTGATGTGTTTCATTTGTTGTTGTCTTTCCATGAGATCCTTGAAATGGTAAGTTAGCTGATAAAAATCTCCCATTTCTTCTGCTGTAGCACTTTGTGAAGAAGCGTTATCTTTTGTAGATCTGGAAACTTCACCCCAGCCATTAATCTAAACAGTGCTGGAAGCTATCTTGAAGGTCTGGGGATGTGTGTGGGTGTTGTTTTTGCTGTTGTGTTTTTTCTTTTTTTTCCTAACAAAACACCCCACGCCTACCCAAACACTGAAGATGTGCTTCAAGATGCTTTACTTGAGGATACATCTATAACTTTTTGGCTTGAGGCTTGATACTTGGTAGCCACCTATGGAGAATCATTTCTTGAGAAAGTGGGGAGGATAATTTTTATTCTATAGCTATTGGGGTTCTTCATGCTGTCCTGCCTATACCCATCCTGTGATTCTTCTTTTCTCCCCACTGCTCCTGGGGGAGATTTCTGCTGGGAATCACTAGAACTTAATAGTGGTGAAGCTTCCTTCTCCTTTATTAACCTTGATAGCAGTAATTATGAGTACATCTGCAGTGCAGTACCATTATACTGGATTCCGCCATTAAAAGCAATCTGATTTTTGTGAGTGTAAAGTACACGTACTGTGTGGATGTTGTGTGAACAATGCATCCTTGTTTGGTAATTTCTGTTGGGTAAGTATCTGTTTTCTGGTTTTTTTTCTGCATAGTATTTATTTCAGAATTGTTTGCCTGTTCTGTCTGATCTTCTGCTTCTTGATTGGAATTTTTACATAAGACTCTTTCTTCAGTCTTTTTTCCTTTTTCCCTTTGCCCCAGATAATTTGACTGGGGCTTAAGACTGCAAGATTAGTTCACAGGGACACCAGGAAAGGGAAACCTACCTGATTCTTTCAACTTCTATTATTATTATTATTTGTACAAACACTTGTGTTTTTTGTCTTTTCAGGCAGAGGCCGAGGAGAAAGCGGTTTCTACCAAAGAAGTTTTGATGAAGTGGAGGGTGGATTTGGGCGAGGAGGGGGCAGGGAAATGCACAGATCACAGAGTTGGGAGGAAAGGTAACAGAACTCTAGCCCTTAAACTTTTTTTACATACGTCTGCTCAGCTTCCATTTGTAACTTTTGACTTCATAAAAACACTTTAGGAAGGGTGATTAGGTGTATCTGTGAGTGGAGTGTCTGAATTTCTAAGATGGAGTCAATACAGTAATGTTTCTAGAAACTCAGGAGCAAGTAAAAGAGCATTTTTGCAAAGAATTTTTCTGCTGAGTTCCTGGGAAGAAGGAACTACTTTAAGAGAATATAAATTATGACAGTTGCAGTGGAAATGATAGGTGAAAATATGGATTGCTAAAGGATTCGCTTCAATTTTAGTCTCAACATTGTTGACAGTACTTAGGGTCGCATTTCAAAACATACCTAGCTGCCAAAGGCTGTGTGCGTATCAGTGTTCCTGAAAATTTCAGTTGTCACTTGGACCTTTAAAGATACTGTCCATCAAGCTCCGATGTTAAAAAAGCCCCCTACCAAGTTAAAAAAAAAAAAAAAAAAGCCATTCCTAAAATGAGTGGAGTAGTTCCAAAACCTTATTTGAAACTTCTGTTCTGCCTTTCTAGGGGAGACAGACGCTTTGAAAAACCAGGGCGAAAAGATCCAGGTATGGTTTTGTTACTGCATGGGCAGAAAATGGGAGGGAGGAACAGGGTGTGTTTTGGGGAAGGAACCTATATCTACATAAATGTTTCTTATTGCTCCAAGTATATTGTTGATACAAGATTCATGATAGTGTGCCAGTTTACCTAAATGTGTTCTCAAAGTGTTTTTCTTATTTTGTTGTTTTCACTATTAGACATTTAAAGGTTTTAGATAAGAAAAATCTGCAGTAAATAGTTTCTGTTTATTCAATTAAGATGTGATGTCTGCAGCTGGAACTAAATTCCTGTACCTCTGTGAAAGGAGTCTGTACTGATTAACAGGTGTGTTGTGGCAATATGCCTTTTCAGTGTAGCTTTTAAACATTCCTGGCATGTGCTATTTTGTTATCTAGGACTTCTGGACCATGTGAACTGTTAATTTTTTTGAATGCTTGCTAATGTGAGGTAGATCCCAGCAGCAATGTTTTGAGGTACCCATGCTGATGGATTTACTGTCTGTCAAATTAGTTTAAGTCATACAAATCTTCTGTTCGATCAGGTTATCATCTGGTCCCCCTTTCTGCCATTCCTCTCCTATTCTGTTTCTTAAATGCTTCACACTGGCCATGTTCAGGCAGAATACTGGATCCTTAATTGTGACCCAGAATGTTCAAACAGAACATTCAGCTGAACTTGGAGTGGATTGTCATCTTGGAGATGGAACATATCCATTTAGGTAAAATCTGTATTCTGAGAGTGGTAAGAATATTCAAGGAAGTTCTCCTCTATCGACTGGTTATATGGTAACTGCAGTGATTTTTCTGCTTCGTGGGATCATGCACTGATTGTTCTCCAGTATGACCTTGTTCTTTCTCCATGGCATGTTTCCACAAGTGCGTACCACAGCTGTGCTTAGTGAGAGGTTTTGTAGTAGTAAAAGCTTGCTGACAATGAGTCTTGTGTTTTTAGGACCCAGAGGATCTTTTGGTCTTTGCCAAAGGAGTCTTGGCTAAATACGCTCCTTAGTGAACATATTGATAAAGCATAGGTCAGAAAACATAATTGCAGGTTGAATTTCAAGACAAACAAACCCAAAGAGATTCAGTTGCAATTAAAAGCTGACAGGAATGTATTTTAATCCCTGCTTAGCTGTCAATATTTTTTTAGTGAGAGTAGCATAAGTTGCCATTTTAATAATCTTCCAGATTACCCTGGTGGCACATGCCTTAGGAATCTTAAATTACCATGTTTGCTTTCAAAGCCCTCCCAGTCCTCTCTCCATGTAGGAATTGATTTTCATGTATTTTAAAGAGTGCTTTTATTTTTCTGCTTTTTAAGTTGAAAGTTAACACAAAACTAAGATGTTACTTGTTTTCCTCATTGTTTTCCTTAAAAAGAGGTTACTTCTAAAAATAACTTGAGATTGGTCTGAGATTGTCCGTCTTTAAATGCCAGTAGTGAAACTTCAGACTTTCAGTGTGTCTTTATATTCAGAGACCTTTTGGAAAAAAAAAAAGAAAATAGGAAAAAATAAGTACTACTGAGATTTCAGGACTGCATTTTTTACAAAAGATGTAAAAAAAAAAAAGATGTAAAAGTAATATCTACCACAGTTGATTCAATTTTAATTATTTATCCCCTTCCTGTTCTTGTGATAAAATTACAACACTTCCATATCCAGACCATAGAATGTACCACATTTCTGATTAAGACTGTGATAAAAATATTGCATGTCAGTTTAGGATGAGATGTATCACTTGAAATAGAGAAGAATTTACAGTATGCAAGGTGTCCTTACTGAAGCTGACTTCTGCCTGAACATGGGGGTTAATGCTTCAGCTAGGATAGTGCATATCGGACTTTGGAATGCATCTTCTGTGTACCATTTTCTAGAGAAGATGGTGTCCCCATGAGCTTGTTGGAAGTCCTGGTTCATTATGAGGGATGGTGTGCTTATTCTCAAATCATGAAGCTTTCTGTAGTACCTGATTGTTCCTCTTAAGTCTCTTGTTCTGTTTCTCCAAGTTTGATATTTGGCTAAAAGCTCTGTAGCACAGTATGATAGAGGCAAGAGACCTGCAATCTTTCTGAAGTTTTAATATAAAAAAATTGTTTTAACAATAGTGATTTATGTTTGCAGGTTGCTGTGTTAGAGATTAATGTCCCAATAAGTGGGAGGACCATTTCTCTCCTCTTTACCTTCAAAGAGAAATAAGGTGGAGAACAGAAAAATGTTAACAGAAGGTGTTGGTCTGTTTTGACTCAAGCCTTGATTAATAAACAAATAGTTACTGTTATGTAAAGGCTTTCCAATGACAAAATATTTTGAGTGTGCGATAGGGATACAGATGTGCCAAAAGAAGTCCCATGTTAATACCAAGCACTAGTATAGCACACAAAGCAGTGGAAGCAGAAAGATCAAGGAGTGAATTGACATGCAGTTTATAATTCAGGCTAACATGCTTTAGCAGATGCATATATTGGTTTCTGTTATCCTGGTTAAACTCCTTAGTTTGGGATTTTATTTTCTAACTTTATGGTGCTTCAGTTTTTTGTTGCTCTTTCATAGGGCCTTGGATTAGCCTCAAATTACATAATTTACTGAGTTGCCAGCTTTTTTATATTCTTTGTTCTGGGTGATCACATTACAGAATTAATAAGAGATCAATTAAACTCTTCTGGGCATTCATAATGGATGACAATGCAAGAACCCCTCAATTAAAAATCATGAGATTAAAAAAGTAATAGACCTTCAACGAAGAATTACTTCTCAAATATGATCAATATGCTGTTCTTAAAAATTAATGATTGCTTTTTCAGTGCTCACAACAGTCTGCAAGTTCACATTTGACTGATTCTCAACATAAACGATACCTGTTCCTAGTTTCAGTATGCAAATTGAAGATGCACAAAGTATTTGTGAGTTTCCGTTGCAGATTGTCACAGTTCTGACAGACTTCATTGAGAACCCAAATCACTTCTGGAAGGCTGAGGCCATTAGCAAAGAAAATGAGCAAGTTGTTTTCTTGATCACGGCTGTCTTTTAGAACTGCACAAAAGCTGCTTAATTTTCTGTGCAGCCTCTTGACTAATACCAGCTTGGTAGCTGAGGGGATTTGATTAGTTGCCAGTAATTACACACTGGTAGTAAATAATGTAGATTAAACAAGACATTTAGTAAGTCAGTTGTGGAACCTGATTGAGTTCTGTTTAATTTGTATTTTTTGGTTAGGTTAAGACGACTTGAGTATAAAAAGGGTGTTCAAATGACTATAAAAAGGATGTTGAATTTCTTTGAATTGCACTTTCCCTTAGTCTGCCTAGCTTGTTTTTCTTCCCTACCTCCCTAGCAAGAAGTACATCCAAAGAAGGTTCATCACCAGCTTGCTCTTGCAATGTTAGTCAAAGCATAGAGTGCAATTTTGTTGCATCAGAGCCCATCAGCAATTGTTCTAGGCTTGTATTCCAATTTGGGCCCTGGCATATTTCCAGTACTTTATCAGACATCCATGGTTCACCAGTTCTCGAACTGTAAAAGCAATAGGGGTGTTTTGTCTACCCTTTGTTCTGCAGCTGTTCTGAAGTAACTACACAGTTGTGTTTGTCTGTCTAATTTGCTTCTGTAGTATTCTTCAGCTTTACATTCCAAAATGTAATATTTGAAGATTGCATTTAGTGTATACTAAACATTTTTTTCTTAATACTTGCTGTTGTACCACCTTTTAAACCAAATCTATAAATAGAAAATGATTTAAAAAAAGGACAACTTTAAAGTATCAAGTCATTTAGAAACCAAACAAAGCAGCCCATGCTTTCATTAGACGTTAATTGAAATTAGAAATAGCTTTTTATAGCTTTGGCTCTAAATGGTGAGATTATAGTACCATCCTGTTGGGATTATGCATCTGAATTTTAGAACAATTGGTTTGCCTGAGACTGGAGTATGTGATCTATGGGGAAAAATAATACCTCGCACAGAATACTGCTCTTTTTTCCTAAACGGTTATTTCAGGCTTGACTCGGGAATCTGTTCTACTGCTCTTGCACTGGTTCTTAATTTGTAGGACTCTTCTCAATGTGTTGTGTTGGTCGAGAACATGGAAATAACACTTGCAAGGAATACTTAAAAATTATTGGTAGTGATATGAGGGTGGAAAAGGGGTCTTTAGACTGCATACAGGTCAACAGCTAAGAAAAGTAGGGATGAAGGCAATGTAACTTGATAGTGTGTTGCTCTCCAAGCTCCACAATGTTCATGAATGCTTTTACATAAAATTAAATTTTAAAAAAGAGATTTTGAGAGTATCTGTGATAAAACCAAATCTGTCTGAGGTCTGGAATGTGGGGAGGCAATACTTGAACAATTTTGGAACGAGAGCTGAATTACAATGAAAACGTGGGCCTTCTGCCTCGTTCCCCTTCCCTGTGTGAAATGCTTCTATGGGGCTGCTTCCCATTTCCCCAGACCCTAAAACAAAGTAGCTTTTTGCTAGCCTCTTTCGGGTTGTGAACACACGTCAGTTAACAGAGTTCTGGGGCTTGAGAAGAATTCAGTTAAACAGTATCTCATCAGACAGCTTGAGACCATTTTTCCTGCTGCTGACCACTTCAGTGAAGTTAAAAGGAAGCATATTTGGTAGTGTATTATGCTGTTGTCAATGAAAGTTGCTATTTGTGCCATCTTGGTTTCTGGGAAAAGTCTTTTACCTTTGAAAGATAACTTTTACTTTATTTTGATACTTGACTGTATGTGAAGTATCAACATGTAATAGGCATTGCTTTTGTTGAGAGCTTGGAAATAATTATCCATTGTTCTGTTTATCCTTTTAGCTTCTTAAATTATTTAGGAGCTTCAGAATGGTGTCTTAATTGCAGTAGGTTTATGAGGCACTTAAATACAGAAGTCTCATGTATAGTTTGTTTTATTTTTTTTATTTTAAAATTGATTCAAGTGTCTAAATATTTTTATGCTGTGTGTACAGGCAAATATTGATATTAAAAAGCATAAAATATAAACGGATGCAGTTCTACTTCTTGTGTACATAGTGCATCCTTCTGGGTCAGATCTACTTGAGACAAGCAGCGCAAAGGTGAGAACATGTGGAATGTATGGTCCTTTAAAAAAAAAAAAAAGTACATTAATTCATTTAGAATAGTCTGTTTTCCACTACTAAATAATTTATTCAGTGTTTCCAAATATGAAAAAATTTCCACTGCAGCATTTGTCATATACATCAAGATTTTTTGATAGTATCTTCATAGACCTGTCTTGAAATGAGATGTTCTCTTATTTGGCAGAATGAAGAACTACAGTTAGTATTACAGTTTTGCTTAATAAGCCCAGCAGGAGTGCTTTTCACTGCCATGTGAGATCGGCAGTACTTTTTAAGAGTGAATTCAGCCATCTGAAAACTGATACAACTCTGTATCCCCAAAGAGTTCAGAGAACAGAAAAATTAGGATCTTGGATGAACAGAGTTGCTTATCCCGGAACTAATATATTTACTGAATGACCCCGTATTTGTTCTGACTGATACTTCTCTTTTGTATTGTCCATTTTGTCACAAGCTGGTGGTTGATGATTTTGGTCAGCTTTGGGAGTTTTGAAGGTCTCTCCTTTCAGGGTCAGTACAGCTTTAATCATAATCTGGTGAATTCAGCAGGTAGCTCTTTTAATTTCCAAGAATTAGTACTGTGATTCTTGTACCTGACTTTGTCCTGGGTGGTTAATCCAGCCTCTCCTCAGCTTACATGGGCATACCAGTTCTCTTTACTCTGCATATCATGTTGTAATCAAAAGGATGGGAGTACAAGAGAAAGATCACTGGAAGATGGCAGGGCTTGCAAGGAAGGAAGGTTGTAAATGAAACCTGAAATTTTAATGTAATAATAATTAAAAAAGCACAAAGTTCAAAGTCTGTTCTCTTTATTCTGTGAGGCCAGTCTCAGAGAGCTGGAAGCTGTCGGCATGCTGTCCATTGATGCGGATCTCCTTGTCAGTCCTTTTTGGACTCTTTGAGTCAGCCACAGTTGGGAGCTCAGGAATAGTCTTGTCAAAATTCTCCATCTTGATCTGATATTCACCTTTGGCATTGCGGGCTAGCACGGAGGCGAAGCGATGGTACAGCATGATCTCTGAGGGGAGGTAGGATGTTCTCCTTTGACATGTTTCTCCTGTGCCCTCCTGCACAGCTGACAGAAAGATGACCAGCTCAAAATGGTGAGCAGCTTCTCTTTGGAGGAGAGCAGCCAGGGGGCTGGATGGAGTGATTGAATGGTAGTAGGTCAGTGGAAAGATGAAAAAAGGACACTCATCCGAAGTAACGCTGTCTAGGTGGAAGTCAACACTAGTTTGGTGCAGCTGCCCATTCTCTTGTTCTTGGTAAAGTATAGCAGAAATCTGGATGCTAGTCAGTGGGCTGGAGCGTGTGTTGGCCACCTGGAACATAAGGTATGGCTTCCCCTCGGTGTGTGTCACTACAGCAGAGCGGGTGAAGCGGATGGAGAACGCCCGATTCTTTGGTCGGGCAATCTTTGCCACAAAAGCACCTGCATCACGGAAAAGAACAAACTGAATACGAGCACAGTGCCTGGGTTGGTTCCCTGCAGCCTCCGAGCTCTGTGAAACAGTCCAAAGGAAAAGAAGCAGTCTTGGGTGGACATGGTCTTTCTAGCCTCAACCTACATGTTTGAACATTGCTAGGCTGGCATCACACTAACCTTTTTTTTTTTTAAAAGTATAGCTTTCCTAAAATACTTCTTTTTCTAAGCTATGTTCACTTATTAATATTTGGAGAGTGAACTGTAGCTGTAGGAAGGAGAGCTGTTAGCTTGCCCTGATTTACTGTAATTGGTAATAGTATCTGATCTTGGTGTGCTACCACTGGAGAAGCTTTCTTAATACACAGTAAACTAACCTGTGTATTTTTAAAATCTTTTGAAATACTTTAAACCTGAAAATTATTTTAAATAACTTAAAATACCTTGAAATAGCTGCGACATTGTAAAAACTTTCATTACATCGGGTACTGAGGAATACTTAAACACTGAGTTAAAGACCAACAAAAATATTTCAGCTAGACAAAAGTAAACCTTAAAATCAAAACAAATTGATTTTAAATATTGTAATTCCATGGAAAAAACTTGGAGGGATAATGGTATAAGAAATAAGTGCTTGAGAGTGATAAGTGGGGATCTGCCACAAGTATTGTCCAATGAATAACGGAACTCTCAAGTCCAAATCTTGATATTGCCTAATTTATGTCTTTTGTTAATGAAAGGTGCTTAACTTTTACTACTACATAGCTGAAATCTCATCATCCTTGTAGTGACTGACTTAATTGTTCTTTCAGATATTAATATGATCACTATTTATTTCTAGCTCCATTTCTTAAATCTAATTGTTACACCTATTCTATTTAAAGATTAAATATGAAGGATTACCTGTGATGAAGGCTTCCAGCATGAGCCCCAGGACCATCTGTATTGCAAGCAGTGCAATAGCACTGGGACAGTCCCCGCTTGGGAACATAGTGCCGTAACCAATTGTGAGTTGCGTCTCCAGTGAGAAGGAGAAAGCAGCTGTAAAACTGGTGATGTACTTGACACATATAGTGTGGTTGTCAGGTGGAGCATCATGGTCCAGCTCCAGGTCCCCATTCATCTCAGCCAGCAAATACCAAAGCACTGCAAAGACTAGCCAGTGAATGACAAAAGAAGCAGAAAAGACAAGCATCATCCATCTCCAGCGCATGTCCATTAATATTCCCCATGCATCTCGGAGGTATGCCAGACCTTTTCCTTGAGCACCATCCATCTGGAATGTGCTGTGTCCATCCTTGGTCACCATCCTCAGGTATCTTTGGGTCAGGAGGGGAGCACTGGATTTGGTGTTATTGCTCTCTATCATATCTGTGGTCATCTTCTAGAAAAGAGCGAAAAGGAAAAAATGTGATACAATGCAGCATATTTGTATTTTGCCTAACGTTCACAGTTTTTGACACATCAGCAGGGGTTGAAATACTGAAGCCAACAAAGGAGGGCTTATACATTGCAATCCAGAGAAGATTAAGTCAGGAGCCTGGAGAGGAATTTACCACTGTTTGTGGTAATACTTTGCTAAAAAAGATTAAGTTTAAAAATCTGACTACTTCTCAAATTTTCCCCGCTTAGTTTTTTAAATATAACTTTCATAGTCTACCTTCCTAAATTTACATTTGAGTTGCATGCTTTAATTCTTTAGGGGTGAATGGGATGGGATTAGGCATGCTGTATCTGAAAAGAAACTGAATTTTGTCTGATTTTATCAGGTTTTGTAACTTCTTTTTAGCAGAGTATAATAGTTTACCAATACTATTATGAATATTATTAACAATAGTACTGTGGAAATAATGTTTGTTATATTATTTCTCTAACATGTTTATGCATTTTAGGGGAATGCTGTATTTTACCTAGTAGCCCTTTCAGACTTCCCTAGCTCAGGAAATGACTGCTGTCTGCACCCACCATGTCCAGTTAAGCAGAATTACAGTATTCAGCTGCTTCTGGGAGTCTGAGGCTGTTTATGTAAGGATTGGGTAAAAAGAGGGCAGAAGACCAATGCTGAAAATATACTGTGATATAAGTCTAGTCTGCCTAAGCAGTGTATTTTTTATTAGTGACCAAATAAGAAAATAGGACAGCAAATGTATGGGAATAGGAGGTGAAGGTGGAATTGCAAATGTGGGAAGCAAAATGGATACTTGTAGGTATTTGACATGTTAAGCTCCTTTGTTTACTTTTAAACCTCAAAACTTGCCAAACTTGTCAGAGATGCTGAGTATCGTTTGAAAAGACACTGGCCACTCAAATCCAGAAATTTTATAAATACTGAATGTTTAAAGTTCACCTGGGAGAGATTAAAATTAAATATGGGTTCACGTAAAATGGAGACTTCATCATGTGTACAATCTACTTAAAGACAGTTGTGATAGAGCTTGTTTGTAGAACAACAGAGGATTTAAAAATATATGTAAATGCTGCAAATCATAATTATACATGGTGTATTTAGTCAATGTTGTTGGTTGCCTTTCAGTTTTGACTTTTCTCTGAATTATGACTGTTTCAGTGTATAATACAAGTGTACAAACAGGCTAGAGGAATTGGATTTTTCCCCCCCAGAGTGCCATCTTAGTTTTATCTTGAAAGACATTAGATCCAAGGATCCTGAACTTAAGAATGAATTTATGAAAGGTAAAAGTCTTTCTTGTGATCTATGATCCTGTAAACCAGCAGTTTTCATGACTGTTTACTTGATCTTGATACCAAATTTTAGTAATTACAGAACATTCTCTTTTGCTTTTACTTGTGCTTAATGCATACTGAAGTATGAGAATTGACATCACAGTGAATATTTAGCTAAATTTTCACTTTTCTTTCCTTCTGTAGGTTCTCAAAACCATCCAGCTATTTCTTCTATCCATGCTGTAGTCAAAGGAGGTAGAGTAGATGATGGCCTGCGTGGAATTTGGTGTTTTTCCACTCATTTTTTATTTTCCAATTCACATCTCTTAGAAGGAATACTTTGAAACTGCTCCATGTGCCAAAGAATATAGTGGGCTTACTGAGATTCTCCTGGTCAATAGTACCAGGCTACTTTTCTTGGGGGATTCTGATCATAGTCCATTCAGTTTATAGCATGACCTCTGCCTTCATCTGAGTTTGATCTTTGGTCTACTATATAGCTCTCTGAATTACAGTTTTCAGTCTTGCTGCACTGTTACAGAATTTACAATAACCTGAATACAATTTTAAATGCTTCAGAAACCAGATGATTAGTGACTTGTCTGTAGAGCAGAGTCCTTGCACTAAGATGTAGAAGGGCCCTTCTGGATGCCTTGAAGGAGCTGGAAAATGGGCATCTCTGAATGGGAAGGATGATGGGGACCATGCTCAAAATGAGCCGTGGACAATGCCTTGGTTTTATCAACTTAGAATAAGCAGAACTCACAAGAAGTACTCCCTTGTTTGAATAGAGGAGAACACTTACAGAACAAAATGCCTCTGGGTGTGAACATCTTGCATTCTTGAAGAAGAAAAAAAACCCCAACAAAACACAAAACCAAAAAAACCAAAACTAGTGTGTTTGTATAAATTCTCATGGTACTTTGAGGGCAGTATCTGCTTCATAGCCTCCAAGTAATTTGGGTTTGCAAAACAAACATGCTGTGAGAGTGAATCTGATACTGATTGGTGACAGAAGCCTTTTTTACAGTGTTACATATATTAAGAGAAAAAGGAAGAACATACTTAATGTGGTACACTTTTCTTGGCTACACTTTAGATCTTCCACACATCAATGCTAAGGTAGCGTGCTTGAGTGCCACAGGCTTTACTCAGAGCAAAATGCTATCAGCATTGCAGGGTCTCAATTTTGCTCATTAAGGAGCTTTCTAGGGTGGTGATTAATCACTTAATGTTGACTTAAGCTCTGAAAAAATTTAGACCGTGTTCACCGTCAGGTTGTTTGGGATCTTTTCTATGGGGGAGGATCCATTACTGACAGATTTCGAAGGTACTTGAGAAAGAGAACGTCCATTAGCCCCTAGCAGCATGTTTCACAACAATCCTGTGTCTGCTTCCGGCAGTGGAATTTGCCTGCTGAGGTTAACCAGGTTACTGCTCTGGTCTCTTTTGATAGAAGCCTCTGATTTTTCTTGTCTGGGACTGTTTAAAATATTAGGTATCTAATTCAATGACAGTGATAGCATTGGAAGTGTGTAAGCTTGAATTCTAAAACTGTTTTTTTGCAAAAGCTATTGATGGCTTTAAGAGCCACAAGTCTCAACTTCTTGGGGTGGGAAAAATGGGTAAGAAACTTCAAATAGGCTCTGCGAGCAATGCAGTTGGTTTAGAATAAGAGGTGAAAGAATGGCCCTGTGAGAAATAGTTTACTTGGGCTGGAGGATCAGTCTTCTGTATTCTCAAAAGCAGATTCAGCTGAAGAGTTGATGTGACTTTGAATTTAAAAAGAATTCCTGTCTTTTGTATACTCCTTTCTTTGCCCACTGTAGTAAAAAATACAAATACCTTCTTTCCTTGTTAGTGATAAATTAATGAAGTTGTAAAGTACAATTTGGACCATCTGATCCGATCCCCTGCCCAGCATGGTCCTTGATGTCCCCACATTAATCCCAGTTTCAAACTGTATGTTTTAGGAAAGACATTCAATTTTGACTTCAAGTTCTGCATTGTTTGTTGGAGAATACTCGTCTCCACTGCTAAATACATAGTGAGTTTCTAATCCAGATTTGTCTAATGTAATCTCTTAACCTTTATGTTATGCTGTTTGTCTGGTTTTGCTTTTCCTGGTTCCTGACTTGTGAAACTGTTGTAGCTTTGGGGTGTTCCTTCTCCCTCCATCTCCCAGCTGATAGCCCTTGACTGGAAAGACGGGAACTGTCAGAAATGACTTTTCTAAACCTCTTTTGGCACGTTGACCAGTCTTTTATCATGAATTCAGTGTGTCTAATCCTTCCTGTTTCCAGTCTATTGAAAATTAAATGGTTATCACCAACTCCAGTGTGTATGTCAGTTCTTCAGCTTTTTTTTTAATCTCTTTACCATCATTGTCCCTCATTCTGGCTTCTTTCTTCTATACACTCTTCTAAGACAAGTCAAGGTAGGGTGAGTGCTACCTTTTTAAATGAAAGTCACAGTTTCCCTTTTCCTAGCAGTCGCGCAGGTTCTAAACTGACTTGACTTGCTAATGATTTATGTGTAATAAAACGTTGCCTTGCAGCTCTAGGATATTGCTTGCATTTCTGAAATTCATGATCCAGCACACTGACCTCCTGCACTTTGCCTCTTTGAGATCATCTTCCTTGTGTTGTAACAGCTCTTTGTTATATTGCTGCTTCATGCCACCATGTTGTTTTCCTCTTCTTTCCTCTTGCTTGACCTTTCTCTGGACAGCAGAAGCTCAGCTGTTAAGACTCTGGTAGGATTGCAGGGGGACTCATTTGCAGCAGTGTCTTCATTTTCTTTTTGTTTGCCTTCTCAGTTGAAGGCATTTAAAGTGACACTTCCAGCCGGTTTTCAGCTCAGTACACTAATGCACCTGCAATCTTTTTAGGAGCCCGAATGCCTTTATGTGGAGCTGTGTTGAAGGGAGACTTCTGCAGTGCTGCCCTACCTGCCTAACTTCTACTCTTAACAAAATCTGTTCTAATTGACCTTGGAAGGGATTTGAGGCAGTTCATAGTGCACTGCTTCATTATGACAGCAAAGTAGTCAAGAGGATCTGCTGTTTGCTGAGAGTAACTGCAAAAACTGCTTACAACTGTAGCATAATTTGAAGATTTATTAGAATCCAGGTGGTGCTGGCATGCCTCTCTGGGAATGTATACTTTCCCTCTTTACTTGTCCTGGGTCCACATAATCTTGTACTAGTTTCAGATTTAAACATCATTTCTGTACTCTAAGCTGTGATCGTTCAGATGTGTTGCTGCCTCTGCATTTTGCAATGAGAACAAACTAAGTTTATAATTTTATTTTAAAGGCACTTTCATGCTAAAAATCTCAGTATTGTTATTTATAGATTGAATAGCAATCCTTGAGATGCTCTGACATGAATATTAGGAAATGAAGTTTTTTTTCAGTATTGATGACATGACTGGATCATATAACTTACATTAGGGGACAATCTTAGAAATGTAGGAAGTAATTCAGTTAGAATAACTGCTTTGGTTGAAAGCTTATGCTACAGTTGTTAGTAAGATAGTTAAAATTTCAAACATGTTAGTCCTTTAGGTTTTGTAGCTAATGCCTCATTGAGATGAATGGGAGTAGTTTGTGACAAAACTTTTTTCTGAGCAGTCTGCAGAACTAAGATAACAGTTTTCAGGACTTGTTACATATGTAAGTCAGTCTTGTAAAAATGGGAGCTTTAATTTGTTGAGCCCAAGTCATAATTTTCAAAGCAAGTGCCACAAAGTATAGGATGTGAGAGCTCGTACTTTTGACCTTCTATGACAGTTTACTACAGAATGCACTTTACCAAAAAAATTTTTTTTTTTAAATGAGAGAGTATGTCTTTTTTTTTTATAGTACAGAAAGCAAGGCTGCTTATATACTTGATTTTTTGGGGACCTCTGTAATGCTCCGTTTTGTGTATAATGTGTTTTCACATAGTACAGCATGCTGAAAATACTGTGAGGATCCATATGAACCCTAATTCTTGATTATAAAGTAGCATCTGAGTGGACCAGCTAGTCTGGCCACCTTTAGAGAAGCAGAAAAACTTTACCAAGACTTTGCTTAAATGTTGTTTAAGGCTTTAAAATATGCTAGTATATTTTAAATCCTTATAGAGAAACTTAAATGCAAAATTAAGTATTGTTAATGGAGGAGTAAATTTACAGTTAAGAGGGAAGACTTTATTTGATGTAAGGCTGTAGTAATAGAAGTCTGCTGCCATCCATTTTTTGTGGAACTTGCTGGTCTTGAAGAGCAGTCCTGCCCTATGTGATGCAAACTTCCCAATAGCTTGTCTGGAATGACTGAGTTTTCTAGGATGTTGGAGTTCATACTCGATGCCTGTGCATGGTTTCCTGGGCAGCGGTGCTAGCTCACAATGTGTCCATAAGCACAGAGAATGCATTGATTGAAAATGATTGAGGGCAAGAGATATAATTAGAGATGGTAAAAGCAGGCTTGAAGAGGTGAAGCTCATTTCTTTAATTTGTGATGGAACTGAAGTTAAATGCTGAGTTACGATGAATGCAGCAAGAAGGTGAGGATGACTTTTTCATAACAGTTGGCCAGGTAACACCTGGCTACCTTAGCTGGAGGCTTGCAAATGCTCCCTGTTTGCAGAGCGTTGCAGAGTCTTTCCAGCACTGTTTATCTTGAAAACTTTCTGAAAAAATATTGCATGATGACTTTGGTTTTGCTTTGTATGCTGTTAGGACTATGGTCATCTGAGGGAGCATTTTTTTCTCTTTGAGGGGGGGGAAATCAGAAACCATTTTGTTTAAGGTGATAACTTAATTTAGCAAGCTTTAGAAATAAAAATCTGTGCCCTGAAAACAACTTTAATTTCTTCGATTAAAGAATGACAGAACAATTTCTAATTGTACAGTAAGAAAAAGAAAAAAAAAATTGTTTTGTGTACTTACCGGTCTTCCAAAGGTTTGTGTGCAGGAGAAGGGGAATACCTGGGCTCCAGGAGAGGGACTGGGCTGGTCTTGTGTATTGGTCCCAGCACTGGCAAGAAACTTCCCACAAGTGGTTGGTAGAGATTCCCCCCCCCCCTTAAAAAAAAAAAAAAAAAAAAAAAAAAAAAAAAATTAAAAAATGGGTTTGTATGTCTCATTCCTGTGTTTATAGTGCTGGGGGGGGTTGGTTTTCATCTGAAGCTGATTTGATTGGTCATTTTGCCTGCAGGGGGGCCGGTTAGCTCTGATCATGTGGAAAAGAATGCTGGTTTGTTAGGAGTGTTTCTTTACCCAACACAAACCCTTAGCAGCCAAGGAGAAATCCTCAAACACTTAGTTGGAAAAGGGGTGCCTTCCCCTTCACCTCCTTAATCAAGATCACTTTTTAGGTTTGTATAATCTTAAAGTTTTACGTGAAAGTTGAAAAGGCCAAAATTCCCCTGGAAAAGCTGAATGGAAAAAGTTCCTGTATTGCTGCTGAAAAACATACACTGTTCTCCAATACTTTCTCCCTAACCAGTGTCAACTACTATTTGTTTAGGTGAAAAGAGAAATTCTTGTCTCACTGCTGCTTGTCTAGTGCCACTTCTTCCTCTTCTCATTAGGTCCCGAGCTCCTGAGTCTTGGTTTTAACAGAAGGGTGGGCTGCAGCTAATGGTACAGCCTATGGTCTCTGAAGGGTGTTGCTGAACTGTAGCTTAATGCTGGTCAGAAGATGTAAATCTGGCCACTTCTCTTCCATCTCCACATTGCTCCTTTGTGAAAACATGGAATTAATCACAGGATTTTGCTAAAGCCTAGGAATGAAACGATGCAGATTAGGTGGGTTGCTGATTCCAGGCAGTAAATGAAACCACTTTCACTTAAGCTATTTTCTCTCTCACTTACCAAATGAGAAGAGTTATTTAGGGAAGATGTTTTAGCTGAACGACCATGTAGAGTGGTCAGCATGCTGCACTACTAAACTGAACTCTGAGGACAGCTTTGTAATGCAATAGTATTTTACACTTTTTTTCCCCTTGGTGAGCTGCTGATGTGAGGGCTTTGATCGAACGTCAGATGTAAGAGGATCTGAGAAACAAAGGCTGTGGTTGTTTGCACTAAAACTGCTGAAGGCCTGCTGGGAAAATTATTAATGTAGACTTTCCTGCTTAGGAAACAAAATCCTTCCTAATTTTTTTTTTTTCTTTAACCTTCCCCCCAACCCTAAATTGCAAAACATTAATTCTTTGCTTCATTAGTATGGAACATTTTAATACATGTTCAGGCACAGCACCGAAAATTGTGATAGGCATAGTGTGACCTTCAGAACCAGGGCAAATAATGTAGTGCAAGGGGACTCCCACCACTGTGGCAAGCCTGTAGGACAGTGTGACTTGCCCTTCATCCTTCCCTCTATACTCCAGCAAAGTTGAACTTCCACTACAGACAGCCTCTTTTATTCACAAGTAGGATTTTTTTTTTACAAGCAGTTATTTTCTCACAAACTGTATTTTGTACTGTAGAAAGCATATGGTGCCTGGTCACAGGTTTTCTAATGTGATTCAACTGAATGGATTGAAAATCTAACACGATTGTACAGCAGATGAAATAGCTACAGTAAGTGATTTCCAGGTGTGTGTTACAGAATTAAACTGTCTTGTTAATTCCTTTGAATTTACTGGTTCAGCCATACTCATGACAGTGGATAATGGTCAATTTAGCAAAAAAATACAGAGTGATATTTGAGTAGTATGTCTTTGAGACCTACTGTTGAGATTGAGATTTTATGGAGAGAGAGAAAATGTGAAGCTAGAAATGGGCATCAGAACTCCTGATCTGTCACTGACTTTGGTTACAAATGAGTCACTTCATGACATATATATTCCTTTTGTGTCCCTAGCATGTCAAATACTGTCCTAATGCGAAGGTAGTCCTTCTTTAGAAACATCATCTTACAGCCATTTGTTTTATTCTTCTGTAAAATGAGCTACAAAATTACACATCTAGGCAAAGTTATGTGAATTCCTTTAAAAACACTAGCTGCAAAGGTTTTTCTTTTTAATCCTTTTCTTGAGGAAGTGTGTAGCATGCAGCAGAAAGAAGAGAGCAAGTCAAAGCACTTAATAGACTCCTAGTTTGTCCCCTCTTTAGAGGAAACAGTATTGCTGTCAATCATCGCTTTCCTGTTTATTCTCTCCAAACAGTGATCATGTCATAGGAAATATGGACTGACAGCACGGAGAACAGAAGTTATTTGCCATTCTGTTAGTAAGTCCTCTTCATAAACGTGTTGCCACGTGGCTATGTCCCAGAATCCCAGTCTTGTTCTTTGCAGTTAGTCTCCCTTCAACTCAGTGTTGCACAGCTGTAGGCTTTTTTGGCTGGATACCACTAGGCTCTATCTGAAGTTTTCTGTAAACACCATTGCTGGCTTTGTGACAGACTTGAACAGAGGTGCCCTTTTACTGCTCCTTCTCTTCAGGAAGTCCAGTCAATTAGTCCAAGGCAAAACCATAGATTGCATTTTAGGTTTTTTTTCATCCTTAAAACATTGCCAAATACTGACTCTCTGACCTAAGTCATTTCAACTGAAATGAATGTTCTCAAGTCTAGGAACAGCTAGCAAAGACAATATGCTAGGACTTTGGAAGTTACGAATTTAGATGAAAGCTGTAGGAGTATTCCTGTATAGTTTTGTCACAGTCTTTCTGTCACTTGGGTAGCCTGATTTTTCTGATCCTTAACCTGTGACCGGTTTGTATTTGTAAAGAACTAGTTTCTTGGCTGGTCTGTCTAATGTTCAAGATCATCTAATGCCAGACCTGTTTTGACACATACCTTGCTGTCTTTGAATATTGTTTGCTATGGTGTCCTAGTACCAGAAAACTTAAGTATGTCATGATATACTGCATTTTTCTCTGTTAATTCCACTGAAGTATGGCATCAGAACAGTCATCTGATGTGACACATTGGAGTGCTGCTGTATTTAGAAAGGTGATATCAAGAATCACAGGTGATACCATCCTCAGATGAATATAACACTGACCCCTTGTAATCGATTCTTTTGTTTCCTAGATTTCTAATGCTGTAGAATTTAAAATCAGAGGAGGGGCAGGATCCCACTTGTGTCTGATCTTGGCAAACAGCATTTGGTGTTTTGTCACCTCTGTAGAGATGTGTGTTTCAAACCCCACAGCAGCAAATGGGGATGCCATCTTCTGCAAATTCAGAATACAAAACCTGACTTCAATAGTTCAGTTCTTGGGAGCAAAACCAGCTGTCTTAAGGACTGTCGTGGTTTAATCTCAGTCGGCAACTAAGCACCACGCAGCCGCTCGCTCACTCCCCCCCCACCTGGTGGGATGGGGGAGAGAATTAGAAGAGCACAAGTTAGAAAAAGTCGTGGGTTGAGATAAAAACAGTTTAATAATTGAAATAAAATGATAATAATAATAATATGATAATAATAATAATACACAAAACAAGTGATGCACAGTACAATTGCTCACCACCCGCTGACCGATGCCCAG
>NW_008795907.1:3737188-3810628 GCF_000699145.1 Aptenodytes forsteri | reverse complement strand
ATGACGTCACATGGTATGGCATGTCCCTTTGGCCAGTTTGGCTGTGCCCCCTCCCAGCTTCTTGTGCACCTCCAGCCTTCTCAGTCAGTAGAGCATGGGAAGCTGAAAAGTCCTTGGCTAGTGTAAGCATTACCTAGCAACAACTAAAACATTGGTGCATTATCAACTTTGTTCTCATCCTAAATCCAAAACACTGTACCAGCTACTAGAAAGGAAATTAACTCTATCCCTGCCGAAACCAGGACAAGGACTAACTAAGAAAACCTGAGTTGCCTTGGGTGTGCTTATAGAATGTACATATCTGTAGAGGGGCTAAGAACATACAGATATTTAGTGGCAAAGTAGACTTCATAATATTCTTTAGGTAACTTTTTTTTTCTCAAATGTTTTTGGGAGAGCAGAACAGAGCCTGTGAGCTGATAGCTTGCCAGTGTTAAAGAGCAGTCTCCAGACTCTTAACTTAATAACAATGGAAAGAAAGAACATCTCTTTTTCTTAACTGGTAGAGTCTAAAATCTCTCAAATTAACATTACTGAATAAGTGTCAGGTAATAGCTGTGAATTTTGATGAAAAAGAATAGATACATCTCTAAAAATACTATTTTTCTAGTCTCAAAATAGCAAATTGAATAACTTTTTTCTGTTGGTAACTGTTTTAGTGAGGAAAAACGAGTGTCTTGTGCTGCAGAATAAAAAAAATTACATTTTTCTTCTTTCTTGTAGCATTTTAAAAATAAGTTCAGAAAGAATGAGGCATATTCTTTATCATCTGGGTCTTAGGCTCATGTGGTCTGTTGGATTGCAGCTCTCTCCTGGGCCACCATCTGTGTATTTTACTTTCAGCTGACTTGGCTCTGTAGCTCTGTCTCCCTAGTTTTCTGCTATGCGAAGCCCATCCAAGGAGCAATACTGAGAGGCTTCCCTGCACTTCCTGTTACATTCTTCTAAGTGACATTTTTCAGAGATCTAAAACAAAAAAAAGCCTATATTTCCTAGACTTGGATATTCTGTCTAGTTTGTTGCCTTCCTTTATTTTCTGTGAAGCATGGGAAAACAGAATGTGGTTGACCTTCATCTGCAAAGATTTATCCATTCCAGATAAGTACATTTGCCAACATTGCATCTACCAAATGAAGGGAGTTGTGTGTCTCCCGCGATTTTGTTTTATTTGGAGCCAGTATCACCAGAGACTTCCCAAAATACACTTGTTTTAAATTTTTTGTTCTCAAAGCCCAGCAAGGACAGAAGGGGTCTTTAGCCAGATGTCCCCTTCAATGAAGTAAATGTGTATCTGGGTTATATTAGGCTTCGTAGCTGAGATTGCCTGTTGATACTGATGATGTACTTTAAATTAGCCAATGTGCTTTAGCTCTTTATATAGAAACAAAATAAGAGGAAGGTATTCCAGTTACCTTTCCGAGGGCCCCAAGTAGTCATCAGGGTGGAAGAACTCTTGCATCTTAAACATTGGGGTGTTTCCTGCCTCTCCTGTCTACCTGATAGGTCAAGGGCCCTGCCATCTTAAATTCTTGTAGAAACTTGTTCCTGTGACAGTGGTAAAAGGATTTCATGTGAACCTGGAGCATGGGAAACTGGAAACATCTTGGATTTTGTACTCTGGATTGAATTCCACCTGTACTCTCTCACTATAGTCACTCCCTAAAACAATATACTGTGGAAAATATTGAGCTGGAGAAAGAAAAAGTTTTTATTCCTCCAGTGTTTTGAGATGGTGGAGAATGGATGTTGGTTTTTCTCCAAGATACATGCAAGGTCCAAAGACAGTGTGTGTTTCCTGTCTCCAGAGTGCAATATCTCTATGTAGGAAGAATTTCTGAGTTCTAAACGGAGGTTTGATATGCCATAGAATTTCAGGTACTCTGTTTCCTCATTTTTTCATTGACTGAAAAAGCTGCACGATGTGAAGAAAGGGGAATGCAATCTCCTATCCTTCCTAAACTAAATTCTTAAAAATGTCCCTTTCTACCCCAGGAATCTTAGTGCATACTCATGCTTTCTTTTGTTTTTCCTGTCTAAGCAAGCAGGCATACTATACAATCTTCACCAAATATCATCTTATATTTTTGGATTTTAAGACTCTAAGAAGAAAAATTAAGTATACCTTTCTCTAGTACTTGAATACTTTTTTTTTTTATAGATAACCACACAATTTCAGGTTGACACTGGTGTTAATAGTATCAGCAAAGTGGCATCACCATGGTTCCTGTGAGAATTCTGGTGCTACACAACTAAACATATTCAAAGAAATACAAAATCCAGAAGTCCTGAAGCTAGTACTACCATTTATTTCGGTGGTGGTGTATCCCTGTCAGGATGAGTCAGCAGTGAAAGCAGCATATATCTAGCCTGAGTTACTGGTGTATAATGTGGATTCTTTTTATAAAAATACTTACATCGTCCTTTTGTGACAGTGTTGCTCTTCATTAAGTACTTGAGGATTTTATATGTTTTATTTTAATTATAATGTAATGTAAATTAGGAACTAAAAGACTATCCTGTCTCCTAAACTTCTGGTAGACTCGTCCTTGAGCTCGAGCATAGTTGCTTCTAACGCCTAATATGCTGACCTTGGCTCTCCAGAAGATGGATTCACAGGATAATGTTAACACTACTATGTTTTTCTTGTTTAATCCTTAATCCTACTTTAAATTTTCAGTCTTTCCTAAAACATTGCAAGAACCCTGTACATCATATTGGATTAAATATGTAGATCTCATTCTTTTTATTACAGAAGTAGCAAATATGTTTCATTTATATAAAATGGGTGTAATGTTTACAATTTACTGTATTCCCATTTTTCCTTTAGCATGAGACTTTTCATACTACAGCAGTTTATTCTTTCTCTCTGTATGCTTTGGCTTCTTTCCTTTTATGCTTCCCTATGTCTCTTAAACTGTCATCTTTTCCTCCTCCGTCTTTCCTATCCATGTTATAATTTCTTGTATGCTTTGCTTCTGTTTTTTTCCCCCTCAGTCTTTCCATCCCAAGGTACGTAGGGATGTGGAGGGATTTCCTAAATCTGTCATACATTTCCTTCCATGAACTTCCATTTGTCTCCTAGGTTTCTATCACCACTTACTTCTGGTGTATTTTTGCCTATAAGGGAGCAAGATTTCAACCCTTTTGTTTCTAGGTTCCTAAAGACGGGACGCAAGTTCACTGGCATGTGTTTTCTTTGCAGTGAGACCAAACTTTGAGGAAGGTGGGACAGCAACAACGGGGAGGAAGCATGAGTTTATACGCTCTGAGAGCGAGAACTGGCGCATCTTCAGGGAGGAACAAAATGGGGAAGATGATGATGGAGGCTGGCGACTGGCTGGGTCACGGAGGGATGGTGAGAGATGGCGCCCTCACAGTCCAGGTGAGAGGAGATCTGGAGAAAAATGCAGCCATGTTTATAGGGAAAGGGCAGTGGGTGAATCAGGGCATGGGGAAAGCAGAGGAAAGGGAGGTGGCATAAAGTTTGGGACAAAAATAGGTAAGGTTCATGCAGTTTTGGTCGTTAAATACTGTTTTGGCATACATGGGACCCTTGGTCACAAAACAATTAGCATAAAATTATGTGCCTTTGTTTTCTTTTTAATGTCTTCAGTACCCTAACACGTTTAAGGGAACAATATTTTTCAGGTGTGTGCTTGTCTGTTGTGCTCCAGGTGTGTATGTGCCTGGTAAAATCAGGGGTTTTTTTAAATAGTACTGTTTCTCTGTGGCTGTGATGCTGAGGGGAGAGAAGTTACCTACATTAGGTAGCATATCTGAGGCTGTGGAGTGATGCTGGTACTAAACCATTCAGGTTGTTGGCCTCTTTCTAGTTTTCCAAATGTGTTTGCAATGCCAAGAGGCATCCTTGGAAAATCTCAAAATATGTTGCTCTATGCATCTTATAGTTAGTTACAGGATGTCTTGTCTCGCTGAATTTCAGGCATCTGTTTGGTGTCACCCTTCCTGGCCTGACACAGTCAGTCTGGTTCACTTGCTTTCCAGCATTGCATTGCTAGAGTTGCCGGAGAAATACAAAGCAGAGCTTGGTATTTGGGTAATATGGCTGAAACTTTTTTTTTCCCTTCTATTTGGAAAAGATCCTGCTAGCCAGTCATACCTGTTGTGGGATCTTGGTTTTGGGTATCTTTTGACTGCAGAAGGCTTCTGGGGAACTGAGGGAGGATTGTGGCTCTTCTACTGTTACATCTTCATAGGGAAGCAAAGGAAGCACAGGACATTTTTGGGGGCTGAGGTGGACAACTTTTTCTTCAACTAAAAAAAGTCATGCTTGCTCTTACAATGGGTCTATCACCCCTTTCAACATCCCAAAGGACTTTCGGTACTATAATGGTTGTGAACAACCATTACCTCTGTTCCTAACTCTCTCCACAGCTACGTATTACTCTGCCCTCAAACAACTGTTAGCTTGTACTAAAATTTAGCAGTGAGCCCAAGGCTAGATTTATCATCAGATGTTTTCTATTTAGAGCAGGGCTAAGGGGCAAATTTTGAAGAATGTAATTTTCTTTTCCCCAGTGTTTGGTCACGATTGTTCATTAGACACTGCTACTTTGTTATACAGTTCAGATGACATCAGACCAGCTACGATTGTACCTCATGATAATCAGATGCAGCATGATACTCAGGAGTGGAGTGTTTTGCAAGTACAAGCCTGCACGCTTTAGCTTAAAAGGAAGCATAGACCTCAAAGTTCAGAAGTTCATTCATGTCTTGAACTTTTTTGGAAGATGTTCTGAGGAAGGTTTTGAAAATTCATCTTCCATCATAGGAAATATTACTGCTTATTTGAATTTTCGCTGTGGTAGACAACTAACTTAACTTCACTTACAAGTTAGTTTTAGCAGATATAATAAAAAGCCTGTTCTAAGAATTCTGTGAATCTGTGGAGAAGTTGCTAATTTTGAGGTAGACTGACTTGACAGCTGTATTGTACTAGTCTCTCAGCTTTGGTCAGAGCTGTATTTGAATTCTCCTGTTAGTAGTAGCCACAGGACCATCAAAATGGTTTTAATCACATTCTTGCTTTACAATGAATTTAACTCAAATTGTCATGGCTTGAACTGCTTCTTTGTACTTACTCAGCTGTTAGGTAATAGTACTAATCATGTGTCCTGCTAAAAATAGAGAAATGTCTTCAGAGTACTGTCGTCATTTGTTTAGCTGGATCTTCCTTGGACTTGGCTCTGCATACTTCCTACTAGATTGTTTGCTGCTTTTTTTTTTCTTTTGGGTGAGAACAGTTTAGAAGAACGTAGCAGTTGTCAGGCTTGAGTTTATAATCTTCTGTTGTTAAGCAAAGAATACTTTGATTCCCAGAGACCATTGTTTTTCCAGCTTTTGAATTCCTCTTGCTCCTTCAGCTGTGTTTACTGCAGGATGGCTGACCTAAATCTGCTCATTTTATGCTTTTTTAGTAGGCACAAACGATCGAGAGGATGGACTGCTTCTGCTGAAGCGTCTTGTGCCCCTAAGTATAGTTTCACAGATTCTGTTGTCTGATTTATTGTAGCTAAAGTTAACTCCCTTGACATAGTTGAGGGGATCTGTCGTGTCCATGCTGTGTTTAAACTGTTCTCCACTCACATGGCTATGCCTCATATGAAGTGAGGGATCTTCTGAGTACTGGTAATAAAGTGAAGAAGCAAATCCGTCAGACTTCTCCTCCTTAAAATAGACAAGCCTAATCCTTTTTTTCTTCTCCAACTTAATTCAGAAGGATGTAAACTTGTCTGGTTTTGCATCATGAAAACTGTCTGGATTGCATCACCAGGCTTTTCCAGTCAGAGTTTATGGGGTTTTCTGCTTTTTCTACTACTGCCTGTGCACTAGGACTAGAAGTCTGATGAGAAGACATCTTTCCTTGGCTTATACAATGGAAAAGTTGTTTTGCTAGTTGTTCTGGGTAAATGTGGTACCGCTGCTATTGTAGATGTGAAATAGGATCTTTAGAGTGGGTTAACTATCTGTAAGAAGAATGTGACCATAGCTTTAAATTCACTGGCTGCTTCAAAGTTCTCTTTTTTTTTTAATTTTTTTAGCCATCTTTTTTAATGATTTAATGACTGCTTACCTAAAAAGCCCCTTCTTTCTGTTGTTCCAGTTCTTGCATTCATACAATGATTGCCCTTTAAATTTGCAGAGCAAGTCCATTTTATCAGATAAATATACAAACCTTTTTTTGGTCTCAAAACTAGTGAATGATATATAGATGTCTTTTTGTTTTTCGTTACCAAGTCATCCTTAAGGAATAGGAATCATCTCTTCTTGCTTAAAATTTCTCTGATATGATCTTGTGTCTTCGCTTAAGCAGCTCTAAGATCTTCTTCCTGAAAAACATTTTAGAGAGGCCTTATTCTGTAATCTCATAAAAAGATTTTTTTTGGTTGCTGCTTTTTTTTGAAAGGCTTTTCAAACTCGTCTTGGTTCACTCCATTTTCAGAATCAACTGCTGTGAATCAAGTAAATGGCTTATTTTTTGGGCTTTGTGCTTGTTGAATATCTTAAAGCAGCTAAAGTACGTTCGAGAATATTGCTCTAAAATTCAGCAAAATAAAAACTAGGTTCATATACAATATATGCCAAAAAAGTAATGTGTACTATTCCTTTGTCTTTTGTTTAGTATTTAGTATTGTTTTAGTATACATTGGAAATGTCTTTTCTGAATTAGAGAATATAACTTTTAAGAGATAAATAGCTATTACTAATTGAGACTAAAGTGTACTTGGATTTCCTGAAGCAGCCAGTAGTCCTTTCTTTCACCTATAATGTCACCATAAATTTCAAGGGGTAAATTTAGCTTAAAGTTATTTCTTTTAACTTGGAATCTTGATCATATAACTGGTGCCTAATGATACTACAGGACTGAATTTAAAGCTATGTTTGTGTCCTAACTGTTGGTTAAAAAACTTTAGGTAAGAACTTAAGATTTGTCTTTACTTTTGGCTTGCTTTAAAGATTGGCAGCCCTGTACTTCACACCTGAGTTGCTCACTATATTCTAACTAGGCTTTTATAAACTTTTGTTGTTATTAAGAAACAAGGGCATGTGTCTGCTCCACTTGCCTCTTCTTTTTGCCTGTCCACCTAGCTCTGAAAATGTGTGGGCTATAAAAGGAGGTTGTGTTTCTAAATCTTTGGAAGCAGACCATATGGTAAACAAAATCTCTTTAAGTTCTTAATTTGAACTTTGAAGATATCTGGAATTCACAAAATGCTTAGAATTAACATTCAAAAACCATGTTTCTGGGTCCCACTGTGAAGAACCTGTGCTCCTGGTGTAGGGATGTGAACGGTCTAAGAATAATCGAGGCTCTTCTCAGTGCATGGTCTCAAGATGGCCCATTTATGGCCGTATAGAAAGTTCTTAATACCAAATTTTCCTCTTCTATACAAAAGAGCTGGAGATGCTCAGCTATTTGCGAGCCCCAGGTTAGCAAACAGGCGGAGATATTAATCTGTTTGTATGATACGACATTGCCAGGTTCAGGCCATAGCTCTTTTTTTTTTTTTCCACGTATTGGGAAACCTGACGTGGACATTGCTGGTTGTACTGAGGAGATGTCTGCCCATGGTTTTAATCAGAAATGCAGCCTGGTTGTCAGCAACCTCTCACACTTAAACCTTGGAAAAAGCCCTCCGATTCCAAAAGAAGTCCTGGTTTTGATGCATTGATATTTCTGATGAGGAGGGGGGAAGTAAACTTAACACTGCTTCTGATGCCATGTCAGTGGAATTTCAGTGTCAGGCCTTTTATTTCAGGTAGACTGTATTGTCCTGCTTAGTTGCTGGTTGCTCCCAGAGATGCTTTTGTTCTTTTAAAATCCAGCAGCATTTTAATGAGATGTTCATATGCATGACTCGCTTGAAAAGAAGGCCCGTAGAAACCTGCACCTCCTGAGTTTGCACTAAGTTGGAGGCCAGGGCGCTGTGGGCAGAGGTGCATGGGGTGTGATGCAGGCATCCTCTTCTGAAGAGGATGCACGAAATGGTTATTACTTCATAGAATCATAGAATACCAAGTTGGAAGGGACCTCCAACCTTTCTTGGCAAAAGCACGGTCTAGACAAGATAGCCCAGCACCCTGTCCAGCTGAATCTTAAAAGTGTCCAAAAGTGTACTTGAGCTCTCTGGAGCACTTACTCCATTAGTGCATCTTCAGTGAACTTTTATCTCCGCTTACGTATTTTTTGAGACGTTATCGATGAACAAGAGGTTGACATAACAGGCCTAAGATGTTAAGAACTACTTTAAAGCAGGCAGAAAAGATGGGATAATTGCAAGCTTACTGTGCCTTACGTTTTTCCTTAATGACATTAAAAAGGTTGACTCAGAACATTGATTGACAGTTTTGCATACCAAAAATGTTATTTATTTGTTTCTAAGGCATAACTAGAGGCATAGATTAAGTTATACAGTGGAATTATTTGCAAATAAGCACATAGGGTATAGTGAAGACCTTGTTAAAGTCTAACCTTTTGTGTTTCCTTGATAAAATATAGTCTTAAAGTTCATAGTATTTCTAGAAGGAGTTTGTTTTATATTTGCTGTATTTGTGAGACAAAGGTGGATTTTTGCATGGTTAATACTAATACTTAGGGTATTAGGGTTGATGTGGAAACATTCCTCATTCATATGAAGCAAATGGAACAGAGGACAACGTTTCTCCTCTTTACTGTGATTTTTTTGGTAGCCATTTGATAGCAGAGAGACTGCACAAATTTTGAGACAAAAAAAAAAATTTTTTTTCTCCAGAAAAGAACACAGCCACCACTGAAAGCACTAAAAACTAAGGTGCTTTCATTTTTGCTTTGCACCTTTCTGGTAAAGATACCTTCTGTTGGATGGAAAGCTTCCACTACAATCCTTTCACTCCCGATTTGTTTTCCTTAGCAGCAAGTTCTTTACAGTTTAAATAGCATTATTGCAGTCAGAGGATTTTAAGCTTGGCTGAATGAAGATGTCTTCTCCATAGATTAGAAGGAAAAGTGAAATAAAAATTACACTTGAATTTGGCAAGTTTTCCCTCTTCTCTTATTATCATTCCAAGTTTTGGTATTCCATGGCTAAAAAATTACCATCCAAGAGACTTAACAGTCCTTTCAAAGGTATTTGAACAGTTGTCAGTCCATTTTTCATGTATATGCACAAAAGTGTCTCTGAGGGCAAGAGGAAAAAAGCATGGTTTGTTCAGGATGTGACTTTTGCAGATTGCCTAAAAGAAAATATAAAATCTTATACATATAAAGATACCAAAAAATATTTAAGTCGATGGCTGGTAAATTCAATCAGCATCTAGTATTGCTTGTCTTATTTTGGTGCTCCAGCATGTTTTAGATTATGTAGCCCAGCTTTCTTAGCCTTATGTGGGTTTTTAATGCTCATAATACAATTTATAATGTGGGTATATACAGTGGACAATATTTGAAAGTCTCCTGCTTAATGGTAAGATACTCCTTTTCTTTCCCTTGTCCTTTAAGATTCCTGTTCATAGGTGGATTGTACCCTGTAGGGGCTTTCTGAATTTCTGTCACTGTTTGTCATCTCATCACCCACCCCTTCACCCTTCCAAGTAAGCTACTACCCCCGGGACTGTCTTGTAAAGTTACTTTCCCCCTACCTTAGACGGCCCTCGTTCTGCAGGCTGGCGAGAACACATGGAGCGACGGCGGAGGTTTGAATTTGATTTCCGGGAACGAGATGATGAACGGGGTTATCGGCGAGTACGGTGTGGGAGTGGCAGCATGGATGACGACAGGGACAGTCTCCCTGAGTGGTGCTTAGAAGATGCAGAAGAAGAAATGGGAACATTTGACTCCTCTGGAGCGTTTCTCTCTTTAAAGGTGAAAAGCTGTCTTGGGCCCTTTTTTTTTACTCTGAGCAAATGTCCTGTTATGTCGGGTGGATTATGGACGATTATGTTGACTTTGTAGAAGGTGCAGAAGGAGCCAATCCCTGAGGAACAGGAGATGGACTTCCGACCTGTGGAGGAAGGGGAAGAAAGATCTGACTCTGAAGGGAGCCACCATGAGGAAGCCAAAGATCATGAAAAGACCACAAAGAAAGAGGGGGAGAAAACAGATAGAGTAGTGGCAGGTAAGGGGGATTTCTCATGCATCTGTTCTATACTGCAGTGTAGAATTTCCGTTAATTCAGTTACATAGACCCATGCAATGTTACAGAAGCAGTGGAAGAAGCAGTCCAAACATCTTCACCGGCTGCCAGGTCAGATACCCCACCAAAATCCCAGCCTCCAGACCCGCTGCAGACGAGCCTTTTTGAAAGGAAGGAAGAGTCTGTGCCAGAAAGAACAGAAAAAACAGAAGATAAAGAGAATCGAACAGAGAATACACCGCCAGCCAAAATGCCCAACAGAGGGGAAGGTGATAAACTTGATAGATAAATTTATAAGTTTCAGTTACTCGTTGTGATTAGTCTTGGTCTCTTTTAAGAGACAAGGACTGGATTATGGTGATGAAAAGCTGGAATTCACCAACTGGTCTATAAATACAGGATTTGTTGGATATGCCATCTCAAATGCTTGCAGTGCACTGGTACTTCACATTGCAATGCAGTCTAGAGAAACATAGGCTAGTTGTGGGTGTGCCTCATTGTGGTAGAGCAGATCAGTCTGGACAAATGTATGTGGCCAGGGAATGGGATATGCTGAAATGTTCTGAGTTCTGCACTGTTAGAACTAAACTGTTTGTTCCATCAAGTTAGGTTGGGTGCCTGTGCTGTTAACAGTACCAATGTGTAATCATACATACAGGAAGATATGAAAATACTTTTGCTTTGGTGCTAATTTTGAGCTGTTGAATGTTTTCTACAGTAGGTTCTTAAAAGTCATTTTCCCTTATGTTAAAGATAAGGAACTAATTCTAACATTTTTCTTTAGATTTGGCTTCTGTTGCTCAACCTTTGCCACAGATTTCTGCAGACACAGCTTCCCCTGCTCATCTTTCTCCTCCTGTTTCCAATTCAAATCCTGCTCTGCGGCCAGTTCAGACACCTGTCACAGCTGCTCCAGGCATGGGCAACATTCCCACTGACCCAGATGATGAAGAGGGCCTCAAACACCTAGAGCAGGTAAAATTTCTCAAATTCCTTTGTTGTTGGTAATCATGAGACTGGAGGAGTGTGGAATGCAAAAAATATTTGAAGCCCATAAAAACAGAAATGCAGCTGAAACTTTACACTCCACAGTGTATACTGAAAGCTACTTTTCTTCCCTCCATTATTTTTCTGGAGAATAATTCAAGCCTATGTAGTATTTTTCTGAATAAGGGTACTATACCTAGTGTTAAAGAGCTAGAGATCCTAGTGCTTATGACCACTGTCAAGTAGCCTTACCATTTGCCTTGAGAAACCATAAAACAGTATGCCCAATATATTGGAAAAAAAAATTTATATAAACGAAGCACAGACTGTTCATGAAAGTTCAGTGACTCCTGGGATGTAGAGCATTTTTCATGCTATTGCTCCCATACCTGTTTTGTTTTTCACCGTGATACTGTGTGGAACCTTCTTGGCAAGTTGTTTTAAAGCTTTACTTAAGCAGGTGAACCGTGCTTATTCAGGACTCTGACAAGGTGGTAGACTAAGCTCAGGGTTTGTGGTGCAATTACACCAGTCCTTGAGTTGCCTGTAATTCCTGCTACACTCTTCAGCACTGGGTAGTACAAGGTTGTTGTATTTGGCACACTCATTTTCAAATCTGTAAGCACACGTCTAACTCTTGTATTCCTTGCTGGTTTTAATGTTTCCTGCAGCAAGCAGAGAAAATGGTGGCATACCTGCAGGACAGTGCCCTTGATGATGAAAGACTAGCAGCAAAAATTCAAGAGCACAGAGCAAAGGGTTCCTCTATGCCGTTGTTCCATGAAGCCATGCAGAAGTGGTACTACAAAGATCCACAAGGAGAAATTCAGGGTAGGTCTGTGCCCTTTACACTTCCTCTTTTGTTTCACAGAACTGTTAGAGTTCATCACAAAATTACCACCAACAGATACTAATGATTTTTTTTTTTTTTTTACAAAAGCAGCACAGGGAATTTACCACTCTAGAACTAGGTTTTGAAAATGGATCCTTCTACCCATCACTGCCCCTATCAACTCAGCATGCCTCATGTCCAGAATTATATTTTATCGTGGCTAAGGTTTGCCATCACTTCATGTTTCTGTAAATTGAAGTTAGACTAAAACCTGTTTTTCATGCTAATAGTTACTCAGATTTCCAGACAACAGTGGAAACAAAACAAGAATGTGACCATTCAGTAGCTTGTTGAAGAATCCATGAGAAATAATGAGTTTTCTAAGTCTCAGCCCAAGACATTGAGTATTCAGGGAAGGGTAATTTGTTTAGAATCCAGAGCAAAGAGAAAACAAGTTTTCACAAGCCGGTGCTCATACATAATCTCAATTTAAATTGTACATGCAGCCAGTGCGTTATTAGTTCATATAATACCAACTGTCTCATGCTTGCAGTTTTCACTTAAACTTCAATATTTTTGCAATGAAAGTAGGAACAGGCCTTTCATAGAGATACTTGCATCTTTGCTTTTAGAAGGTACTTTTCTTTTGGAGGTCTCAGGGCTCTGTCTTTGGGAGGCAGCTGCTTAGCTGCCTCCCAAAAATGCAATTAAGCAGTGAGTTCCTTGCTTGCTGTACTTCACTAGTAGTTGCTAATGCTGTTTAGCGTTAATGACTTCCTCAGCTATGAACTCTAGATAGGATTTGTGGGGGTGTTGTTTGTGGGATCTGTGCCAGTCTCTTGTCTGCAGGTATTGCACATCTTCAGGGTTTTCTTCTCACCCCTTTAAGTTTAAAGGATATTAACCGTAAAGCGTTTATATTCGTTCAGTGTGCTTCAAACTGCATGTTAGTCGCTGCTGAGTGTTTATTGCTCAGTGATGGTCTAACAGTTTTTCACTGGAGTAAGTACTTCCTTGAATGTGACCTCCAGAAGTAAACACTCCCACGTAATTTTTTCTTGGGATAACTCTTGTGGTTTCATATTCTCTGGGAGGAATTACCTTCTAAAGATAATTTTACAGAGAAGGCAAGAATTGCTGAACATTCTTGCTTTTCAGAAGATATATTTGCAAAAATTGTATTTACGTGGTTCTTACTCTGATAAATAACCTTTCTTTTTTTATACTGGCTTTGTGTCCATTTGGATATGTAAAATTAGTATAGGAGTCCTCCTTTGAAGGGAGTGACTGAAATCTCTGTCAGGAAAAAAGAGGAAGAGAAGGAAAAGTGTAGCTTTTTGAGAAAGGAAAAGAGAAACTGGTTTCCTTGTTATCTTAAAAAATGTAATCTTGCACTCAGAGGTGAATCTGCTCGTCTGCTAAGTTCCAGACACAGAACTTCTATAAAAAATATGAATTGCTCTGATTTGAAGGCAAGAGTTGAAACAGGCTAAGATTGTTTAATTATCTGTGCAATATATGTGGGGGAAAGCACTTGTGCTTTTAGCACTGTCAGCTAGCGGATACTGCTGAGGTCCAAACTGGAAATTGCAGCTGTCATCAACATGATGCTGAGCCCAAAGTAGTGAGCTTTGCTGGAAGGCAGGATGTATATTAGCTGGACCAAGCTCCACACCACCATGGCTGCTTGGCTTTCATCTCCCTCCAATGCATGGTAAAAGCAGTAATGCACTTTTCAATAAAGACTATCTGGGGCAACGCTGTAGCCACTGTAAAGATCTAGATAGGTGCATTGACACTTCAGCCTTGAATGTACTGTCTGTCCAGGCAAGTGAATGAGACACAGGAGTGCTAGCTACTGTGTTACTTTAACAAGCACCATGCTCTTTGTTTCCGATATGCTCAACTTGGCTTTACTTCCCCTTCCCCTCGATGTGTATTGGTTGGTGTTATTTCAGGTCCTTTCAGTAATCAGGAGATGGCAGAGTGGTTCCAGGCTGGATACTTCACTATGTCACTGTTGGTTAAGAGAGCCTGTGATGAGACTTTCCAGCCACTGGGAGACATCATGAAAATGTGGGGCAGGGTTCCCTTCACTCCAGGTCCAGCACCGCTTCCACATCTGGTAATTATGTGACAGTTACAGTCTTCAAATAGTCCTGTAACAAATGGAAATTGAATTATTTATGTGTCAACTGCTCTGTCTTGGAACTGCAGGTGTTCCAAGCACCAAAGTTGAGCCCTGTGTTACCTTTTTAAGAAAAGACACTCAATTTAAAAATGTTTGTTTTGCTATGTTTGTGGCTGGAAGGCTTGGTCCTGTGGTACATAAGTGCTGTGATTTCACAGTCACCATACTACAGGCTTTGTTTGTAAATGTTGATCTCTGTCTAGGTATTTTTCTATTTTCTTTGTCTTTTCAGTTCAGAATGCAATTTTTACATTGCTTGCATTTGCAATATACTACTACTGTTGTTATATATATGTTATTAAAATACAATGTTTTATTCCTAAACATAGGGCGAGCTGGACCAAGAGCGGCTGACTAGACAACAAGAGTTGGCCCTGATCCAAATGCAGCACCTCCAGTATCAGCATCTTTTAATACAGTAAGACTGCCAGTCCCAGAGATCTTCCAGTGGCTGTGTTCTGCTCTGCATTTTTAATCATCTGGGTTCAGCTTCTTGTCATTGTTTCCTTGGGCAATGGGTCTGGGAGTGCTTCACCTCCAACAGCAATAGCCTGCTTCCACAAACACCAGAGGCTCGATAATCTACAGGATTAGGACAGAGTGTGGCTACCTCAGGCACACTTTTCAGAGTCTTTTTCGGTGTCATGCATAGCTACTTTGGTGAGACCTGCTGTATAGGTAGCTGTTATAGCCAAACTGAATCGCAGCTATTCTTGTAATGCAGTTCGGATGTTTTGGAGTCAGGGGAAGGCTACATGTCTTTTGAACTGGAGATGGAGAAGGCAGAACTTACTTTTGGTCTGCTTGCTCAGCGTTTTGAAGATCATTGGAAGGTAACTGCTGGAGAAAGCAGTTTGTCATCCATTTTTGCCAAAGTTGTCAGTTGTTCAGTTCTGGCCAGTTCCTAACAACTTGTTTTGTAGGGGCTTGGAGAAAAGAAAGCAATCAGATAGACTATTTGTTCAAGGGGTCCTGCAAGCATGTGCCGTGATTATGATTTTTTTAATACTGATTGTCAGCTTATGATTTGATAAGGCAAGAGCCTGCCCTGGTACTAGGGGATGCTTTGACATACTGAGGAAGAGATTGATTTGTATAGGTGGGCAGTCATCAAAGCCAGATTAATTTGAGCAATCTGTATGTAATTTATAGAAAAAGGGAAGTAGTGTTGCACAGCTTACAAGAGTAACATTGGACAGCAATAACCAGTTGACATAGTTGAGGGTGAAGAGAAATTTGGTTCTGCTTGTGTGGGCCGGTTTGTTGTATTCTTGTATTTTGATTCTTTCCAAGGCACCATTCTGTGGTTTCCTCTAGTATTTAGCATGTACATTGTATAGGTCAGTGGGCATTAGTCCCAGAGAATGAATCTGTGCGCAACTTCTGCAACTTGGGCATTATATAAATAAGCAAGTGAACAAATACCAGTGATTCTCTGCTTCTCTTTTGAAGACAACAATATGCACAGGTGCTGGCTCAGCAGCAAAAGGCAGCCCTCTCATCCCAGCAGCAGCAGCAGCTCGCTATTCTCTTGCAACAGTTCCAGGCCCTGAAGATGAGGTGAGTTAGCCCAGACTTGAACTGAATACGATTCTTCCTATACTCTAACTTGTATATAATGATAATTATAATCTTGTCCATCCTATTCCAAGTTTGCTCATATTTAAGCATTACATGTTTTAAAGATTGTGTGAATATGAAACAGTTGCAGGATGTCGAGTACTTCTTTATATATGTAGCCTTCACCTCAGAGAATGTTTATGAAAATGAGGAGGAAAATCTTATAGTTGAAATCATACCTTTTTGACAGATCTGTTGTGCTGGTAACAGAATGTCTTTGCCAGTTGAGTTCTGCAGTACTGGATGCTTGTTCCTCAAACTAGCCTATAAACAGCAAATGCAAAACTGTAGCAGTAGCTGGCTTAGCCCTTGACCTGGTAGCAGGGATGAGATGAGCAAGAACTCTGCAAGCAAGTAGTATTGTCCACATCATATTTTTGTTTTAAATAGAGGTGTGGAAGGAAAAGAGTATGTTACAAGTTACTGAATCTCATGCATGTTGAGAGCACTCCTCTCCCTGGAAGTGGCATGTTGACTCTTCCTCTTGGTATTACAGAATATCTGAACAGAACATGATGCCACCTGTTACAAGGTCTGTGTCAGTGCCGGACACTGGCTCAATATGGGAACTTCAGTCAGCTTCACAACCTACAGGTAAAATGCTTAGCATGCGTCAGATGTTGAGAAAAGTTCATGGATTAAGAGCCAGCATCTTTGAGATGATCGCTCCCTTTTTGATGCTAGGGGAAATTATTTCTGCATCAGTATTTTTTAACTGGTTCAGGCTACTTTGTCTTGCAGTTTAATTTTCATTTGAGAGCTGTGAAGAATACAGTAATTTTTCCTATGGTTATAGGAAGTCTTGATCCAAAGGGATTGTGTGTTACATTATAAAGGTGTTCTGCTCTGATGGGAGGAGTTTGAATAGCTGGTTCTTGTGCAGAATTTTGTAGGAAACCCAGCCTTGCTTCAGTAACAGGCAAGCCTTGTTCTACAGGAAGATAAAGTGGCCCTCTACTGACTTAGACTAATGTATTGTCATGATTTTAGTTCATAAAATATAGTAACTGCATACACAAGATTTTCCCCTTTCAGTTGTTTTTTGGTGATGTGCTTATTTTTGCTTGTCAATGTTTGTTTTCTTCACTATCTAGTCTGGGAAGGAAGCAGTGTCTGGGATCTCCCCATTGATACTGCAGCTCAGGGACCAGCTCTAGAACAACTTCAGCAGCTCGAGAAGGCCAAAGCTGCAAAGGTCAGAAACTGTTTTGTACTGTAAGAAGTTGAGATTGCTGTTCTGCAGTGTAACTGTGTTTCTTGAGCCAGTGGAAGACTACTAGCTCTTCAATCCTCAAGCCACTCTGTACAATTTTTACTAGATTTTCATGGAAAACACCATAAAGAGAATATGGGTTATAGAAACCAGTTATGAAATCCTTGTGGACTGCTGTTTGGAAACCATTGCTGTGGAGGTACTACTGACCTCTAAAGTAGTGGTTATATTTTTTACACTTGTGATTTAAAAACTCTTCACTAGCCACCTCTGTTTTAAAATGTGATCATCATGAGCTGTCATGCCAAACCCTGAGCAGGAGCAGGTAGTCGTTCTCTTAATCCTTGCATCTTTTCACCAGAATTGGTTTGGGGAATCGTAAGAGTCCTCTTTGTTGGGGTTGTTTCACACTTACTCTAGTGTTAAATTATTTCTGTAAGTTTGAACCTGTATGATTCTGTACATTTCCTGAAACTGATTATTTTATGATGACTGCAAAGCAACTCGCTACTAGCTTCTAAAGTCAGAGGTTATTTTAAGGAGCTGATGTAGAAAGACTGACTAGAGAACTGGTGTTCATTCTGACTAGAGAACTGGTGTTCATTACAGAAGAGAAATTGTCAGAAATTGTTCTAGACTATTTCAGGAATCTGACCCCAGTAGGCAGCCAGCTGATAGGTAAAATTACAATTAAGGGAGAGCATCTGTCAGAGGCTTCATCTGTTATGTTGTTAGTATGATCTCAGCAGAGTTGCCCTAAGAAATGGTGTAGGAATACGTTACCTGCATCTGAGTATAGTTTTATGTGAATTGTAGCTAGAGCAAGAGAGGAGAGAAGTGGAAATGAGGGCCAAACGAGAGGAAGAGGAGAGGAAAAGGCAGGAGGAGCTTCGGAGGCAACAAGAAGAGCTACTTAGGAGGCAGCAGGAAGATGAGAGGAAACGACGGGAAGAAGAAGAACTGGCCCGCAGGAAGCAAGTGAGTTTCCTCAATGTAGTTCATCTCTAATTTTAATACTTCATAAAACTCACTTTAAGAAACCTGTGGGGTCTAATTAATCTTTGGTAGGTGTGTATGAAGACAGTTCTAATATTTTTCATGTGAGTATATGAAATGATTCTTCTGTTCTTGATTTTAAGTTTAAGAGCCCAAATTGCAATCTGAGAAATGGGCTTTGATGGTTCACTTCAAGATAGGTTCCTGTTTGTGAGCTGAGAGGCTTTATTCCGTGTGGAATATTCCCTCCCAACTTCTTAGTGTCAATATTAGACTTTAGGTAGTTGCCTAGTTATTGTATGTTTAATCTTTATTCACCATTTATGCAGTGTAGTGTTTTGATTAGGGTATGTTCTGGAGTAGACTGGAGCTTGAGCAGCTGTTTCAAATGAATAAATTGTAGAGGGCTATAGTGGAAAAAAAAAAGTGATGTAACATTTAGCTTATTTTTTCCCTGTTTTTTTTTTTTTAACTTAGTCATTTATTAAAAAAAATTATTTACTATCTGGATTATGTCGTAGAGTCTTTCAGCTTTATTTTCTTGAGTTGGTATTTGGGAAAGGAAGGGATGAATGATGTGATCTGCATTGCAGTAGGAGAAGGAATGTAGGAGTTGTAGTAGTTGCAAGAACATGAAATGGAGACATTATTAGCTTGACGTTTCTAGCGTTTACTTCTGAATTCTGTATGGAAGAAAGATTAATTGTTCCTTAAGTGTCGTAGGAGGGAAAGACAGTGTAAGTTAAAAGTTTTCACTCTGCATGTGAAGGATAAGGGCAAGGACATTGTTGAGCTTATTCACTAAGGAGTTAGTCAATAAATGCCCTGTAAAGTAGCACATGAATAATAGGCGAAAGTAATAAATAATTTTGTCCTTTATAATATTTTCTATGTGCTTAGGTAGGCAGTTGTAAAGCGCGTTTCCTGGTTTGAGGATCAGACACTTCTGAGGAAGCCTCTAGAATCTTTAGTTTTATTTGTAAGTTAGTCATAGACCTCAATTCACTCAGTGTTTGGGTTTGTCACTGAAGATCTCTTTTAATAGACTGCAGTGTGATATGTAGTTAGCTTTCATGGTATCTTTAAGAATCAAGTCTATAAATAAATGGCTCCTTGCTTTAATATATCTACTTTGTGTACAGCAAGTCATTATGGTATACAGTAGAAAAGCATCCTTTGATGTTCGAGTTCAAGCTTTACTGTAGCGCTAAAGCAATAATACACTCAAAAGTTTAACTTTTGAGTTAAGTTGCTTTAGACCTGTTTTAATAATAACTAATTTTTCAGCTGATCACCTGGTAACTCAATGTGTTTCATCCATGGTGGCTTCAAATAAAGACTTGCGTTGTTTCTTTTCAGACTAAGAGTTTTGCTACTGTGTATAACTTCTTAGAAATGTCCATTAAATTCCAAAGTGTTTTGTCCACTTTGGATTTGTACAGTAAACAATCTGATTCTCCCTTTCTGAGATGTCATGGGAAATAATTATTTACAAGGAGGAAGCAGAATGGGGTTGAAAAGCAGTCACAGCAAGTATCTTAGTTCATTACCAATTGAATAATTGCCACAATGCTTAATTCTGAGCAGTAATGTCTTGAAAAGGTAACAAAAGAGTTTAAGCACTTCTCTGGAAAGAGAATAATATTGTATTCTGTATTTAAAAAAAAAACTGGTCTAATATTTGAATCTGACTTCTGTACTGGAAGGCATTGTAGAATCAGGGATGAACTGATTTATTAGCATGGATTTATACAGAGGAGATGATGCTTAACAAATTTGATTAACTTCTTTTGAGGAGATGACAGTGAGAGCTGAGAGGGGTGAAGCAGTAGACTTAATCTGCCTGGACTTCAGGAAGGCTTTTGATGTAATACTGCATAAAAGACTAGTATATAAGGTTAGTAAATACGCTGTTGATGGTGAATTCTAAATAAAAACAATAACTCATAGAAATTCAATTCTGTAGGATGAAATGTCATACCAAATGTTGAATCCAGTTCTGTTCATAGTTTTCATCAATTACTTGCACTGTAGAATTGCAAACAGTAATGCCCAGCTTGTGTAGCTCCTGTATTTCTTTTTTTGTTTCTGGTCTGATATTTTCTATTTTGTAATGATTGATCGCTTTCAGGAACAAAATTTGAGGTTTAATAATTAGCTAATAATTGTTTTCTCTGAATTATATCTTTAGTGCTCCCTTCAAAGTACTTGGTTCAAAGATGACATCCACAAAACTAAAAGATTTGTAAGCCCTAGTAACATAGACAAGCAGAATTGCAGGTGTTACTAACTGCAAAAAATTCTATAATATTTTATTTAAGAATCCAGAGTCTACTGAAATGAGGCTTGCTACTTAAGGATTTTCTGCAATATTATAGATATTTTAAAAGATCTGAAATAAGTTGTCTGTACAGCAAGATATGTGTGCTTGAAAACAATTATTAGAAAAGATGCTAAAAATTATTGGGATTCTCTTGGAGCAGGAAGCCACGAATATGGGAGCAGTAAGAGCCAAAGGAATGAGTCTGTCTCCCATACAAGTCAGTGACAGAAAGCTGGAGAGCTTTGAATGTTTTTGGTCACATGCTCAAACAAAAATATTGAATAGATGTAGATACGGAATAGAAGATACAGAAGTAAATATTAAGACAACCTTTTCTATAGCCGTGAAGAGTAGGAAAAAAGAATCACATCAGCCATGTGGTTCCCAGCTTTTCATAATCTTGCAGATTTTTTTTCCTCATATTGGTACAACACTGTTCATCTTTAGTTCTCTAGGGGAGAGAAGTCTTTTTTTTTTTTTTTTTTTTAAATTGTTGTCATTGAACAGTGTCTCTCTTGGCATGTCTGAGCAAGAAAGATCCCTACAGTTTTATTAATGGCAATTCTAGTCTCACTTCCCAACGGGAAAGTAGGGCAGAGATGTCAATGAACTGCTGTCATATAGGAGGACTTGGTGACTTTGTTCATCTCTCTCAGGTACTACGTGTTATGTCAATGACTAGTGCCGAACATCCCCCCCGAGCCTGGCTGGCAGCTAGGCATCCTGAGCTGAGATCCTGGTGTGTGGTCTCTAGTCAAACAAAACAGACTGGCACACCTCCAGCCTCCTCAGTAGACTTTCAGCAAAAGAAACAAGCAGAAATTTTTCAGCACTTGTATTGGGGACACTTGATTATTGTGACTTGTCTGCATGTGTCCAATTAATTCAGTTACAGGCCCAAGTAACAAAATGGTCTAGGTGTTTTGTGTTGTGCTTGAAGCTTTTGTGAATATGACAAATCAAGGATTTGATTAATGAGAAAATGATTCACAGGCTACTTTTTTGTGTCCAGCTAGCGGAAGAAAAATTTACACTTATAGCACTTACATTTAGCACTAAACCACTTAAGTGATATACAGGAACATGAATTACTTCTTGGTTTGCAGCCAGCAGCTCTTCAGTGCCATACGATTGCTTATAAAAATGTTCTGTCTACTGGACAGTTATATTGTAGACATCTGAAGTTAGCCATTGTCAGAGAGAAATCTGGTCCAGTTGTTCAGTGAACTGTATTGCAGTTTCTGTGCTGTGTGTATATGAAGATTTGGTATCAGATTTAGTAAAACGGTCTTCGATTTCAGAATTAATTTCCTTGATTTACCAGAGTTCAAAATTTATATCCATGCTGCACAATTAGTGTCCCTTCATCCTGTGAATAATGTATTGCTTATAAAAAAACTTGTAAGTGTACAATTGCACAGTACTGATTGTTCAAAAGGAAAACGTATTTATGAAAGCTTAAAAAAAGTTATTGTCCAAAAAGTAGGACCTTTGGGTTGAGCTGGTAGGATTAAGTCAGAAAGTGGAGAGAAGAATAGGAGGGATGAAAACCAGGGTGGCCTTAACACAGTTGCTGGACTTCAGAGATCAGAAAATGCAGCAAAAAGCAAGGCTATTATATGCAAGAGAAAGAACTAGGGGAAAAGTTGCACAGATGCGCTCCTGTTTAACAATATACAGGAGGCCAGCAGAAAGCTGGTTGTGCCCTATTCTTCCAAAAAGCAAGTAGCAGAATGGAAAAGCTTCTGTTTATATTGCTCTTCAGAGCAGTAGGAAAGGGTGCTGATGTTTATTTTTGAGTTAAGTTAATAATTTTGCTACTTGGAAAGCAAAACATAATTTATTGGAAGCTATTTAAATAATTTAGGGACAGCCCAAAATCAAAGCCCTCAAGAGACCTTTTGTCACCCATGATATTTAAGTAGTGTAGGAATAGTGCAGTCAAAGCCCTTTCATGAAATTCCACATCTCTGGGACTTAGTGTCCTTAAGTGCACTGACCTTCTTAAGCTTATTTCTGGTGTCTGGAGATATGGTTTGAGTTTTGTAGTGCACTTGAGTAGTCAGTGTTTAGAAAATCCTACAAGTAGAAAAAGCTACCAATTTACAGCTGACACCCAAAAAAAGGAATTATTGATACCCGCACATTAAAAATATATATATGTTCAAGTACAGTTAGTACATATTGGAAAGAGGAGTCTCACCCTTTGTTTTCATTCTCAACACCATTCTTAAAACCAAAGACAGGCAACGATTTCATGTGTTTCCTTCTTTATTAAAGTAATTCATTTATGTATGAGATGCACATTGCATCAAAAAAACTTGTTAACATGTGGGTCTGTGTTGTTTAATATAGTTGTTTTGGTAGCGCTTAGCTTGGAGCTAAGGAGCTTTTCTTGAGGCCATTTATCTGGCCAGACCATGTTGTAGTCTGTGTTCTGATGCGGTTCATCAATAAAATGGCATTTATAGATTGACATTTTGTTCCCAACTCCAGGAGGAAGCCCTGAGGCGACAACGAGAGCAGGAAATTGCACTAAGGCGGCAGCGGGAGGAAGAGGAACGGCAACAACAGGAGGAAGCACTTAGAAGACTAGAAGAGAGAAGAAGAGAAGAGGAAGAAAGACGGCAGCGAGAGGAGTTAATTCGTAAACAGGTGAAAAATGGCAAAAGGGACTTATTATATTTGATTATGGAGGCTGCCAGAACGAACAAGCTTTGAAAGTTGCATCCGTGCCTGAAAGACCATCAGTTTTGGTGGAGGAAGGCAAAGCTTGTAGACAGTATCAAGTGAATGAAAAATAGGTTGTTTACCTGTATCCTGATTTCAGACGAAATAATGAGAATCTGATCTACCCTTTGGAAAAGAGATTTGCGTTGAATGATTGTTTTCCTTCATGTTTGAGCCTTAAGAATGGCTTTGCAGCATGTTATTTCTACTCCTTTCTTCAAAAGAAAGGCAGAGTAGATACCAGAGTAATGATTTGTTTTGAATTGTCACTCTCTGAGGCTTTACTATAGAATTGTTATCTTTAACGTCATCTGAGATGATCAGTTTTGCCAGTCTTTCTGTACTATGCCAAGACTATACCCACTCTCAAAGTTTCAGCTTTTTTCTTCCCTTTTCTTGTCTTACTATTAACAGGGTTTTTTCCCTTGGGGTCAGCTTTAGAAGTCCATATCGGGGAACTTGAGCTTCCAGCCCCCTAATTGATACTCTCACAGTCCCTAAATCAAACTAATCTTGAAACACAATTGGCTTCACATTAACTTCCAGGTCCATTTCAGAATTGCCAGTTATTATTTTAAAATTCTTTTTCAGGGCCCCCCCTTATAAGACATTCATCACCATTTCTGTCCCACCACGCAGTCATCTTCTTTGTTAGCAGAAGGATCTTTTCCTTTGCAACTCAGTGTTCAGTAACAACAGTAAACGTCACCGTCTTTGTCATCTTTTTTCTTATTTCATGTCAACACGTGTCCCTTTATTTCTGTCAAGTTTTATTCCATTGAAAGTATAGCAGTGCTTGACTGTAAGTAGTATAAGCAGATAGAAGCTCAGACTTGAAAGGTGCATAACTCCTAGAAGGAAAGTGGTGTGAAATTAGCTAGTCTGAACTAGGAAGATGTCATTCTCTTCCAAGTCCCTTGGTGGAGCAATGGGAAACTTATAATTTGGGGGGATATAGACTATATTATTGGGCTTTCTTGTCTGAGAAATGTAAAGATAAATGAACAACCTAAACAGCACATATTACAGATATAAAGGCCTCTCTCTGTTCTGTCAGGATCTCAATATCACAGAGTAGAAGTAATTTAGATTTTCTAAGTCTACTTAGACTTTACTCTTCTTTATGTCGTGGGAAGGAAGAGGAGGCTGCCAAGTGGGCACGTGAAGAGGAGGAAGCTCAACGGCGACTTGAAGAAAGTCGGCTACGCATGGAGGAAGAGGCAGCCAGACAGCGGCTTGAAGAAGAAGAGCGAAAGCGCAAGGAGCTGGAACTCCAGCGCCAGAAG
The DNA here is from genome assembly GCF_000699145.1 of Aptenodytes forsteri. Lineage (NCBI taxonomy): Eukaryota > Metazoa > Chordata > Aves > Sphenisciformes > Spheniscidae > Aptenodytes > Aptenodytes forsteri. The sequence goes on along the minus strand of NW_008795907.1, from coordinate 3,786,317 downwards.
GAAATAATGAGACAGAGGCAGCAGCAGCAGGAGGCTTTACGACGGCTGCAACAACAGCAGCAACAGCAGCAACTTGCACAAATGAAGGTAACATGTTTCTACAGTTTAACTTTCTCCTTCAGTTCAGTGTAGGAAGTAAAACCACAGCAGGATTCAGGGTTGTCTAGACTAGCTTGAACAGAGCAGGGAGGGATGAACTATCTGGAGAGGGAAGAGGGTAAATAGTTGACTTCCAAAGTGACGGGAGAAACAAGAGGAAGGTAAGTTACAAAACACAGAAGAAAAAGGTTCAGTCGATAGAAACTTACTGGAAAGGGATTCACAGATGAGTACAGATGTTTATTCTGCTGCAATGAGCAAGGGCCAGTGCAAAGTTTCTAAAGCTTAGAGTTTCTGAAGTTCTTGAAATCAGAATTGATTGCTGTTTTTCAGGCGGTTATGTGTTACCTTATTCTTGATACATTGTGTCTTTGACACTATTATACATCAGAGGGCAATTCAAAGAAGCATACAGTTTACCCTTTGAGTGTGCTTTCCAATACTTAATTATACCATTTTACACTTTCCAATGTTTTGTTAAAGTTTAAAGGTGGCCTGCCTTTTCCCCTGTGCTGCGAGCTTATACTGATTTTTCATGATTATACTTCAGCGGTATTCTGTAAAATGTTTTGTAATTCCTAATGATGTGGTTTTTTGGCCCAGCTCCCTTCATCTTCAACATGGGGTCAGCAATCAAATTCAGGAGCTTGCCAATCCCAGACCACACTGTCATTGGCAGAAATCCAAAAGTTAGAAGAAGAACGAGAACGGCAGCTTCGAGAAGAGGTAAATAGTGTAAACAGTGTAACTTGTTAGTGGACTCAACTATGTGACTGCTTAACTGTCAAGTAAGTGATTAGAAGGAATAGTGAGGATGAGGAATGTTTTCTTGAAATAACGTAACTCAGGTAAAATCCTATCTTTTTCAGGCATAGGTTCAATAAGTACTTGTTTGAAGGTTTTCGTAGCTTCTTAATATAAATATCTGAGAGGAGGGGAAACTACCCTTTTAACCCTAGGAGTATAATATGTTCACAAAACAATATAAAATTATTTCACATCTGTACTGTAATTTGTTTGCAGATATGCACAAGATGAGGGCATTTTAAGGGGCAGGGGGGCAAGTGGTGGTAGGAGAGAAAGTATTCCTCCAAGACCCCAAATGCTTAGCTGGCTGCAATCATGATTAGCCAAATTTATTCTGTCCTAGGCTAATGAGCAATTTGTATTTACTAGTTACTTAGTGTCTCCCTTTTTGGAGGAACTGTAACGACTCAAAAAATAATAGGTCAGCCAGACTCCTCCAGAAGAGAGTGAAATTAGTTTAAAACCAGTTTCCCAGCTAGACTTTTGAATAGTAATGATCTTCTGAAAGTACGGACAAGCACTTTTGTCTTGCATGCAACAGCAAAGGCGTCAGCAGCGTGAACTAATGAAGGCCCTCCAGCAACAGCAGCAGCAACAGCAACAAAAATTGTCAGGCTGGGGTAATGTCACCAAACCAACAGGCACCACCAAGTCCCTGCTGGAGATACAGCAGGAAGAGGCAAGGCAGATGCAGAAACAGCAGCAACAGCAGCACCAGCAGCCGAACAGAGTCAGAAATACTACGGTACGTACGGTATTTATCTAATCAGTATGTAGAGGGAAACGGTACATGACAGTTCTCCATGTCTGTTCATTACTGTTCTGCCAGGTCTGGTGCTAATAACCAGGATCTCTTTGTTATGTTTCAACAGCACTCTAACCTGCACACCAGCATTGGGAATTCAGTGTGGGGCTCCCTAAACACTAATCCCAGCAACCAGTGGGCATCTGACCTAGTCAGTAGCATCTGGAGTAATGCTGATACCAAAAACTCGAACATGGGTTTCTGGGATGATGCAGTGAAAGAAGTGGGACCTCGTAACTCGACCAATAAAAACAAAAGCAATGCCAGCCTCAGGTAGGAATTGGGGAAGGAGCTTTTGCAAAGAAAGGCTACCACTCCTGAGATGATCACTTAGCAGTTATGACATCTTAATGTGTTTTCCTTTTTTCTGTGTCACTCAGGATCTGTTTTGACAACAAAAATAGCTAATAGGTGACCATTCACAATTTATTTTGTCATCTACTTGGAAAATTAGTTGGTTCTTAAACAGTGTCTGCATCTTGTAAACTAGTGAGTCTTGTATCACTGTACTGTATACTATACTGTTGATAAGTCTGGTAATTTATAATTTATTATATGTTTTCTTTATCTCAGTAAATCTGTAGGTATTACAAGTAGACAAAACAAGAAGGTGGAAGAAGAGGAGAAGCTGTTGAAATTGTTCCAGGGGGTTAATAAAGCCCAGGATGGATTCACTCAGTGGTGTGAACAGATGCTTCATGCACTCAACACAGCCAACAACTTAGATGGTAAGAGGTGGGGAGGAATGTTAATGATCCATTGTGAGAAACAATATCCAGTTTGTTTCCTGACTAAATAGTTCTGAGGGAAAGTAATGACATCAAAGTAATGTTTTTAATGCAGTCAGCAAAATGGCATCATTAAATAGCAGTCCAAAGAACTGGCTGCATCATCTTCTCCATGGTTTTCATTGGGCTAACTATAGCAAATCAGTGGGAATTGGAAACGGTTTTAAAGTCTGCCACCCAGAGCTCTGCTGAGGATTTTTGGTGGTCATGGAAGCATTATCAGGCAGACGGATGAGGATCCAGTTCACTTTTAAGTGCCAGTCAAAGCATCATGTGCCCCTGTGCAAAGCATTTTTTGGTGTGAAATTGGTGGTTGTTTACTAATTCTGCTCGAGGGCATGTAGAGGAGCTCCCAGTCCAAGATCACAAACTGATACCTTCTTGTAGCAAAACACTGCAGGCTTCCTCCTGCCTCCAGTGTGGACCTGTGCAAATCCTTGTGCTCCAGCATCTGCACGCTGCAAAGTTGTGGTTCTGTGGGACCCTTGAACCTGAGTGAGGAACCAGTGCTGCCCCAAGAGCCAGGATTGCATACACCTCACATGTGGCTGCAGTGCCACAGCTTCCCTCCTCTTAGAGGAGAGATACTAGAAGTAATTTGTTGGCCCCATCTATGGTATACTAACTAGCTGCATCTGGTGTCTGAGGAGGGACCATGACTCTGCAGTGCCATTGTGAGTCATGCATCAACAGTGAGCTTCTGTACTTCCAAGGGTACTTTGTGCCACAGGTGGCAGCCTCTTGTCCTGGAGTCTTCCTGGCTTGTGATTTGCTTTGCCCTTCTCCATGTTAAAAAAAATTCAGTGCAACAAAGATATTCTAAAGAAAAAAAGATGGTAAAGAAGGCTTGCAAGTGAGCTAGCTATTGAACTTCAGGTGCTTGCAGGTCAGGTCAGCCACTGTGGCGTGTGATCTGTTGTGCTTCAGCCAAAAAGAGACTGTACTGATGACAGCTCTGAGGCGAGTATTTTCCATTTGGGCCTGGCATTAAATTTGAGCTTTAAAGCTGGCAGTGGCTAAAGCTGATGGACTAACATACCCTTAGGACTGTCAGTTTATTTTTCCTTCTCATCATATTAGCTGGCTTTCTTATCCTTGCCTTGACTGCAGAATAGATGAAGCATTGCATCATAGGGCTTTACTGTAGGGAACTTAAGGGCAAGCTGTGTGCTATGGCTACTAGATTAGCAAATACTTGAAACAGAAATCCAAAGTTTGTGTTTACTGCAGGTGCGTGTTCACGCATCAACATGCATTCCCTCATGGTCTGCCTTCTTTTTTGCAGTTCCCACGTTTGTTTCTTTCCTGAAGGAAGTGGAGTCTCCCTATGAGGTTCATGATTACATCAGAGCCTATCTTGGAGATACTCCTGAAGCCAAGGAGTTTGCCAAGCAGTTTCTTGAGCGTCGTGCCAAACAGAAAGCCAGTCAGCAGCGGCAACAGCAGCAGCAACAGGTAAGTCTTACTCGCTATGATCCTTTGGAGTGTATAGAGATTATATTTGACTCTGAAGAGTCTGTGTTTCTGCTGGATTGATAGGAGGATGAGCAGGATTTTACAGGTCATGTGAAATGCAGAGAATAAAGCAGATTTCAAATATTTACTGCAGAATCAAGTTTCCTTTATAACTAACAGTTGAGGCCAACTGTAGATCAGATAGTGTCTTAGCATGCTGATCCAGGATATGCTTTAGAAAGATGAGGTAGATGTGTTGGGTGGATGCATCAGTGGCTAGTGCTGCCACACATGATATAGAAGGTGCTTTGGGCTCTCTGAATGTTTTTGGTATAAATAAACCAAACTTAATTGCACTTTGTAATCTTGTACTTGCTTTGTTTTCTAGGATTCAGTGTGGGGGATGAACCACAGTTCGCTACATTCGGTCTTTCAGACCAATCAGAGCAACAACCAGCAATCCAATTTTGAGGCTGTGCAGAGTGGGAAGAAAAAGAAGAAACAGAAAATGGTTCGCGCAGATCCCAGCTTGTTAGGTCAGTTTTAATTCTTAGAAATGAGTGTTTAATTTGGTAAAGGCCTTGTGGCGTGTAGAATTCTTGTTAACCTTAAATGGGAATATTGTATTTGAGCAGAAAAGGTAGTTGTTGAAGCGTCTTTAGAATTTGTTTCAGTATTATTATTTAATGATTTAAAAGATTCTGTATCAGTTTCATGGAAAACTTCTGTTGAACCTTCCCTCATGAAAGAGGCCTCTTCAATACCTTGGTTATTACCTGCAAACCTTTAAGTAGTTCAGGGATGTCAGTTAAACTGCCTTTCCTCTTTTGAGTTGACCTATGCCTATTTTATTGAATTAATGCTAATTCATTCTTTTAAGAAAAGCACATATTCTGTTTCTTCATGAGGAACAGCTTCTTGAGGCTTGCCTTTATTCCTTCCTACCTTTTCACATGAGCTAACCACCCTAGTCAGAAAAGATGGCAAAGATCTTACGAAAAAAAGTCAAAACGTGGTCACAAGTTTCCAATTGGAGGCAGTGGAGATGATGACATCATTAGTAGTCCTTTTCGGTTTTTTTCTCTATCTTAATTTTTATGTGAGGATGGTAACCAGCCCCTATAGCATTGATGGAAAGGTTTCTTTAAAGTGGCCTTTAAGAATCAAGGGCATTGTGTAAGTACGTGAGTAGTGAGCATTGTGGGATGTAATGCGTCGCTGTAGTATTCTTGTAGAATAAATGTGTCCACATTTGTGCTGTGTGTGATAGAAAAGAAACTAGGGCACCACACTGGGCCAGTATTTGTTGTGCTGGTGCTACTTAGCTCATACTCCTATAAAGCAGCCTGGTATTAAACACCTGGAAGTCACTGCCTTTTTTAAGGCTCTAACAGAGCTCTGCCTTTGTTTTTTATCTTCCCTTCTTGTTCTCAAAAAAAAATCAATACTCTTCAATTAAATCAATGATTTCTGCATTGAAGTATACTGAACTCTTCAGTGGAATCCTGGCTTATGCCACCCCTAGATGCCATCCAGCGAGTCTGATTTGGGTCTTCAATTGAATAATTTAAAAACCTGTTCATGTAATGTGAGCAAGAAATCACTAAATACAATTAAGAAGTTGCAACTGTAAGAGAACTAGCACATGCAGCTTAAAAATCAGTACACTCTATTACAAAATAATTCCAAAACCTTTTAGGTAACATACTGCCACAAGAGGGAGCCAGAACAATTTTCTTAAACCTGCTAAACAGAGCACTTTTTATCTGCTGAAGATAATGGCTGTGAAAAGCGGTTTGTTTTCTAGCACAGAGCAAGCCTACACAGCAGTCTCAAGACAATGAAATGTCAGGTTTGTGTTTAGTAGTCTTACACAGGAAAACTTTCCTTTTTCTCATACTACATATGGGGTTGGTACAACTGTAAAAATTGGATTTCAGTAGGAAAGTTGCATATGATATATTGGATTTTTTCCTTGTAGAAAATGTTTTGCTTTTTCTCACACTTTTTTCACGTGCATCATGTCCTCAGCACTTACAGTTAAAAGGTTGGGTAGAAGCTTAGGTGCATCTTGAGCCATCTGCATAGCCCTATATAACTTTGTACATTTTCATGTTGTACTCCTGAGAGAGAAGATTGTAAAAAAGCATGGAAATACATGGAATTGCTGCTAGATTTCATAGGTACATGTATTTAGACTTTAAAGTAAGGGGTAGAATTGCTCGCACCCCCTGAAGTGTTGAGCATGATTCCACACTTGGATTCCGAGTTCACAAAATGTATTTCTGCCTCTTGGACTATGCAAGTACAGTGTTGACAGGCACTTCCAAGTACCAGTTGACTCCAGTGTGCTCCCTTCCAAGACGTTGCTGAGCGACGTCGCCACTGTGCCTAGATGTCATCTGCAGAGCTAGTACGAGGCACATCTTTTAAATGAGAGTTGCAAACAGTCTTCCGCTGATCTGTTTGTAAAGACCAAGTGATACTTACCTAAATATACAATTGATTATCTTTGATTTATTAAGGAAAAAAATGAACAGTTTGGGTAATTACATCTCTCGCCTTACTGAATTTCCCCTGAGTTTTTATTTGATATATATATTATTCACTTTATCTTACACATGCTACTGCATGTAACAGATGTATTGCATCAAATACAATATACCACATCCAGATTTTTAACACAAGTCCTTCTTGGTTTACAGGGTTTTCAGTGAATGCCTCATCAGAGCGGCTCAATATGGGAGAAATAGAGACTTTGGAAGACTACTGAGCATGTGCGAATCAACTGGCTTTTCCTGCATCTGTTAACCATGGATTCTCCGTTTTGGACACAGTACTCTCCACCATGCGTTCTTCTTCGCCTCGCAGTGAATCACAGAATCAATCATCTCAGGCTGCTTTCTCTAGCCCCAGCAAACCCTTTCTGCCCAGGACTGCACAGGCGTTGTTCCTACTGTCAGCCTAGAGTCAAGTGGACTTTGTTCAGAGTCCTGGGAGGGTGGGAGATAGGATTTGTTCACAACAAGGCTGATTTGGGCAGCAAGCTTTCACTGTGCTGTGATTTCTTCTGCTGACATACCTGGAAAAAATATCAATTGGGATTCTACAAACCATTGCTTCCCTCTCCTGGTTACTCTTACCACATCCAACACGTGCAGTCATGGAGAGAGAGAGAGAGTTTGTGGTTAACAGATGTTGGTCAAAACCAAAATGCCACACAGACACTGACTTCCGCGCTCCATCAGGGCAAGAGGTGCTCTCCCAAGCCAGGAGTTGCATTCATAAGCTAACCTTAGAACTGGCAACAGCAGGAGAGGGGCGGTGGTGGGCGCAGTTTAGCTTGGGTTGGTTTGAAGTTGCACACCCCCTGCCAGCCCTTCTCAGCACATTATTTTTGGAGGGAAAGCTCGAGTCTGTCTTCATTAGGTGGTGATGCTGAAGCTGGTGGAGTTCCCCATCAGCATACTCCAGCCTTCCTGGACAAGTGGGGACTTCTACTCTGGGAAAAAAGGGGAGTGGCATCTCTTCTTTCAGGTTGAATTTGTCTCTTAAATGCTACCTTCGGAGGGTTAGGACCAGTTTATTTTGAGCTCTTTTCCTGCAAATTTGTCTCGTTTAAGAGACAGTAGGATCTTTACCGTGTGGATCTTTAGTCTTTGGTGAGGGCGAACACTGGCTTTCAGATATATACCCCAGCAGTCTTAGCTAGTTGTCATTTCAAGCAGTGCTTAGGTTAATGAGCAGAGATGCCCTTTTGTCATGGAGAGAGACTGTGGAGGGCAAAGCTATGTGCAATGACGGCCCTGCTTATCTTCTACACCTTAAACTACTTCACACACCTTCACTGGGATCCATAATGTTTAAGTACTTACGGAATCATAACCTTCCTCTCTCACCGAAAGATTAACACCACCTTCCCTTCTCCACCCACCCACGTGCACACACCACAAAGGAAAGGAAACGAAAACTGCCAAATGCACTTAGTTTCAACTCCCTGGTCCCATCTCCCATTCCCAGAGAGTTATAACCTGCCAAGGGAGATACGCTACAATTTTGGTGGAGTTGTATAAAGGTGTCTGTCTTTCTGTCATCACTGCCTAAAGAAAACAGTTCGAGTTGCTCAAGAGCAGTTTGGCTTTGGATTTTGTTTTGTTTGGTTTATTCATTTTTTGGGGTCACCTTCCCCTCCTCCTCCTCTCTCTTCCCCCTGCCCCCAAACATGTACAGTAACTATACAGAGACTGCTGCAGACTTGTATATAGTTTTTGGATCCAATAGCATGGAGAGACTTGGAACTGTTGCAAATCTGGTCTCCCTGTCTCCTTTGCTTTGTAAATTCATAAAAGGGGGAAGAGGGGTAGTTAAAATGTTTACAAAACTTTAAACTCCCTCTGAACTTTTGCCAGTGTGGGGGGGGGGAAAGAGAGAACTTAAATAAAACCTGGTTGTATTATATCTGAGAGAAAACTTTCTGCTTGCTTTTGTCAAAGCTGAGTTTTGAGATAATTCCTGGTGCTAAAACTGACCCAAAACTCAACTCTCATCAGTTTTCATCAAGAAACAACAAGCAAATACCCAGGATGTGGAACAACAACTGCTGCTTTATTTCTTCCCTGGTGAGGAATACCGGTGGGTTTTTTCTACTTGATAAGTTTAGAGTTCAAATAAACACCAGTAAGTTGAGATTGGAAAATTCTGACAAGAAAGCTTTAATTTCCCCCCCCTCTCTGCACAAAAACACGTGCATTCATGCTCATGTTGTTTATGCAGGAGAGATCAAGCCACGGCTGGTTTTCTGTTACTACAAACACTCGGCCGTGTAGCCTTTTTTTGCCAGTCAGTAACCACCCCACCCAGTTCAATTCCCTAAACGAGAGGTTTTATTTCTCCCCTCAGTGTAAAGTCCACACAGACACCTTGTAGGCTTCCCTTTTTAGACAAAATCTTACTTTCCTTTTTTTCTACTTGCTGCTTGTTTTTGTGTGGAAAATCCCAGTAAAAGTTGATGATAAATGTCCTTCTACTACGACTCACATGATCACAAAGAATATGAAGTCAGTAAAGAACTAACTTCTACAGTAGCTTTGCATTATGTTTAGCTGATGTCTTGGAGAGAACAGTACATGTTTAGGCTGATAATTTGACTTTGTTTTAATTTCTTCCTTTTTTTTTTAGTGTATAAGGTGTCTGGTTCATAAGTACTTTCTATTTTTTAATGGTATGATCTAATTTCTTCAAGCTAATTTTGGACTACTGTATACTGTGTAACAAATAAGCAAAAGCCTGTTAATTTCCAGCTCAGCTGGGGAGCAGGGAAGGAACAATTTGCCAATTGCTAAGTGAAAATGCAGAAATGCAAGCAGGGAAAATGTGCAATAATTTGTCGAACCCCGAGGACCTTGCTCGGCTTCTGAGAATTTGTAGATAATGGACCAGTGGGGAAGATCTTGCTCTTAATATTTTAATATTCTGGCTTCTGTATTTAGTACAAAGGTAAGATGCTGGCACGTTCAGATTGTACGCTCAGGTGACTGCCCTGTCACCTTCTGTGGCAAACAGGGCCTGTTTCTGTAGCGAAGGTCACTTGGATCAGTAGGGATGGGAAAAATAGGAGCTACAGCTTTGTGTCTGCTGGTGGATATGTATTTATGCATTTCCAGCTCCTTTTCAGACAGAACATGAACCTGGAAAGCTAATGGGGCTTTGATCGAAGTTTGACAGATGATGTTGAATTCGATGCTAGAGATGTCTGAGGTTTCTTTTGAGCACATTTCACCAGGTTACTTCCTAACTTCTCACTTCGCTGCAGGGACAGTGCTCAGTCCTCTTTGTTTTTCCTGCTTCCCCTCGCAGCCAGGCACTTTTGCAAAGAACTGCAGCAAGCAGATGATTTAAAAGGACACCTGAACTGTATCTGGCTGCCTGTCAGAGAAAGCCAAAAAGCAAACAGATCTCTTAGCAGAAAAATCTGAATCTGAAATTTAAGACAAAACTAGTCATGTCATATTTGCAGAGCATAAAGAACTGACATTGGGGGCGTTTATGTACTTTATTACATCTTTTTCTGAATGGAAACCATGAAGCATTTCATACTCATATCAATTTTAAAAAATCCTAATGAAATTCTTCTGTCCTCTGACAATAAGCTGGAGCGTTCCCCTTTTTACACACTTCATCCTTTCCCAAGTCTCTATCGGTGCAAATGTGATTTGAAACAAACCTCAGTTTTCTCTGCTGTGAACTTTTCACAAGCCCACTTGGAGGGGAGGGACAGAGTGGCAGAGGGTTGCAGGAGGAGGTAGTGTCTGTGCAGTTCAGATACGAGGAGGATGCTGGCCTTGCCTGACAAAGGCGACTCTCCTGGAAGACCTACCAGATTTTAACAGGCAGTTCTGCCAGCAGAGACCACACACAGCTCCTAGTCCACCTCTGTAAGTATTACACCCGGAAAACAAGGATGCCACGGAGCTGCTCTGGCACTGTTTCAGAGCGTTTTAGCCTCAAAAGATTGAGGCCCTTGTTCTTTCGCTGTGCCCACCCTGGAAAGACCACTGCCATCCTGCACACTGAGGAGAGGGCAAAGCCCTCGAGCAGTCTGCTTGGTTTCGGGGTTAGCTGCCCCAATGGCTCCTGTGTTATTTCCCATGCCGCGGGATGGCTGGCCAGAGGGAAGGCATTCCAGGAGCATCCCCACGTCCTCTGGGAAGGGCTTGCCAACGGTTGTTCATGTGTGTGCCGGCTTGGCAGGGTGACGGATGCCTAATGGCTCGGCTGCCTATGGGGTTTTAGGCACAACTTTTAGAGGGTGGAGCTGCCTTCAGGAGGAGGTGTGCTCTAGAAGTCCGAGAGAGTGAGTTTCTGCTGGGCTTTGCACTCTCTGTGTCCACTTGCTGTTGTGAAGGAAATTTTTTTTTTTTTACCTGACTGGACAAAGTTTTTATTATACCAGTGAAATTCCCAAGTTCTTTCGTACTTTGAAGAGTTTTAAGGATTCCTGCCGACACTTTTCTTGAGGGAAGCCATGCCCTACCACAGAGTCCTTCGCCTGGTCCTGCTAATGCTGTGTGGCATCCTGGTCCCTGCTGTGCTGGCAGGTAAGGAGCTTTGTTTGCATTTAAAGCCCAAAAACATGGACATCTTTTACTAACCTGCCTCTCTCTCCTTGCATACCTCCTCTCCCTCCCCTAAAAACATCCATAAGTATTTATTGAATTTATGGAAACTAGCTCTGGAATTGGTGCCTGGTGGTGAGTAAGAATATGTTCTCCATCCTGAGACCATGTTTCTGTTGGGGAAAATGGAGAAAATCCTTTGTCGTGTTTCCTAAGCTGAACAGCAGTAGCGCCTCCATGAGCATTAGTGACAGTAGATCAGTAGACAGATCAGTCAACGGTAGATGGGGTGCTCTCATCAGCTGATGGGACAGGTTATCTGTCAGCTTTTGATGGTAGGAAGAAGTTACAATCGTGAAAAGAAACATTTTTCTCTGGCTGAAGCATGTGTGCCAATTTCTGGTTCCTTCTATGCTTTCTGCTACAGCAGAGCGCTTCACCACAGCTGCTGTAAGTAGAAATATGAAAGTGTCTATGAAAACGTTTAGCTCAGTCAAAAGCTGAGGCGTGCATCTAAGCTGTTTGAGTTTCTGTCTAGAGCTGGGTATACCGAGGCAGGCAGCAGCACTGGGAAGGTACGTGGCTGCGATTCAAGTTCAGCAAGGTGATGGGAAATGTTAGTGTGAGACACCTATTCTGTGAGGCGCTATTTTTTAAGGAGGTGGTTAGTAATTTCAGCCTTACCTGCTCCTGCTTTCAGCACAGCTATGTGGGCTGAGGGGATCCGAGGGCACAGTCAGCCTCAAAGGCTGCCTGGTCTGAGATGGGTTTTACAAATGACGGAAAACTGGCTTCCCGACCGACTCCATAGATGGGCTCTGAGCATACAGGTGGAAACTCCTATGAGGAACTGCTTCCCTCAAAGCCTCTTTTTTTAAGTGCAGGCGAGGCTGTGAAGGGATGGTTCAGGCCAAGATAACAGGCAAGAGCATAATGCTTGTTTTCCTAAATTCTTGTCCTGCCTTCCAAGACCTGGAGCAAGGCTGGATTGCAGTTCCCTTTCAGTTTTGTTCTGAGCATCTTGCCTAGCAGGGGGATCCTGGCCAGCCTTCTAGCAAACGAAATTAATTCTTTTTTAAAGGAGCTTTCATATGGGTAGGGGAATCTATCGCTGCACCTAGCTGGAACATCTGCGGGTACAAGAACAGAATTACTGTAGCTGGTATTTCCCCCACAGATCCTCCCCTTGTAGGGCACCTTGCTGGGAAACCTTTAAAGTAACTAAGAAATGAGCACTAAAAAGTGGATGTTTTCCTTGTCAAACCCTGAGCTTTGATTTTTGTGTGGTGGAACGTTAATCACTTAAGCACAGTTTCAGTTTGTAGCTTGCTCATGCTCCCAGAAGCAGCGGCAGTGCTCTTCCCCAAAACCAGGTAAGGTCTTGACTTAACTGTTACAGTCTGTTTCACTCTGCAGAAATTGATTCAGTTCCAGTGAAACTTTGATCTGCTTCCTCTCCAAGTTAGGATTTCTTTTACACTATTTTAAGCTTCCAATATTCAGTGCATATTTGCTGTCTCCTGCCTTGCCAGCTTTCCTGTGTACTTGCTCTCGGCTCAGCTTTGCAGCAATGGTTTGTACCAAACTGTCGCTGCCTCCCTGTGTCACTTTGCTCCTGTGAGATACCCCAAGTTCACTTAATTCCTTTAGTGGGTGAGTCGCACTCACGCAGCGAGGCCAGTAGCTCTTGAACGGCTTTGTACTGATGAATCCAGTATTCAGATCCTGGGGCGTTAGGAGAGACTCCATGCTTTCTCTCAGTTGCACTTTAGAGGGGCTTGAGCCATCTTAAGTTTGTTCTTGTCTGCTACCTCAAAGCCAGGCATCAGGGAACCAGCCTGTACGGTAAGTCATCCCAGGAGCAGAACGATTTTCTGCTGCATTAGGAGTGGAGACGTACCTATCCCCAGTACAGGGGCTTTTAGTGCACAGTGGAATTTTTTCTGCTTTTCACCCCATTAGAAAAGGAAATTTCCTGCCTTGCGCAGACAAAGAAGGGAAGGGCACACAGACAGCCCTCTGGTCTCTGTGCATACACATGCAGCCCTGCCTTTCTGTAAACAAGTTTATTTAACATTCATCAGAACCCCAACGCTCTGCACTGCTCCACACTCGAGCTCCCGGCGCTCGCACATCACAGGCTGCCCTTTGTGCTCCCTATGAAGGCCTCTTTTCATCCTTGCCCTGGCCCTGTGCCTGCTGTGGCTACCTGGGGCTGGACAGCCCGTTGCTGGCCTCAGAGTTCACCCAGCCCCTGCCCTTGTGTCTCGGCACCTCATACTTTCCGTAGCAAAGCCCTCCACAGTGAGCAGAAGTGGAGTCTGCCTCGGACAGGGCTGCAGGTGATGCTGGCCATGCAGACCTGAGGTCCAGAATGAGTCTTCCCTTCCTCATTGGATTTAATTTTATCTCAGCAGTGATTCAGAGCTACCTAGTACCAAAACCCTTGGGTAAGTGCTCAGGAGTTCAGTGAGATGTGAAGGATCTCGCTGGCAGTTGAGGTTCCCATCTGGGTGTAGGAGTCGGAGCACTTTTGGGGTGCCGGTGGGTCATGTACCTTGATATGGCTTCTTGCCTAGCCAGTCTGGTTTCCTGGATGGTGTGTGGTCAGGGCTCTGCGACTGGAGAAAGTGTGAATTTCTCCTCCAAGGTATTGAGCTCTTTCCAATATCCCATTTGGCAGAAATGGGGAAACAACTGAGTCTTTAATCCTCTTTGTTCATGTCATCTTGGTGCAACAGGAAACAGAGGACCAGTTCAAGGACTTTCTGCACACCAAAATCCTCTCCGCTTCCACTTTCTCCAAACCCAAGTGGCGCTTGGGCCTAGAGCACAGGAGGATTATGAAGAGTTGATTTTTATTTTTTTCCTATTGGCAAAACCAGTTTCAATTCATATAATGGATTCAGAGCTCCAAGTGAAGTGGAAGTTAGTAAAAAGCCTTTGCAAGGCCTTGGCTTCTGAATCCTGTATATATTTGGTATCTAAACTCTGATGTGAGCTCATGAATTTCCTTGTTTTGAGCTAATGTGGAAATATATTATACTGCAGTAGCACATCAGAATGCGTATGGGGGGGGAAAGCAGCAGAGCAGGAGATGTTGTGCTAAAGGAAAACGTACAGAAGACCTTGTCTAAGGACATCTTTCTGTAGCAACTCGTGTGTCTTCATTCTCAACAACAGGAGACTAAAAGATTATTAGAAAGTTTTTTAAAGTTCAAGTATTAGAATGTGAGAAGTAGTAAATAGGTTTTGTCAGGCAAATTTCTTAAAAAGATGTGGTTGTTCCAACAGGTCTGTCCAGACTTAACAGCAAGTCTTTGTAGACCATTACTCAACCTTGCTCTGCACCAACACTCCTTATAAATTACTGACACTAGTATCAGCTTCCGACTAAGGTTACTGGGTTGGAGGTGGAGAGTGTGCTCCAGAAAGCAGGAGGTAACCTTAAGTTTTTCCCCCTCATTGTAATTGATGTAATGTGAAGACACAAAAACTTGTGGAATAAAAGGAAAAAGCTCTCAGGTTCTGAAAAGGATGCGAACAGTGGAGTTGGATGCCATTAAGTTGACCTGTGAACTGTTGTGACTGAAGAAACTGTGTGTGATGCTCAGGTTGCAGTGGGTGCCCTTGCCTCTTTCCCAGGACCACCGAGCATCTGTGTCCTATTGAGGCACTCATTTCTGTCACTGTAAGCATAAACTTGTCACCCAATGGAGGAGGAAAGTCTCATTGTCATCTCCTATTGACAGGCTGTGAGGATGATGAGATGCTGAAACCAGCTTGTGCAAGGAAGAGTATTGGTCACTGGTGGCTGATCTCCAGGGAGGAAGATGTTAGGTGGCCACATCTGCCTGCCTTGAGATCTTGCAGAGTCTGCCTATGAGGAGGTTCTGGTTGTTTGGGGGTATCTTGAAGGATCCTTTAGATTTGATCGGCTTCCTCAAGAGCTATCACTTGTGGAGACCTTTCCAGTCTTTCAGCCACCGAGTATCTGGGGTATGGGCTACCATTTTTTCTGTGCTGGCAGCTCACCCCACCTCCTTCTCACTGAGCATGGAAATAGCCGTTTTGTCAAGCTGCCTTTGGCGTCATCCCTTCTAGATCTCACTCAAGTCCTGGTGGGTCCCTGCATCATTCAGAAAACTCATGGTGTATTTCTTTATAGCGTAGCTACTCTGATATTTTCTTCCCTTTTCCTGGCCTCAGTTGTAACTAACCTGTGCTGGAGAGAGGGAGAATACGCAGTGCAGTATAGCTATTTCCCTGAAATAAGGTAATTGGTAGTGTCAACATATGGGAAGGAAGAGGTGCCATCCTCCACCTGGCCTGTTGCAAAACACTGAAATACTTTTAGTCCATTTTTTCTGGCTTCCATCTTTGCCTTGTAAAACCCCAATAACTAAGATTATTCCATGTCTCTCTCTTAAGTGCTCCCAAGCTGTGTTTTTACCAAGTGGATTTCACTGGTAGTCTGTGGAGCAACAGTTGCCCTCAGTCTGTGCTCCAGTGCTGAGACAGGGTTAATGCTAGGGGAGAGCTTGTTTGTGCCATGGGGTCAAGGTTTCTCTCCCTTCAGACTACCCAGCACTGTGGCACGAAGCCTCAGCAGTGGTGGGGTTACCCACGTGTGTCAGCAGCCTGGCAGCCCCTCCGTGTGCTCACCTGCTGCCTGTGCTGAGTCGCTCCGAGGCAAACAAACCACACGAGTGCACCAGGTGGGTTTTCCTAGAGAATAGGACTGGTCCTAAGACTGATACCAGCACAGCTAATGCACAGCGCTCTCACCCAGATGTTAAACTTCTGGTCTTGTGATGGATGATGTTTTGAGCATGTTTCTTGGTAGTTCTTCATTTCTACAAAATTCTTGAGTGGACAGGAAAGCCATGTGCTACCTTGTCTTTGATATTTGGTTTCCAACACTTGATTGCACCCCCTCACTTGAGATTGCAATGCGTTTGGGTTTTTTGCACAAGTAAAAAAATGCTGCGCCCTGCCCCAAGGCTGTGGAGGTCTCGTGTAACTTGCCCTTTCCCTGTGAAAGGCTGCTGCTGGGCTGGAGCTGTCAATCAAGAGGCATTCATTCAGGCACACAGACCACGTCCTCCTCGTTGCAGTCAGGACAACAGTAACCATGCAGGTGGGCAGGCCTGGCTGCTCTGGTGGTGCTTCTCTTGTAGATCATATTTAGAGTCCTGGTCTCCTGCTCATGCACAGAGAAACTGAGCCCAGGAGGGAGAGGGACTTGCGGTGGTCACACAAAATGTCAGCAGCACAGAACTGAACCTCCTGAATCTGGTCCCACGCCTGTACTTAGAGCCTGTCCAGTCAGAGTGTATCCACCAGGCGACTGGAAGAGGCCCTCATGTCTCACTTCGAGACATGTGAGACCTTATTAATAGTGTGCGTGTGTTGGTTTTTGGCACCTAACACAAGCTCTGTCCTTCCCCCTCGCCTTTCTTGCTTTTACCAGAGGACTAAAATGGGAGTGTGGCATTTAATGCTGCTCTGTTAGAGATCTGCTGCTCTCGGCCAGTGGCAGCGTGGCTGGCGCTCACTGGGACTGTCAGGGTACTGCGGAGGGGAGCAGATGTGACTTCTCTGGTTGTTAAAGAAACCTGCTGGACGTTTGGGGATAGTTGGATGAGCGGTTGGGCTTCTCAAACAGGCAGGAATGGAGGCATGTGAGGACATGAGCTGTTAGTTTAGGAGGGAAAATCAAAGGTGAGTCTTGGAAAGAAAAGTGCTGGTTACAAACAGGCACTCTCCCAGGCTGCAGCAGTTTGCTCTGGAGAGACCTGCCTGATGGCAGCTTTCTCTGGGGACGGTGCTTGTGTTTGGTTTTGTGTTCCCCCACCCTGTGTGCCTGCTGCAGGGCTCTAGGCATCTGCTCTAGCAGCATCGAGGTGCAGGAACCAAAGAGGAGACCCAGCAGTAAGCCCTGGCTCTTGGTGATGTTCAGATGCAGGTATTTCACTTTATGCATGTGCACGAGACTGCTGCTGCTTCTGAGCTGACAACTCCTGTTAGTGAGGCACTAGACCCAACTGAAAGGAGCTGTGTTTCCCTTGGTTGAAGCGCCATTAAGGTAAAACCACAAGAACTTGGGACAGAAAATGCATGTTTAGCACACTCTGCCCTTTCTGTAAGGGTGAACTGAAAGCATGTTTTAATCAGATGAGGGGAATTAACAAAATACATATCCAGAAGCCATCCAGGACTCTATCCAGGTCTTAAAAATCACTGAGATCATAAACAAATTAGACTATTTCCTCCTTACTTGGCTATCAAAAATAAGCTCTGTGCCCTGCTTAAAGAGAGCTGCAATAAATTTTTAAGGAATTAAATGCACCGGGGACAGGAGAGACTTTCTGGGACCTGTGGGTCTGGTTAGAAAAAGAGCCTTTGCTCTATGGTTGGAAGGGGTAGCGCTCCCTCCTTGTCCCTTTGAGAATGGGGAGTTGCGAAGACCCTGTCCAGGTCCTACAGCGTCCCTGGACGGTGCCTGCATCTGTTATAGATGATCTGAGCTAACGCCTTTCCCCCAGTCAGATGCAAAGGGTACACCCAGCTCTTTTGGCTTTGGAGAGAAAAACATTCTTGGGAAATGCAACAACGACATCCTCCCAGCGTGGTGTTCTCTTGCCAGATGGGAACGGCTGCAGTGTTGGTGCTGGCCCTGGTGATGTTGACGCAGTCAGGAAGGTCATAGCTGGAGTGTAGCTCTTCTGTGTGGAGTTTCTCCACTTGCCAAAGCAGCCTGGAACCGGGGCTTCAAAAGCGTTACGTATGTTTGGTCTGTGCCTAAACCAACAGCTTCCTAATGCCACCATTGCTAACTAAATAGCCCCAGCTCTGCTTGGTTCCTTTCCCTGTTGTCCTAACTACATTTACCCACTAAATTCTGTATTCCTCCTGATCTGCCCTCTGGTAGCTAAACCACAGAATTTATAGAAGAGAGGTCCACTGGAAATGGCACTTTCTGGAAGAGCCTCTGGATGGGATGTGAGTCTCCAGCTCTGCTGGTTGGTTTTGCAGAACAGGTTGGGAAGGGCCCTGCAAAGGGCTCAGGTTTCTGGGGAGCCCTCATGGAGCATGAACCACTTGTATGCTCGTACTGGGGACCTGAGATGCCACCTCTGATGCAGTGACCACAGATGTACCAAGCGTGTGAGGACTGCTACTCCCAGCTTCTCCCCAGGGTGGGTCAGCCAGCCAGGGTATGCTGGTGTTGCTGCCTGACTGAACTGGCACAGGCCTCAAACTGGGAGCTTATTTGTCTCTGTCGTTGCTCGTTGGGCCAGACTTAAGCCTGGTAGCTGTCTCGCTGAAAATCCTGTAGCTTTTATGGATGTAGGAAGGACTTTCCAAAACTAGTCTAGAACCTGTTGTGTTCCCGAGTCTCCAGGCAGCCTCGAGTAGCTCTGGGGACAGCGAGAGCTACTCTTTGATGTGAGCCCTGCGGTAAGCCCTAACAGTGGGTTTGTACAGGCAGCAAAGGTTGGTGTTTTGGTGTTGGCCCTCCTGTTCTTTTTGATGGAGGGCTCCTACAGGACAACAGAGTGTGGTGGAGCCCATTAGTGCCAATTCTTCAGCGCTCTCCTCCCACAAAGTGCCAGCTGCCCATGGGAGGCAGGGAGGGCTCCAGGTACTTAAAGCTGAAGCTGGCGCTGCCAAGATGTGCTGCTGCCACCTCTCTTGCTGGGCCAGGGAGAACTGGGATGGTGCTGGGGCGAGTCTCCGAGTGCCCCTGGTGCACCGAGAGACACCGTGCCAGAGCTGGGGTGCCAGGAATACCTCTGTGCCTTGCCCCAGAGAGCCCAGGCTGTTTGTGCCGGCTCCTCTGCTGCCCTTTTTCTCAGCCCAGATAACAATCATGTCAGTTCAGGTGGGCCCTGGCACTGGATGCTGTTAGGTCTGGCGCCCCCTCCCCTTTTTTTTTTTTCCCCCATCCCAGTGTGACATTCCCAGCGGTTTCGGCAGGGAGCTGCGGAATGTCTCCTGTTCCTGCCGGGGCCCACCTGAACAAGACAGGCATTGATGGAGAGCGTTTGGCTCAGCCACACACAGACAGGGAGGGCTCTCTGGTTTGGTCCCTGACCCCACAGGGGGAAGAAATAACAGGAGGTGAATGGTAACATCAAACAGAGCCTGGCCCGGCTTTCATCTCCCCGGCACGGTGTGGAGGTGGGGCAGAGAGAAGTCGAGGCTCTGGGGCTTCTGTGTGGGGGAGCCATGTCCTGCGCAGTGCCAGTGCCTCCAGCATCCTACACCACGTAGGCTGGTGGTGCAGGACAGAAAGGCCCCGAGATGCTGCGAATTTGGCCAGTGCAGGTAGCCAGGTGGCCTCTGCCTGTTGCAGGAATGTGACAGCCCCTCCCAGCCTTGTCCCACAGGCATCCATGAGCAAACTGGCTGTGGATGTTCATGCAGGGCCTGTTTGTGTAGGAGCAGAGGTTGCACGGTTGTAGAGAGCTCCCTGTTGTCCTGTGTGTGCTGTGTGTACACCAGGTTGCCACAGAAGCCTGTGGCAGTGTGGTTTCACCCCGGGGCACAGGCATTGCCTTCAGCTGCTCTGGGTGTTGGCTCTCTGCGGAGATGGTGCCCTCTTGGAGGAGGGCTCTGCCTCATGGGGTTTCTCAGCCCTTGGGTCGCCCTCCATCCACCCCGGGGCACTCGGCAGGCAGCTGGAGCCCGGGGCCCTGCTGAGCTGTGCTTGTCCTGAGCTGCCACTGTCACCAGCAGCCTGGCTGGGGCCACCCATGCCCGTGAGTGACTGCGGGTGCTTGTCTCCCAGCAGAGTATCCGCAGGGCCCAGTCCCCACCCTCTGGAACGAGCCACCCGAGCTGCCCTCCGGAGCTGGCCCCTTCGATGCTGCCACCACCGCAGCCCGGCTCTCAGATGCCACTGCCTTCCCCCCGTACACCTCCGAGCTGGAGCCCGAGGACACCACCCACCTGCACCGGCTGGATGCCGGGGATGGTATGTGGCTGCGCAATGGGCTGCCTGTGGGTTGCTCCCACAGCAGCCTGGCAAGTCCTCGCTGTGGAGTTGCTCTTTATGGGCCTGTCACCTCCCAGGAGGTGTTTGAGCTACCAGAGGTGGCCTGTCCCCAGCCACACTGCTCTGGCAGGGGGCTGACAAGGCCTTTCCTCCTGCCCTGGGTCTAACACGTCACAGCAGGCACCAGCAAGAAGTGCCTCGAGCCCAGGTAGGCTCCAGGGTGAGAGCGTGCTCTTTAAATGGGGAGTGTGAGCCCCTTCCTGGCTCCTAACTACAGCAAATACCTGTTGTGATGCGGTTCTGCAACAAGCAAAGCAACTCCCTCGGTGCAGGTGTAAGAGGAAAGCCGAGTGCCAAAGAGCCGCTTTGTGGTAGCTGTCCTTGTCACCAGGAGCTGGCTAAGGGCCGAGTGGCTCGCTCCAGCCCCTTGCACAAGGATGCGATGCCACTGGGGTGCAGGACCACACCTTGGCTGTGTGGGAACATAGGAACAGGGCCACCATGACCATTGCAGGGAGCTCCAGGGCAGGAATGTGCCCCGATGGCTGGGGATGTGCTGGGTTTGGGGGGTAATCCCATAGCCCTTCCCATCTGGGACCCACAGACTCTGCTGACCTCATGCCATCTTGTTCTCTGTCCCTGCAGGCTCACTGGGGCCCGGAGCTATCGGTGCCATTGTCATCGCCTCCCTCCTGGGTACATCTGTGCTTGTGGCCTTGGTCGTCATCACGCTGAGAAAGTTCTCGGCCTCCTGAACTCAATAAAAGTTTTTTCTGTAACACAACCAGCCTGTCTTCTGCCCTCAGCTGCTCCTGCTCCCCATCGGCCTGGGACCCCCTGGGGAGACATGTGGCAAAGGGCACTCCAGCCTCTGCGCTGGGCAGCAAAGCTGCACCCCAGAGTGCTCCTTGCTCTTAGCATGCGGATCCCCTGGGTGCACGCAGACCTGGCAGGCTCGACCACAGCAGGCAGTGTCACCCCTGCAGTCAGGAGGGACCTGCAGCAGTGTCTGAGCTGGCAGCAGCTCTCTTGGTCTAGCCTGCATGGCAGCAACGGTGTTGGATATCACCTTGCACAGCTTTCCTTGGGAACGGGTTGTTCAGTTCATGTAAACCACCCCCATACTTTCCTGGTCTCACCCCACCCCATGTTTATGTTCAGCTCTACTTCCACCCCCTGTGTTTGGGTCAGTTGCCCCCCACCAGTCACAATGGAGGGGACTGGGGAGGAGGCGAGCGGTTGGTATGGGGGGAGGAAGAAGACACACGCGTGTTGCTTTGGCGCTGGCTTGCTCAGCTATATTTCATCACACAGAAAAACGAGACAACAAGAACTTCCCCTCAGTTCGCTGAGGCAACCCGGTGGGGGCTGGGGGGCTCCAGCCCATGCTTGTGGGCCCCAGGCCTGGCCCTGTACAACACTTGAGACCACTGAAACGGAGGCGTGCAGGGCTGGGTCTGAGGAAATAACACTGGATGCCACTTGGTGCCTGAAAATGGCACAGCCTGTGCCTAGGTTCTGGAGTCCTAAAAAGTCGTAACAGAGCAAGAGGGTCTGGGGCATGGGACGGTGTACAGCAGCCCTGGGCCCCTCTCCCCCCAGAAAAACGCAGTGAGGAACCAGCGTCCTGGCACTAGGGAACCTGGGTCAGCCCGTCCACTAGCAAAAGAGCCGTTTCTGATGGGTAAGGGAGCATTTCTGTGCCTTGAGAAACATCCCAGGCGGGTGTGTGGGGCTGTAGTGCCTGGGCTGGGCTGGCCACTGTGCTGTGAAGCTGGAGGATCTGGATGTGGCGATTTCTCAGGTAATTTTAAGGACTCCTACAGCTGGAGCTTCTCTGGGTTTTGCTATAGAGAATTTCTGGCTGCTGCAAGGTCTGGACCCTGAGCTGGAGGTTTGGTTGTACTCAGAAAGCCGACTGTGGGGTGCTGTTGGGGGGGATCTGACTTGAGGTCTCCCCATTAAACGATCTCAAAGCACCAGACTGGAGGCTGTGGTCCCTTCCTGGCCCCCTGCTCCAGGCTGGGCGCTGGCAGGTGGCTGGGAGCCTCTAGCTGGTGCAAGCTGCCCACGGGCCCTCTCTCAGGAGTGCTACAGGTGGCTGGGGCAGGCACAGCCCTGCTGGCTGTTGTCACGTGCTAACATGGTGGCGTGAAGCTAGGCCTGAGGGGGGAACCCCTTTGCTCTCCCTTCACTGCTGTGGCTCCCACCAGTTTGGTCCTGGGGGCTGGCTGCAGCCCCCCCTAGTGCAGGGCTGACTCCAGGCCAGCTATCCCAGCGCTGTGGTGACAGTATGGACAGCCCCAAGGACAGCCCCGGCCCTCCCTCAGCTGGGTCCGGCCTCACGCCACACCCCCACGTGTAACCTGGGCCCCATGTGGCCCAAAGACCAGCTCCAGCACAGCGCTCCAGAGCCCCCCTCCAGCGGCTCCCCAGCATCCTGCTTCCTCCCCACGCTGCCATCAGCATAGCCGTGCTCCTCCACTCTGTGCGCATGGCTGGTGCATGGCTCTGTTGGCAGGCGGCTGCTCTCCATCCCCTTTTTGAGCACAACCGTGGCACCGCTGGAGCGTACAGCAGCACAGGCCACGGCGCCTGGAAGACTCTCCTTTGCAGTATTACAGAAAGATGCCAAATAATTGATTTCCCTGATGGACACTGGCCACAGCTCAGGACCAGCCTTTAGCTAAGAGGCCCTCGGCTGCAGCCATGTGTGGGACTGTTCAGAGCGAGGCTGTTGATCAACAGGCAGCTGCCGTGGATCTGTCCCCTGGCTGGTCTCAGTGCCATGCCCTGGGCTTCATGCGATGCTCAGTGCCACAGCTGGAAGGATGATGATCTGGCTCTGCTGGAGGCAGGATTTGCATATATACATGGAGGTGAGCCTGTTCGTGCGTGCAGGTTGTGCACACAGCTGGGTGGTGTGGGTTACAAGCATGCAGGCAGCGATCGCTGGGCCTCCCACAGCACATGGGACAACAGCTCCTGGGGTAATGTCACTCGCCTGCTGCATGGCAGCCTGGGTCTGCTGGTGCTCCCGTGGTACGTGGTGGTGTGCGGGGAGGCACTGGCACAGCCACCCTGTTCTGTGCCTCGGCAGCAGTGAGTAGCGGAGACCGCAAGTGCCAGATCAACCAGGAAAGGCCATGGTGCCAGGCTTCTGCAGTGGCTCTGCGGAGGGATTGCTGGCTATGGAAGAGGGGGCGAGTCATGGGGCAGGGCCCAGATGTGCTTCGAGGCCATCAGGCGGGCAGAGATGTGGGTCAGGGCTAGCGAGGTTGGGCTGCTGGTGGAGCAGGACTGGGTATGGAGCATTTCAGAGCATTTGACTGGAAGCGGATCAAGGGTCTGCCTGTGGGAACAGGCCCAGTGGCTTCACAGCAGGACTGGGGAGGTGGAGTTCCTGGGGCTCATCCCAGCTTGGTGCCAACGGGCTGTGTGAGAGGCGGCAAGACAGCTCCTCTGCTTCAGTTTCTATCCCTGTAAGTTGCTGCTTTAGGAGGGCCCCAAACTCAAAAGGTAGCAACGAGCTGTAAGTGCTCAAAGTGGGCAACATTAATTGCTTAGTTACATTTGTGGCCACCTGCCTCTTCCAAGCAGCCTGAGCCAGCCCCAGCTAGCATGTGTGCAGGGAACAGGGGTCAGCTGGCCAGCACCTGGTGGCCTTTGGGCTGTGTCCGTTTGGCTCGTGCTCTTTGGGGCTTTACAGAACACCTGGAAAGGGGTTATTTTAGCCAGTTCGAAGCACTGATCTCCAGGAAAGGATCAGTGCCACCAGAAGCATGGCGGGGAGCCCAGGAACTACAGTCTGTTTGTTTAGGGGTGCTTGTGCCTGGTCTGGCACACCAGGTCCTGCACCATGGCCCACAGCACCACCGCCACATACTCCCAGCTGGTAGCCTCTGTCCTCTGCCCCTCTCCCAGAGGCACTCCAGATGCTTGGGGATGCCAGCGGTCATTGGCGGTTTCTGCTGCCCAGTTTCCTCCGCTGACTGTCATCTGACTTGTGCACCCGGAAACACTCCTTCAAGTTCTGGGCTCGGATTTTGGGGTTCAGGATCTCCTCCCCCATAGAACTGGGGAACCAGCCCCTCTCCTGGTCGTGAAGACGCTCCCCAAATATCCAGCCTGAGCAGAGACAGAGACAGGCATAAATGGGGAAGGACTGGCCCTTGCTCCTGCACTGGGACAGTTGTGCTAGAAAGAGCCTACGGAGCTGGCAGTGCTTTCTGGAAGCTGCTCAGAGGCCTGTGCTGGAGTGGACCCAGTTTGTAAATCTAGCCAAGGAGGCCCGCTTGCCTGAGCAGCACTGTGTTTGGACAACTGGCTCAAAGGATGCCAGCAGAAAGCAGGCACTGCTGCCACTGAGTGCTCTCCACTGCCCCTGGTGCTACAGGAGCGGTCCCTAGCAGAGACACAATGTGACCGAGACCACCAGCTACAAGCATGCCCCAGAGACCACGACCAGGTGGCTGCAAAGCATCATCAAGGTAAGAACAGCTCTGGGTTACATCTGGGGTGGCTGTGCCAGCCCTGCCACGGCCCACAGCCGGCACCAGGGTAGCTGTGCCAGCATTGTCACAGCTCAGGGCAGCCTAGATTTGCCGAGTGTTAGGAGGAGGCAGTAACTCTCTCTTCCTGCTGTGAGCTCCCTCGGCTGCGATGCCGATGCTGGGGTCTCTCCCTGGCCGGAGGGACCCTCCTGTCTGCTCGGCAGTAGCCTGCCTAGAGCAAAGCCCACCCTTCCACAGGTACTCCCGGCCCATCCCCATCCCATCCCCCGTACCGTCGTCTGTCTTGTCCAGGATGTTGAGGACATCAGCCAGTTCTAAGGACAGCTCATCTGGCTGCTGGGCCACGTATGGGTGGACACACTGGATCTGCGGGCAGTCTGCCAGGGAACAGAGCAAGAGTGAGGGATGGACTGGGATGGAGCCTGCCGCAGGATAGCGTGGCTCGGGTGGGTGTAGCACCACAACCTCTGCGAATGGTCCCTCTGATCTGGTAAGAAACCCCGCGGAGGCCAAGGGGTGCCCCAGCTACAGGGACCGGGGGACCATCTCTGTGGGGAAGGGAGCCGGGTGCACATCACCACCACAGTGCCACCCATGAGCAGCTTGGGTGGAAGGGAGAGTGCTGGTGCAGCCCAGCCCAGGTTGAAGGGGAGAAAGGTCAGGGCCAGGCCCAGAGACAAGTGGGTATCGATGGTGGAAATGCAAGGGAAGCCCAGGGAGAGGGTTCAGCTTCGGCAGAGGCCCCAGGCCTGGGGCTGAAGTGACATCAGGGCAGAATAAGGTGCCCTGGGGTAGGGGCGAAGAACTCCTGGCTCCCATGCTGTGTCTCTTACCAACAAGTCTGGATGTAAATGAAACGAACTTGGTTCTCCGGTTCGGGGCTAGTGAAATCATCCAGCGCTTCATTTCGCTCCTGGATAGGGGAGACAAACAGAGGCCGTGAGCACGAGACAGTCGTAGGGGTGGCTGAGCAGGAGACCTGGGGTCCCTGAGCTCCTAATTCCTCCTCTCATAGCCCTTTCCTGCCTGCCCCCCCCGGAGTCCTGGACTCACTGGTGATGCTGAGCTGCCCTCTTGCATATGCCAGTTGGGATGTCACATATGCCATAGTGCCCTGGGCCCTGCTGCACAGGCCTGGGCAGGGCCACCAGGCTGGCTGTCCCCACAAGCAGCAGGATCACCCTCTGGGGAACAGCATGGCTTCAGAGAGCCAGCAGCAGGGTGGGGGGCCTGGCATCCTCTGAGCTCTAACCAGCAAAGGCAGCTCCTGGCTGTGCTGGGTCAATAGGAGCAGTTTTTCCTGGAGAAAAGCAGTTAGAGGGACCATTTATTCCCACAGCTGCTGTGCGAGAATGTTTAAAGGGCAGAGCTGATTAATTCACTTGCAGACGAACACTGCAGCCTATCAAGGGTACCGCTCACTTCGCAGCGGATGAGATGAGAGACTCGTGTGAACATGTCACCAGATCCAGCACGCTGTTATGCAAAACCTGGGCCTGCAGCAGGAGGGTGAAGATTTCACAGGTGCTGGAGAAGCCTCAGGCCTGGTGCTCCCTTGAGGCTTCCCTCAGTCCCACTTGGAAACAGGGCAGTTCATCTTCACAGGCTCCAGCTCCTGCCTGGAGGACCAGCTGTGCTCCCAGCCCCAAGAGAGCCAGAACTTTCTACCTTCTCAGATGGTAGTTTTAAAGCCTGAACTTGACACACATCTAAAGCCACCGGAGCGTCTTCTGGGAGGAGAGAGGCCTAAAAGGGAGAGGTGAAGGATGAGTGCTGGCAGGCTGATCTGCAGGGCTGGGAATACCTTGTGTTTCAGGGCTGAAGCACGATGCCAAGGACCAGTGAAAACACCTGCAGCTGCCGGTCAAGTGCAGCCCCTCATGCCATGAAGATGTGCAGGATGCGGGCCCTGTGCACTGAGGGGGTTGGCATATAGAGATCAAACCAAAGGTCTTGCCATGCTTGTGGCCCTATCCACAGGCTGGCCTTGCACACAGCTCCTTGCAGGGCTCTTTAGATCCTGCCCACAGCCCACAGCTCCTCTCAGCCTGTGATGGGCCCAGCTGCGCTCCAGTCCTGCCCCTGCAACCAGCTGTGTCCAAATGTACTGCCAGCTCCTGGCAAAGCCCACCCAGGGCATTAGCTGCAAGCTGCCACCACGCAGGGTGTCATTGCTGTATGGGTTCAGAGCTGGGCAATGCTGCAAGAGCTGTGGAACAGATGCAGCAGTCTCTGTTAGGCACCCACTTATCTCTTCTAATTCTTCAGTTTTCCAGTTTGTGCACGGTACTGCCTCGATCATCCCTGCAGCTCTGGAACAGCAGTCTTCAGCAGTTGCTACATCACATTTCAGTGCACAAGACCTGTTGGCAAGCCATGTGCTGGATCACACACTCACTGTGGCCATCTAGAAGATGGGACAGGATGCAGAAGCACAGAACTGCAATTGCCTCCCCTGAGCTGAGGCAAGCCCTGGCCTGGTTTATCATTCTCTGCACAGCTAAGTCTCACAGACGTCAAATGTGCGCTTGCCCTGCATAATGTGACTGACATCTCTATTTTCAGTCAGCAGCAAAGCTGCAGTCACGTGTCTGGGGAGAAGGTGCAGTTGCTCGCTGTGCTGGTGGCTCGTCTTCCCAATGCCAGTGCTGCACTGTGCTGGGGGGGTCAGGGTGCAGCCCCCAGGGCTGCAGCAGCACACGGTCCCAGCGGGGGCTGGTGTCCATTAAGGGATATGGATGTCAAACACTGGCCTACTGACAGCAAAGTAACATCAAGCTGGGGGTGCACATCATCTCTAGTAGCTGTTTAACTGGTGGGACACATACACCTGTAATAGCACAGATGCTGTGCCTAGAAAACATGGGCCTGGTAAGGCTTGGGTTGATGAGAAAGCCATGCCCTGAGCTCCAAAACAATCATGTCTGTGTTGGCACAGCTGAATCGTTTGCCCAGTCTGAGCTTGTCAGAGTCTGAAGTGAAAAATCAGCGAGCCAAAAAAACCCTGTATCCGGGGAGACAAGGAGGCCCCGAGCAGCAGAAGGGCTGTGCAAGATCAGCATCAGCTGTGGAAGGCGCTGAGGAAAAGGCCTCTTCTCCACCTTTGCCTACAAGCAGGAGCCACTTTGCTTCACAAGGCTGGTCAGGCACAGCCTTGATCTTTGCGAGTGAGCCAGCTGAGCCGCTGGAGTGTGCACAGTGTACATCCTACTTGCTTTTACTTTCTGAATGTGCTACGGGCTGTAAATCAGTTAGGCTCCTGTGCCGGGGCTGATTT
The DNA here is from genome assembly GCF_000699145.1 of Aptenodytes forsteri. NCBI lineage: Eukaryota > Metazoa > Chordata > Aves > Sphenisciformes > Spheniscidae > Aptenodytes > Aptenodytes forsteri. The sequence continues at coordinate 3,758,453 of NW_008795907.1, read as the reverse complement.
CTGACCTCTGTCCCAGAATGCAAAGTGCCCCTCCATCTTCCACCCCGGATGCTACAAATACACCATACAGAAGAGAAACCTGTCTAGTTCACTAGTACCTTTCAGTAGGAGAGACCTAAGGTGGCCTCAGGAGAGCCATCCTGGGCAGAGAGGTTTGTAGGGCCAGCCCAGCTGCAGCAGTGGGACTTCTGCCTGCCTGACCCTGGTAAGCCCAGAGAGCTGGCCCCCATGCATGCAGGGTGCTGCCCTTGCATGGGTGTAGGGAGAGAGCAGTGCTGAGCACTGGCAGGGTGACTGTTGTACTCACTGGGACGATGCCTTCAGCATGTAGCTGGCCTCCCGGTCATCTGCGTTCTCCAGCAGCCTCAAGATGAAGACATTGGCCAAACTCTGCCCCTGGTCTTCTAACTCCTCTACCCGAAGAAGCCCCCGGGGAGCCGAGTCAAACACTTGGTACTTGTCCCTGGGAGAGGTTAGAGGATTAGGAAAAACTGCAGTTATCCCAGGAGACTTTGGCTTCAGCCACCCAGAACTGTACTGGGGACACAGACCAGGAACCTCTGCATGGCAGGAGGATAAAAGATGCCCTGCTGTGGGAACAGATGAGTGAGTGGCTATGAAAACCCACCACAAAGCAAGAGACCCTCTCCTTGCTCTGCCTTAGGCATCCCGCATGCTCTAGAACAAGTTGCTTGCTCTGTCTGAGCTCCCCACGTACAAAACACAGACGGTGCTCCCTCAGAGGGGACTGTGAGGCTTAATTCATTCCTATTTGTAAAATGCCTCTGTTTTCTGGATACCAGCTGCCGCAGAAGCAAAATATTTCTAGGCGTACAGACACTGAGGCAGCATGTTTATTAGAAATGTTGGACTAGCGAGATGCTCTCTACTGGTGAGTCTAGTTAATACTACAAAGAATGCGCTGTTCTCTGGGACCTGTCTGTTTGTGCTGCTGTGTTTCACTGGTGTCTAGCAGCACAAGACATAGTGCTAAGCATGATGACATTCTCCTCCTCCTGAGCCAGGTTACACCATGTCAAATATAACCGCTAGCCTCAGGCCTAAATTTATACCCCTCCCTGCTGCTCAAATTTTCTAGCCTGCTTTCTCAGAAGTTTAACTAAGTCTGAGCTGTTCTTCAGGCAGTGATGAGTCAAAAATCACCTCTTGACAGGAAGATAGGCCTCCTGGGTCAGCCCACCAGTTGATGTAGCTCACTGCCACTCTGCAGAAACTGGTGGATACATGCTCGCTTACCCTGCTGGGAGACCTGGCCTGGAATCTGTTTCAAGTCCCGTTTGCCATAAATTCTCAGCTGGAGAGAGCTGTGCCACCCATGAAGAGTCAACTGTGCTCAAAGGCAAGGTGTCTGCTGGAGGCAGGTGTACAGGTCAGGCCAGGATGCCCTCCCTGTGCCTGGGGACAGGGTGGGGGCACAGCATCACAGCTTGGATAAACCCAGGGGCAAATAGGACTAATGAATTGCCCTGCGTACTACCTGAATTTTGCACTCACCCAGGAATTTGCCGGCAAATTACCAGCAGATCATTGAAAAGGAACAAGTAGATTTCTCTGAAGAGTTTCTTGGTGCGAAGCGTTCGTGATGTCTTTGGACCATTCATTTGCTGCAATTCCCCCTGCTTCAGTAGCCAGCGGGAGTGAGAGATGATGGGCACAGACTAGAAGTGAGGAAAAGATGGCAAAGATCAGGAGAGCAGCAAAAACCCATGGGCTTATGTGGTTAAGATGCTGAAAGCAACAGGAGATGCAGAAGGAACGGTAGTCAGCCCCCGTTACCACAGCTGGCACTGCTGAAGATGGAGCAGAGCTGGACAGAGAGGTCAATGTGCTCTGCCATCCACACCAGAGCCCAGCACAGAGTGTAACAGAGCTCAGACAGGGACACAGCAGGGGCCTGAGAATGAACAAACACTCAAGGACAGCGATGCTGGAGTGCCAAGTGCTGGATTTAAACACCAGGCTACGCCCTGCACAGCCTGATCTGTATCTGGGAGATCCCATGTCTCATCACCTGGGCTAAGCCTTTCTGGCCAGGGAGACTGACTTTCAAAAACGTGTATTTGGCCTTTTGGCTACAAAAAATCCAGGTTAAACGGGTTCTCACTGGTTGGGTCTGTCCCAGTCAGGAGGAGATACTGTCCACACAGCCACAACAGCACTTTTGCTAGAGTTTTACCACACATTTGTGTTAAAAACAAGAAGCCCAGAACAAAGCACGTCTTGTAAGAACACTACACTTCCAGTCAAATGACTGAAATACTGGAAAATACTTGCATAACTGCTACTCTTTCCACATTCAGTCCCTCCCTGTGTTTGACACATGCATGGTGGCACAGTCTTTTTCACACTCTTGCACTCTCTTCACCAGAGGAGCCCTGTCTGCACCAGTGCCCAAGGCAGACCTGCTCCAGGGATGAACCAGCTCCTGCCTGTCACTACAGCCTCAGCTTTACAAGAGATGAAGGCAGTCTTGTGGCTACCCCAATCGACTGCTGTCCTGTGGACTGTGGTCTAGCCCTGACACACTGGTAAAGTGCTCCGGAAAATCAAATTCTTGGGCACCCAGTGTAGCTTTCCAAACAAATTGTCTCAAATTTTTTCGCTTCAGTTGTCCAGGTACGTAAAAAGATTGCTAGGAAGCTAAATATGCTCCTTAAAGTTTGTGAAGCAGACAGATCTGAGAAGCATCTCCATAGTACTCAAAAGAATTGGCAACTTTATACTCAGCACTGGAGTTTCATGGCATATATTAAATGACCTGGTCAGACACCCCTAAATATTGATTAAGTCATTCCCTGAGTGGAGCCAAAATAGGTCATCAGCAGGTAATTAGAGACTGTACATAACGCATAAATGCAGGGATGAATTAAAATGGTGCGACAGTCTTCATTTTAGTATTTTCCAGCTTTGAAGTGTTTTGTTTTGTAGCTTTCATTTTCCTTTAATGTCATTTGTAATGTAAAATAATAGCTGAAAGCTGACCTGCATTTTGAAGAGAGGTGAGAAGGAACTGAGTGCTGGAGCAGAAGCCTCCCACTGCGCACAGGCAGTTTGATATGAGCGTGTCACATCTGTGTACACGGACAACACACTGGCCTCAGTGCTGTCCCCAGCCTCTGCAGCATGCGTGCACGATCACATGGACAGATGCAGTGCCTGCAGCAGCAGCATCCCCTTCAAAGGCTTTGGAGGGGGACAGCGTGGACCAGGCCACCACTGAACACTCACTAAAAGGAGTGCAACTAGGTTACTACTGCCATGTATGTGTGCACAACACCTGGATACTGTTGGTTCGCTGTCTGCAAAGGGTTACCAGCCTATGCTTATACCTTGATCTTGAATTCCAGTTTCTTCTGGATGCTGATCATCTGCTCTGTTCGGCTCATCTTCCTGACACCTTCATTACATGCTTTCACCACCTAGGAAAGAGAGAGTAGAAAGATTTGCCTCCACTGGCCTTAAGCAGGTAAGTGATAATGGACAGCACAGAAAGGCCTGACCATGACAGGGTAAGTGCCCTGCCGTAACAATAATTGACCAAGCCAAGCTCTTCTGTCAGCACTGTATTTGCATGAGAAGAGAGAGAGAGAGAGAGAGAGAGAGAGAGTGAACCCCCCCAGAAGATGTTATAGCTGGAAGCTAACTATCAGAGGACATGTTAGATGGCTGCATTCAGTTACTGAACCATTAAGCAACACTCCTGATTGCACAGCAAAGGGAACAGTTCATTTGCCAGATTCTGACACACCATGTATCTCATCTTTCTTGTCCCCAACATTTGAAACAAGGTACACGCGCAGTATCATCTTCAAGAAGAGAATGAAGCCAAAGATCCTCATTTCAAAGATGCAAATGCTGTGGTTCTGCCAAGCAGCACCAGATGCCAAGGCTATGAAATGTCCCGGGGAAAGAGATGTTCATCATACAGAGCCCAGCTGTGTTCTGAGTACAAACTTTTAACTGAAAAACCACAACCAACGTGCAGGCACTACCCTATTACAGGGACCTTAACCTAGATGCCACTGCCTGTTTTATAAGGAGCAACTCTCTTGAGAACTGGCTAGGTAGAAAAATCATGCTGGAGAACAAGCTCCGCTTTGTGCTCTGTTTCTGCTACTCAAAATCTACCAGAATAACAGCAACTGAAACAGCGATCAGTTCCTACCTATCAAATAGGATACCTATAAAGAAAACAAGCACCAGATGGTCTCTGTTGTGATGCCTGCACCTAGCTGGACATTAGGCATCTAAACTTAAACATTTTCAGATAACTAAAAAGGGAGGATAAGCAAAGGGAGTTATGAAAATGATCACATGAGTCACTGACAGCTGAATATAAAAAGAACATTTTTCCATCAGCAGTTGTAGTCATCTGCATACTACTGGAACCGCTTTCCTCAGGCTTTTGACTAATGGAAAAACAATTGGCTACCAGATATATCATGAGGGATTCTGCAAATACTAACTAATGCAGAACATTCTCCATTGCTAAGGTCTCTGTCTTTATCCCTAGCGATCTCCAAAGCGTACGCTTCCTAGACTACTTCAGGGCAAATCCAAGAGCCCATTTTGTTCTAGTATTTCAGTCAGAAGCTGCAACCGTATCCTCAGGCTGACGTTCTAGCACAGTTTTCAACTTCAAATACTTATATTGAACTGCAGGATTCAAGAGATGTTCCAAGCTTCTGATGGAGAAGGGTTCAAACACTCTGTCCCAGCCCACGTAGCTGCCAGCTATGTCCAGATCATTCAGATATGTAGTCTGGAGATGGGATCGCCCTGTCTGACAGTGTCAGGAACAGCCCAGATGGAAAACATCCTGATGCCTTCCTGGTGTTTTGTACACAGCAGTAACTAGCACAACTGAACACCACACCTACCTACCAGCTTCAGGGAAGAGGGCTAAAAGCAAGCTTGAGTACTTCATTAAGAAACTGTTATTCTAGGTCAGAGGAAGAAGTGTGCTGTATTGGAGGAAACCTGACACAGTTGTACTCTATTGCCTGTTGCAGCTAATTACATCTCTCAGTGGGATCCGTCACCTTCAGGTATCTGCAAAAACAATTTGTATTTGTGAAGACCCCAAGGGAAAACATTCTCTCTGCCCCTTCCTACAGCGGAAACATACACATCTGTTGTTAGCAAGTGATTCCTCATCACTGACATCTAAGTGCTGCTAGATTAGTCCATCTTGGAGAGCAAGGAAGACTTAAGAAAAAAAAATTACTCAGTGACAGGATTCAAAGGGACAGCTCCAGGAATGAATATAGTTTGTAGGTCTTTTCTTGGGGGGGGGGGAATGAGCACAATGGTTTAATCTTAATGGCCTTCAGTTAGCTCATTCAAACTTACTGTTTCCAGCTCTTTATGTGCATCCAGGGCAGTGGTTTCCCTGTCAGACTTCTCTTCCACTTTCTTCAAAATATTCTGCAGGGGAGGAAAGGCTGTGTTAACTCTGATCCCAATCTGACAGCACAGAAAAGTCTTTGCTAGCCTCAGAGTTATTTCTGGCCATCAGCCTAATTACAGGATAGGTGACAGAGTACAGTGACTCTCACCTCCTAGTTCCTCTTTTTCATTAAAACTTGTTCCCATCTGACCTTGTATCTAAAAGAAATATAGCAGGCAAACTCCTATTTCATAAAAATAAATGAATAAATAAAAATAGCTAGAGCTGGCACTAACAGTCAGTGCTACTGGTAATCCCAGTGGGATAAGACCACTTGGGACTGAGCTGTTTCCTCATCCCTAGAAGCATGTCTTCCAGCACAGTGTTTAGACAAGCTGGCAAAGCACAAGGGGAAGATGGCTGACAGAGTCTGGTCCAAGCCACCATGATGCAGAGTATTACACATGGAGCATTTCCATGTTCTGCAGCTGTTCTGCACTATACATCTGCCTGTCAGCATCCTAACCATCAGACAGCTGGGTTGATGGACGGTTGCTACCCCTTCTAGCAGCTCGACAAAGTTCCTCAACTCTTTTGCTCAGTAAAAGCTATCTGGCAAATTCAACACTAACTTGGGGATGGTTTCTGAGTGACTGAAATCTTTTTTCTATAGTTGTTGAGAATGTCTGATTCTATGGAAAGGCTTCACCCAGCTCTAGGGTTGATCGTGGCTGTATCTAAGCCTCATTCACAACTGATCTAGAAGACCTTTGGGAGGGATAGAAGAGCAAAACTCTACCTGCACCAGCAGCTTGAGCCGAGTGATCCTTTGAAACGGCAGAATCAGGAAGGAAGAAAAGGACAGGCCTTTGCACTTGGGATCCAGCTCCAGCTGTGAGATCACTTCCCGGAAAGCTGGCTTGTCCTGGCTGAGAGGAGAGAGAGAGAAGGTGAGGGCTTTGAGTGCTACCCTGCCTGCGACTCTGGTATGTGGCTGGTGACCCAAAAGCAGCTTGGTTCCAGAGACAGCATCTGCCTGGCCTCTCCCAATAAGAGAAAAGAGGGGAGGAGGGGACTGAATGCTTCTAGGTGTATTTTAGTTTAACTCTAGAACTGTTTATAGTGTCGGTGGAGGGAAAAAATAGACTTTTAATGTACAAGCCATGGTAGTGTTCACATGTGTTAGCACATCTAGCTCAGCAGCATACGCTGTGTGCGTAGGTGTGTGTGAATGGGGTGTGTGTTCAAGTAGATGAGTCAGAGGCATAATTATATATTTTTACACAGTTGGATCTCTGTGACAAGGTGAAATTCACACAGTCATAAGAACAAGACAAGCCACAAAACAGCTCAAGCTTGGCTACTCCTGCCTGCTTAGCCGGAGGATGGAAATCATTATCTGGCCTGAGAAGGGCATGGGCCATGCCTGGGCTTTCTTTGATGGTGTTTCCAGCAGATGAGGGCATTGCTGGGCCATGGACACAGCTGCACAGAGCAGCCTCACAAGCCCCAGCTGCCATAGTCAAAGACAATGCCTCTTGGCAATTGTGGGGCCTTGAGGAAAGCTTACATTGCTGGAGTCCTGGCTAGCAGAAACAGCATGGATGAGAAGACATTGCGAACTATACGAAACCTATCTTTACCATGTGTGACTTGCAACGATCCAAGAGAAGCCATTGTAAGCGTTTCTCCCTGCTGCAGCAGGTACTTGTGTGATGGTGTGACTCACCAGAGCCACAGCAGAATGGACCTGCATGTGTCTGAGGAACAGCCAAATGGGGTGAACTGTGACACAGCTCAGGCTTCGAGTTCAGCCAAGTGCTGCAAAATTCTTGTGCTAACCAGGAGCCTGTGGAAGGGAGTCTGTTCTTTTCAATTTGCTTTAGGTTCTCCCACAGACAAAAAAAATCCTGATCTCTGAATTAATATCTAGGAATACCTCTATCTCCAACAGGTCCTTTTCAAGCTCAAGTAATCCAGCCTATTGCTGCTTTGCTTCTGAGTGTTTAACTAATGGCTCTAGGCAAACTGTTTATATTCTGCAGCTATACTGTTCACCTCTGAAGGAAACCCTGCAGTACCCTCCTTTTGGAGAGAACAGTTGACCAAGCTCAACAGAGGCCCCTTAAAGTGTTTTTTTGCCTCAAAAGCTGGAGAGCAGAGAAAGGAAAGGATTAGGGCTTGTTACACTCCTCTGAACCAGCTGCTGCTATGTGGAGGAAATACAGTGGAGCATGTGCAATGGGCTGTCCTGAAAGAATCCAGGACATTGTAACTAAAGAAAAATTAATTCTCCTGCTCAAAGACAAGCTTGTAGGGCACTCTTTGGTTTGAGCTGGCATAAGTGTATTCCTACCAGACCAAAAGATTTGCTAAACTTGAAAAATACTGCAAAAATATCTTGGATTATATCCTCAGGCCTAGATAACATCTGTGTGTGTAACACCAGAATGTGAAGAAAATGGCTTTTTTTTTTTCCTTTTAAGAAAATTTTCTTGTTCTGAAAAAAAAAAATTTCTCAACTTTGGGAAGGTCAAATGCCTTGCTGAGAAGCACCAGACCAAAAGATTTGCTAAACTTGAAAAATACTGCAAAAATATCTTGGATTATATCCTCAGGCCTAGATAACATCTGTGTGTGTAACACCAGAATGTGAAGAAAATGGCTTTTTTTTTTTCCTTTTAAGAAAATTTTCTTGTTCTGAAAAAAAAAAATTTCTCAACTTTGGGAAGGTCAAATGCCTTGCTGAGAAGCTCGGGAAAAGCAGTGGCGGTTCTTGTCATCAGAGAGCTGTATTATATTCTTGGCCTTTCAATCTCTTGCCTCTACTTGCAGTTTAAAAATACATACATTTCACAAGTGTGTGTCCCCATGTACACCATAAATATTTCCTACAGTTGGGAACTGCTGGCTCTGAATTTACTTGGTATGTTACTTGCATACTATATCACCCCACCCTTACTATAAAGCCTTTTAATTGTGTTTTCTTTTTATAGGTGCAGTTAAAAATCAGTAAAGTGGGAAATCCTGTTTCTGTGCTATCTAGCCCTTTCTCATAAATATCAAAATTACAGCTAACTCCGTGGCTTACATAATTTTGCAAAATAATTTAGCACCAAGCACTGGAACTCACAGAAGCTGCTTGTAAGCTCTCTCCTGGTAGGTCTGGTTGGAGACGTAGGTGATGTACACAGAGAAGTGGTTAACTGTATGCTGGTAGACAATATCGCACACATCCGAGATCACAATATTCTCCTCCACCCGCTGCTCGAGGTCCAACAGGAAGCTAGATGAGAAACCCAGCGCTCATATTAATTGTGACCTGTCTGTCCCAGGTAGTTCCCAGAAGAAGCCCTTGGGGTTCAAAGCAATGAATGTCTCCACAGGCTCTTTGAAAAGACAGTGGGTAACAGACTGCCACTAGTCAGTTCCTCCATCCCTCTACAAATGAGGTTAGCTAAAGTGATGCCATTCAGCTGGACAAAAATCCAGCAGCAGTTGTCTTACCGCTCACTAACAGCCATGACATCCAGGACATTGGAGAAGAGGATGTGTGCCTCAGACTGGTGTAAGATCTTTTTCAGACGTTCGTTCTCCATGAAGTGGGACACCAGCAGATTCAGACTCTTGTAATACGAGGCTTCGGAAGTAACCAGCTCAAACATGGCCTGGGGGACAATCCCAAAGAAGGATATCAGCAGGTACCTTCTAATTTTATAGAGGCACACATAATGCTAAAGAGAACATCTGTGCTGCACACAGTCATGGACCTTGCACCCACCCTCCAGGCCCAGAGCATGGGGAGAGGTAAGCATGCAATGGTGTTTGCCATGTGTTACACAGGATAGTGACTTGAATGGGGAAGATTTCCTCCCTCAACCATCAGCCCTGGCTCCTTCTGTCTCTCTCCTAAGTTGTTCGAACCACATTTCCTTCCACTGAATCTCTCCAGCAGAATTATCTCCTTTTCTCATTATATATAAGCAGTCTGATTTTGTGCATGTGCACACATAAGAGCAGCACACATAAGAGCACTTCATGGGCTCCCTCCTTCCTTCCTGGTGTCACTCAGTCTTGACCTGAGGCTGCTCCAGGCACCAGCCCCCTCTGTGCCCACTTGTCACAGCCCTGCACTTTCATCTCCTTTTCGGGGAGCTCCCTTTGGCAGCCCCCATACACCCTCCAACACCCTGCTGATCATGACAGCGCTGGCTTCTTGCTCTGCTTGTTGTGGCTTATTGTGCTACCCAGGAGGGTGTCCTTGCACCATCTACACTCTTGTTTTAGAAAAGCCATGGTGTACGGGCTGGGATGTACAGCAAACTGCAGACCCAGTGTACAACATGTGCTCCTTGGGGCAGAGCTAATACAAATACACAGCTGTGGTGCTCCAGGCACCTGTGTCTTCCCTGACCCAAAGGAAATACAGCTGTTACTGTCCAAGTGAGGCTCCCTGGTCAACCCTGGCCATACACTTTTCTGACCCAATTCACCAAGGACTGGGACAAGACACAGTAGCCTCTAACTACTACCGTAAGTTGTAAATAATCTCCGTATTTCAGTCCTTGCTTCTCCTGTTAGAAGAGAGAACTCTGGAGCAAAACCTGGCTTCTTTAGGCCAGGGATGTGGTCTGGGGAAGCAGAAAGACAAATCGATGGTTTGGTTCAGAGGTAAAAAACAATTTAATGAGACAAGGATATAAAGCCGCCTGCCTACATCAGGTGCCGCAGGGACAGTCCGCTATTACCACACAGAGCTCCCTTACTCTCCAGGCAAGTCTTTGTTGTCTTTGTTCAGAGGTAGATAGAAAAGGTGATTATTTACACAGATACTGAATCCATTAGTTGAAGTAAGATTAACTGAAGGTTCTCACAAGGGCTTCAATACAATGAAAAATCCTTCAGACATCTCTTGATGAAGGTGCATCTTGGGCTCCTCATCCTGGGGCTGCCCCAAGCTGCCACTACTGAAAGAGGAACCTTTTGGTAGCTCAGTGAAAGTCTCGCTTCCCTGAACCGAAACCTGCTTTGACCCTTGAGCCCAAGCTCCCCTACTGCCCACAGCTCCTCTGCTGCACCCTGGTGAGGGTGGGAGCTGGCCAGGCAGTGCGGGTGCAAGTCCCTGAGCTCTGCCGGCTCTCAGAGGCTACAGGGGCCCAGCTAGAGTTGAGGAGATCCACTGGAGCAGTATTTTTTGTGCTGTGGATATGGAAAAATATCTTCCAAATTAGCTGGGGGTCTGTCTTGTGGCTTGGTTGTTCTTTTTTTGGGTTGTGGCGTTTTTTTGTTTTTTTTCTTTTTGAAGAAATGATTTTAAATTCTCCGCTGATCAGTTTTTGGCCTTTTCCTGGAAATATCCTTATGCATCACAGAAGAACCTGAGGTACAGAGACCTGGGTTATATTCCTGACTGCAGTCCAAGATCTGGGAGGATGGGCACAGCAAGGAGGGGCCATTACTCAATCCAGAGCTGCTAAAATATCAGTTGAAGTGACATTTCAGCTCCTTGTAGGATTGGTAGCCTAGGAAATATTCCCAGAGGGCAGTTAAGTCAAACAGGTGGTCCTTTCCTGCACCAGAGAAGGAAACTGTGCCTGCACAGCCCCCAGAAGGGAGACAGAGCAAAGGGTGTGGGTAGAAGTGAATGTACTTGGTCAGTGTATGTGGAACAGCTGGTGTTTAAGGAAAAAGAGGATGTTTTTTTTTTTTCCAAAGCCAGATTCCCAATGAGAAAAGTGGAGGAGTATCAGCTCAGCTTCTTCCAACAGCTTCACCAGGGCAGCTGGTGAACCTGAGAGAGAACCTCTCTCTCTCCCTCTGCATGACTAGCTAGGTCCTAAATGCACCTCTTACAGCTTTAACTGTACCTTTTTATTTGATAAATGAGAGGAGAAGTGGAAATAGGTAAAGATACAACAAAGAGTAAGACAGGACGTGCTGGGACAGCCTGTCCCTTCCAGATATCCTGGGGATCACTACCACCAGTCATTTTGCACTGCAGCTTTCCAGACACTCCAAGCCAGGACTTTTTTTCTGCCAGGTTTGATTGCAGGATGGCCATGAGAGCCAAGATCAAGACCTGCCATTCTACCACAGCCTTTAAACCCTCAGACAACTTGCTTCATCTAGAAGGGTGCTTCCTGATCTGCAGAAGCCCCTCTGCCTATGTTTGGAGAAATTAATTTGTGTGTGTTTGCTGTTCACCATAGTGGGGGGTGCTAGACCTGCATGGGCATGTGCATAGTGCAAGCCATACTAAAGATATAATGAAATCCATAGTGAAAATATCAATATGCACTGAGTTCTGATTTAAAGGAGATGCTAGGAAAGTAAAGAACATGTTGTAAAGAACATCTCCACTGATTGGGACAAGCTTCTGGAAGCATTCACAGCATGTGCAAGGCACAAGTTTCTTAATTTACTTTGGAGATCCAGCTGGTCGCAGACCCAAAGTACCTACTCCAAGCAGCCCAGACTGCTGTTTCCCTTTTGAATGGCAAGTATGAGCTGCAAACCTCCTAAACTGGCACCAAACATCCAACCATGTGATGCAATGATGTGACCTCTCTGGAATAACTGAACTTTGCTAGCTCTAAACAGTCACTAGAAAAAAGAGCATGAGCTTCTGGTCTCAGAATTGAAAAAATAACTAGAAAAAAAATTTGAACTAAATTTCAATTGATGTAATACTATCTTCCCCAGTGTACAAATAGTCTGAAACTATCTCTTGGAAACGTGACCAACACTGTTCCATCAGTCCTCTGGGTCATTAACTTCATGAAATCTCATAGTCACGTAAAAGCTATACTAATTGTTTTCATTGCTTATGTTTTGGCAGAGAGACTGAGAAAGGAAAAGAGAAGTGAAGCCTAAGGAAGAAGGAAATGTAGAAGATAAAAAAGGAGAAAAAATCAGAGTCACCAAAGACAAGAGTAAGTAATCCTACAGGCTAAATTCCTATTGAGATAATATGGTGGTTTATTGCATAGACTGGAAATATCTGTTCCCAATGGCCCTGCTTTTCATGTAAACCACCAGGTAAGAAGCGGGAATTCTGGTCTAGTCTAGGAGGGATGTTGTTCTGATCCGATGCCATGGCATTGGCTGTGACCAGCTCTCAGACCTGGTTGCCTTCACAGGACCGGTCTGACATCCACCTGCTAGAAGTGCAGTAAGTCCAGCACGAGAGCTCTGTGGAGGTTTGAAATCTAAGGTTTGCTCAAAGAAGGAAAGAAAATGAAATATTTTCTGGACATTTTTGTGAAAATGGAACAAGAGAGAAAGACTGCCTGTCAAATGCACTTTTCCACACAGAGGCCATGTCACCAGTGCACACACCCAGGTTCAAGTCCCTCTTTTGCTTGAGCAAAGAATATTTGCGGAGCAGCAGCTCTCTGATCTAAATTCACACCATGACACACTGTGCAGATTAGTCTGTCTCTGCCCCTTTTTCTAACACCAGTGACCTGAATCCAAATAATCCCTGGCAAAAACTTTATCAAAGCTCATACATCTCAGAAAAAATGGTTCAGTTCCAAGATTGAGAATACTTTGCTGAACTATTTTTATTAGTAAATTGTTCTGGGTGAGTTCCACTCAGCTCGGAATCTCCTAAAAAACAGAAGATGAACATGGTGTAGGAAAATCAATACAGTTAGCAAGCAGAAAAGGATAAAATGAAGGAACTATACAGTAAATACAACAAGGACAAACTGAAAGGTAAAGAACTGAACTGGGAAAGAGGAATAAACCGGAGCCGCTCCACAAAAAGGCCATACCAGTATCTAATTTAAGGTTCATGCTGAAAGAAGTTTCACTGATTAAATGTTGTTTCTTCTAATCTCTGGATCACTACCTCTTCAGAGCCTAGTACCTTGGTGAAAGAATTTGTTTCAACCTAAATCACATATAATACAGGGAGTGTGTTTCTCTCTAGTCACTTGTTCCTCCTGGTACATACATGCTGCCTGTCATTTCCTCCACATTGACCCCATGTCAGAACCCAAACAACATTTCTTTTGGCTTGTTCTTCTTGCATCATTACATTTTCTAGATAGCTAAAAGAAAGCCCTTGGTGATTTATGTTTTGCTGTTTGATGCTCAACAGATGTCTGGATAATTAAAACTACCCTAGCAATGACTTAGTCATTTCTGATAATTATTCCAGTAGCACATAATTTTCGTATTTCCCTGACCTCTGTGGTTTGTAACATGTCTTTTGCTTTTTCTTTTGTTCTTCCTTTTTCTGCATTTGCACCCACATTTTTTGTGACACTTCCAGTTGTTTTACATCTTGCTACTCTCACGTTCACTTCAGATGAAAAAGACTGGTGTGGCAAAGGCCATCGTGGTCTGAATTCTGTTTGAGTTCCTGGGCTAATGGGTCATGCTGCAACATTTTTTTGCTGAAATTGCTGGAGGGTGGATGTGGTTTTTATGTTTTTTGGTGGTGGTTTTTTTTTTTCCTTCCTGAAACTCCATTTTCTGGCTCATTTTTTCCAATGGGGACAATGACAAATTGCCTTCCATGACACTTTTCAAACATCCATTGCTCTTCCAGTCAAGTTTCTTGTTTTGATGCTTGAAAAACACCTGTGTCTTGGTTTTTACCTTGTATTGATAACCTGCTTAGTCATTTTCCATCATCGCCAATAACAAAGACCAGATTCCTCTTCTTGTTCTTGTCTCTTTCATTTTGCAGATTACTGCAGATGAGCAACTTTTTTTCTGACTGTTTAAGCCCTGCTCCATCACAGCTATGGTGGTGTTCCCTTTCTCAGCTGTGAACAGGGGTGTTTGCTTCAACTTTCTTTCCGTTTGTGTACTGGTATTCCTCCCTGTGGTCTAAATAATACTCTTGTTCTACCTTTCCTGACTGAAAAGCTGCAAGCTCTTCTAGTCCCTGTGTTTACCAAAGCTTTGAAGATAAAATGGGTCATAAAGGTACGATTTTGTCCTTATGACATTTACTCCAGAACTTCTGCTGCTCTGTACTTCAGGTAAATTCCTCCAATTCTCCTTCATGAAGCTGAACAATTTACATCCACCTTAATCAAGCCCTTATGTACAACTCACACTCCCAATTGATATCCAATGTGAGTACAGTTCCAGCACTGCAGGAGCAAGCAGTGCTTGCTTATAGCAAGGCTGAATTCAACATCATCTCTTTAATTGCCTCAGTGATTTCTCCAGCCCTCCTTGTTTTCTGTCCTTGACTCTCCTCACAAAGCAAATTCTCCACTTTATCTATTCAATGTTCAGCCAATTTCACAGCTTTCTGGCTTTGAGCAATTTTATAATCTCTTACTGTGCTAATCCCAGAACAAACAGGAAGAAAATTTCAGCTCTGATAAACTAACATCAGGGGAAAGCACAGCACTTCTTTAAGGCAGCACTGTCCCATCCCCATCTGCTCTATTTCTCTTGTTATTTAAGCAGAGAGAAGAAAATTCAGCACACTTAATGTTGGGGTTTAGCAGCACAGAGATTTTTTTCCTTAAAACACCTACAGGTAATGAACGTAACTCAACAGAAATGGCAGGTTTTGAAATCTATAATGCAAACTTCTAAGCAAATGTTTCTCTGTAAAAGACTCTTCATTTTGAAGCAGAAAGAAAAAGAAAAGCTTGTAATTTTTCAGATGACAGATTGTGTTTGTAATGCTGGCAGTTAAAAGTACGGTGTTTTGCCAGGTAAACAGAACAAATCCGATATGGAAATAACCAGTGCAGAAGAAGAACACGGAAAAGCAAAAATCATTTTAGTCACCTTCAGCCATAACCCTGACACACTAACAGACTGTGCTTGCCAGCCCAAGCTACCCTGTAGAAACACCGGTCCCTTCCACTAAGGGTGTAAGCCCTGCCCATCACACCCCTGCAGTTCACAAGATGAGCCTTTCCAGTGTAACAGTGAAGTTACAGCCTTGGCCAGAACTAGGGTGGCACTACATACACAAGGGATTCATAAATGTTGATTGTGCAAATCCAAGTAAACTTAGGGGGAACTGCTCACACCCTGAGATGTTCTTCAGCACTTTGGGTACAATCTCATGAGCCAGGGCTGAACAGATACACTGCCATAACGGTCTCACCAGAAGCAATCCTGGTGCAGGAACATAGTAGGACTCATAGGATCGAGCCTTTGAAGGCCCATTGCTTGTATTACAACACACACCACACACTAAACAAGGCTTGTTCATCTCCACGGCTGGCTACAAATGAAGTGCTATGCATTGACAAAGAGCACTCACGCTCCCCATGCTATCCAAAATAGCAACCAGTTGTAAATTGTTATGTGACTGATGTTTTCATTAATTGCGGCAGCTACCTCCACCTACTCCTTTCATTGTTTGATGCAGCCCTGTAAATTAACAGCGTAGGACTCTTAAACAGTGATGTCACTGCACTGTATGGCTAAAATCCAAATATACCTGTCATTATTTTTTACTGTTTTGCATAAGACTCCAAGTAACAACATTTAAAAATAAGGAAGCTTATCAATATCCATCTCTTCCCTTTCCGTTAATGCCATCATATTTAAAACAGATTACAGTTAACGGTTGAATTCTTCTAAGATTTCTGGTGGAAAGTATGTATCCCGCTAGTAACTACAGAAGAGGATTAATGTGCACTGGGAACCAAAACTCTATTGCAAGAGCCTCTTCATTATCCCTCCCTTCCTTTGTAAATTGTTCCTAACACTGAATTAGAAAAGGGAAAAGAAGTTCTTTTTTTGCTACAGAAATGTCCAGCAGCAATAGCATAGAGAACAACATCTGTAGTTTCAAAAAAAGAGTGAGTGGTGCTAACCAGTGCAACACAAAAAAGTACTCAGCAGGGCAAGGCTTGTCTGTGACTGCTATGAAGCTTTTAATTTTTAAATCTTGATCATTTGACTTAATTCACTCTCACTCTTTTAAGCAGCAACCCAGTTAAGAAACACTCCACCTTCCCCCATTACCTCCTGCAGCTTGATCTCATCTGGCTGGAGGATGCTGAGGACCCCGCTGCTCCGGATCTCAGGAAGATCCTGCCATAAGTTGAACCTGGAGTTGGAGTTCCTCAGCAAACTGATTTGTGGTGGAGCTTTGCTTTCAGTTGTACTTGTAGGTTCTGCTTCAGATGGGGTTTCCTCACTGGGTGAACTCTCCTCAGGGTCTGTCTGTGAATCCTGCAGTCGTCTGGTTTCAATCTCCTGACGTGTAGATTTATCTCGATACTCCTGATACAAGAGCCCTAGGAGGCAACATTAACAGGTCTGAAAGGTTACAGCTGAACAACAGAGTAGAAATGTATTCTGGGAAAGGATATTTGTTTTGCATTAGTTCACCTCAGCAGAGGTGAGAGAGATCCCTTCCATGCTGAGCGAAAAAGCCAATTATGGCATTCCTATTTCAGCCAGAAGTGGAAACTATAAATGGAAGGCCATTTCTAAATCTAAAGTGTTGTCAACAATCTGCTCTCACAAAACATTTAGTAACACAGTCAGATGAATCCATGATCAATCGGAAGACGTAAAAGAAGCAGTTTGTATTTTCCAGGCTTTTAAATGTTTCTTTTAAACCTTGATTTTCTCTGCAATATTATTATGTTACAAGTCATATAGATTGATAGGTATGTGTAAGCGTGTGTCTGGAAAAGTAATACTGCATACATTGAAACTACTTTAAAGGAGCAATTTGATGGCCATGAAAATCCCTAAGGAGGAAACACTGAGCTGCTCTTAAGGCATTGGACAGGTGAAGCATTGGGACAACAAGCTCCAGTTAGTTACTAGTTTGTTTTGGTATTGACTTAGTGGTTAGCCTTAGACGTGTTGTTTAATTTCCTTCTGTCTTCCTTCTCAGTTTCTATGATGATTGAAGGTACAAAATTAACATTCAAAAGGTACCTGAATGCCATAGCACTAAGGAAAAGACTCTCAATTCATACCATCTTGCGGCGCATCGATCACATGAGGTGTCTTCTGAGTTTCAATTACTAAATTCTGGAGCAGATGAAATTGCACAGAATTTGCCCCCACCCTTGATTTCAACTGACAGCACAAAAAGGGTAGGAATCCTGAAATTCCTTGGCCATCTTCAGAAGATCCTTTGTCTCTCCTAGGGCTTTCTAACTATCCCATTTCTCTTTCTAAGGCATCTGTAGGACCCAGAATATTAATTGTTTGAATATAAAATGTAATTCAGAAGATAGGAAAAGAGGAGAGCATGAGCCTGCTCTGAGTCACTCTCCTCACTTACTCAAATTGAAGGAGCACAATTTACATTACCTCCCTTGGTTTATACTTGAATTGCAAAGTGTAACATGAATGAATAAAGAGAAAAGTCCTTGATGTTAAAAAAAAACCTACATAATTTATTTTGTCTGAATCATTAGGGGTTAAAATCTATCTGGTCACATGCATTCATGATATTGGATCTCAGAAGCAGATTCTGTGTGTAATAAGGTGAGAGACAACTGGGTCAGGAGTTTGCTTAGGGAGGGCAGAAACATAGATGTTACTGCCTATTAAATCTCTGGGCCAGTTTTCATGAGTCTCTGTACCAGTCACTGTTATAACTATATCAGAAATATGCTGGGGAAAAGCGCAGGCACAAGGACAGCATTACCGCAGTCTGCGAGTGTACCCTGTTATCTGTTCTCCCTGGAAAGACGTTAAACACTGGATTAAAATAGCAATAAGGGTAGCTGTGCCTAGGAAACCATACAGTCTTCTGTTAGCTTCCTACACAATAACTGAAGACAGAAGACTTCCCCTGAAGTTTTGCATACTGCTGCTACTTATATAATTTATCTCTGCATCAACTGGGCTTACATGGCTTTCCTAAGCATTTCTGCCTGTTATTCAGCATCAGTGAGGGTGCTGAGGATGTAGTGGGGTGGAAAGGCTCTTTCAAGAATGGAGCGGAGAGCCTGCTAAATCAGAGCTGCTTTCAGTGGTACTGATCTGTAAGCTCAGCCTGTGCTTGAAGGCTCTGGTGCGGTAGGGCACTGGGTACTTTCTGCTCCACCGAACTGCGCACCAGAGAGCAGGACAGGCTGGGAAGTAACACCCTGCAGCAGTATGGGCAGTGCTTGATTCAAGGGAAAACATGCTGGGAAACTGAAGCATAATCTATCTATTTTACTCATATTGGAGATTATTATACTTGCAGTTTCTGATCGTACAGCCATGTTGTGCTGGTGGGTCTGCCCTGCAAATCAGAGGCAGTTAAGGATATTTTGTGTAAGGGGGATTTAGTGTCCCTTGTGCAGATCTGGGGAGCAGCCCTTTAAAAAGATCCTCAAGACAAATTTCCCCCTTGCTTTTAAGGAAATAAAATCCAGATAATGAAACTTGATTTCGTTTCCAGGTTCCCTGTCCGACCAACCAAACAGGTAAGACCTATGGAACCTTCAGGGGCAGGCAAAAGCAAATATGGACATGGGGAGATCTGATTGACTAAAGGCATCTACCACCAGAACTCATTCAGAACTGACAGCAAGGTAACTCATTTTAAGGAGGGAGCTGAAGAGAGACTGGCTGAAGCTCTACCACAGACAGCAATATGGGGAGGAAGCAGAAAGGTGATACCAGAAGAAAGACAAAAGACAGGTAGATGTTTAGGCAGAAGAAGGGTAGGAAGAAACAAAGAGGGTTGTGGTAGCAAGGATAAAAGATATCCTTGCTATCTTGGTGTAAAAGGTCCATCCAAATGTCAGTAATGAGGTTACAATGGGTACAGCAAAGGCTTAGATGAGAGAGAGAGGGAGAGAAGCCATGCAAAAGCCTACTCTAGATGAAGCAGGAGATGGTCACAGCACAGAACGGGTGGCGTAACAGATGCAAGGCCAGGGAACAGGGTTCTGACATGTTGAAAGGAGAGCAATACATCTGGGAACTGACTGTGTAGAAAGAAGCTGAGATCAGTAGTTGAATGTGACCCAGAAGATATGACAATTTAGTAAATGCTGGCATTTAGTAAGTGAACAAGTACAAAATGTCAGAGGGCTGTACGAGCTCCATTCATTGCTTAATGTCCCAGCTGTCCCTACCGTAACCTGGCTACAGGTTAACCATGTGGTCAGAGCACTTGGTGTCGCCTGTTGACTTAAATGGTTAAGGCTGATCTTCCTAAGGGGTGTTTACATAGTTTGTATAGTACATAACAGACTTTTCCCTTTGAGTTTATTCTATTTAATTTTGCTGTCACGGTCTCCCTTCCCAGCTCTCTCAAAAACTGGGAAGGGAATTGAAAAACTAGTTACTAATTGTGGAAAATGCTCGCCTTAAGAGAGTTCGCAGTGCTCTTAAAGTAAACGTTATTACATTGAAAGCTATGTAAAATCTCAGGAGGTCCAGAGACATTTTCTCTGAAATTCTCTGCTCCAGTTTCAGGCAAAAAGTCCATTAATGCTTCAAAGGCAGGAGGGAGGGAAAGGAGCGAGTGTGCTCCAGCCATTTGAAATGACCTCTCTGTTGGGGATTAGCATAGCATCTCCGGTTGTCAAAACCCTGTCTCCTCTGTTAAGGTGCAACAGACCAATCTGCAGTTACACTGACGTGTGCAGAGCTATCGCATGGCTTCCCTCTGGTATACAGCACATAAAAATATATATGAATATAGCAACTGGGTTGCTTTGAAGTCCTGCTGGTTTTAGTATTTTTATTATGCCTCTTAGCACAGTCCCAGTAAACTGACAATGTATTGACACATCTGCCTTGAGAGATCAGTACCTACACAGCCAAAAGCAAGTAACAGATTTGGCAACATCCATGCAAATTGTTCACCACTTTCCTCCAGAAGGCCCCGAACTCGGCTGTTTTGTCTGATAGACGCTGGCAGGCTGCTGGTTTCACACCAGCCTCCTTCCCCAGCACTGTCCCAGTGGCACCAAGCACTCCAAGAGTCAGCCCTGCCTGCCACAATCTTAGACCAAACTGCAGCTGCTCTTCTCTCCCAGAGACAGCATGAGAAACCAGCGTTCCTGCCAGGGAGGTTTGCCTTGCTGCTCATGAGAGTTATCTATCTGATTTTCCCATGCAAAGTGCTACATTCCTGCCCTCTAGATTCAAGTATCTTGCAGTTTCATTTCCTAAAATTGAACAGAACTGTTTAAAAATGAAGCTTCTGTATTCCCACCGTAAAACCTGCTTCAGGATGGGGGTTAATTTTGCAGTTGCCCAAATCTCTCTGAGGAATGTCACAATTCAGATGTGGGAAACCAAGGAACAAGCTGTGAAGGTCCTCTCCGCATCCCACCAAAAAAAAAAACAATTCAAAAATACCACAAGAGCAAAAGCGTAACAGTCCTCTCCTCCACAGCCACCCAGATAACCTCAACTCTGCCTTTACAAAGATACCACAAATGATAAAATAACTTACTCCTCCATTGCAAATGCTATGCCAGTGGCCGTTACAAATACACACTGACCCTGGTGCATACGGCTAATGCCCAACAGGATAACTGACCCAGCACTTTAGTCTTATGTCTTTTTGAGTATGCAAAATCAGATTTCAGCAGAAAGTTGGCTGTAGCCTTAACGATTAACTGCTTTGTAATTACAAGAAGTAATTGTTATTTATGAATGGAGGTAAAGCTGCTCAGCAACAGCATTAGATCTGCCAGGCAGCATGCAAACCTGATGCCCCTAAAGACAGCAAAAATCCACCTCTAAGGCCATGGTTATTATGTTTTACACCAACAGCGAGAGGTTTTCATAGCAAGGACAGAGAGTGGGGTTCCCGCAACACAACCGCCTTACGCCTGCCTGAGGCTCCCTCCTGCCATGTACCGCTTGGGTTTAGATCTGGGTTTCATTCGCTAAACGCTACTGTTTTGGGGGTTTAGGGGGAGGGAGACGGCGGCT